>NW_028274810.1:105192793-105523418 GCF_037043125.1 Eumetopias jubatus | reverse complement strand
GGGGAAAAAACCTTTGTGCTCCTACCATCCACCTGTCCCCCGGACCCATGATCTCTGCTATGGGGGTCTCCAAGGCCTGGATACCCCCCATGGGGTTCAAGGGGTGTCAGCCAGTCATGGGCTCACCTATAGAGGCTCTGTTGCCTCCTGAAGGTGTGGTCTGGGCGCCAGCCCTCTCTACATTAGTATCCGAGCACAATGCTGACCCTCAATAAATGGCTGGGGTCACTTGCCTGGGAGGCCAGTGTGTAGCTTAGAGCCATGGCACCTCCCACCTCCTGCCTGGCTGCAGCGGGTGGGCTGAGTTTTGTGTGGCCCCAGGAGAGCCATGTGGCTGCTCAGAGCCTCAGTGCTCCCGTCCAAAATGGGGTGATGACCACACCTTCTCCTGGGTGGCCTCAATACAGAGATGGTGGGAAACAAGGGAGCGGCTCGGGCGCCAGCTCCCAGGGAGCAGCTTGTCCTAGCAGGGGTGAGGCAGGAGCTCCTGCTTACAGAGGCAGGGCCACCTGGCCCCTGGGGGAGGGAGAAGCCTAAGAGAGCCCTTGGTTTCCATGTGGCTCCAGGTCTGGTACCAACCCTGTGTCCGCCATCCCCACGGCCTCCTGAGACCCCGTTGCCTCAACCCCAGGTCCAGGAGAGTGGGGGACCTCCCTCACTCCATCGGGCAGGCCTGGGGGCCAGGCTGCAGGGGAGGCCGCCCTCACGCAGACCCATGGGGGAGCACACCCTCTGCTGAAAGGAGATGTAGCCTGACGTGGCTATGACAATTGCACTCATTCATTCATTCACTTACTCATTCATTCGTTCATCTCACAGGCACTGGTGGGAACCCCACCCAGTTCCAGGGGCTGCTCCGTGGCTGTGGGTCCTGCAGGGAGCAGAAGATGCTGCTCCGTCCCTCCACGGGTCTACATGGTTGCCAAGGAAAGGGAAGGGACAGTGAGACAAAAGGTGTGCATGTGGATGGAAGAGACAGTCCCGATGCGTGTGGTGAGCACCCGCGCACTACCCAGGTGCCAGAGCAGGGGACCCCAGGAAGGCCAGGGCAGGAACTCCAAGTACACCCCAGCTCAGGCTCTGCACTTGGACACCGTGATGCGGGGGACACCAACGCTGTGAGCCACTCGCCCTGCTATAGCCCCACACGGCAGCGTAGGCGGGAGGCTGCCCAGTCATGCTGTGGGTACCAAGGAGCCCCAGGCATCTGGAGGCCCCTGGCCCAGCACTGCCCTCCCATCCACAGCCCTGAGGTTTGAAGACCCACGTAGGACCCTTGAGATCACAGGGCCTTCTGGCAGAGGGAGCTGCTTATGAGGGGAGCAGGCTCCCCACCCAAGATGGAGGTGAGCACGAGCATGGGACAGGCTGAGCTGCCACGCTGTCCTCCCCCCAGACAGGGTCGGGGGGCCCAATGCTGGACTCCCATCCTCTGCTCCCCTGGAGTCAGTGGGCTGTGGACGCCCCAGGCCCTGAATCCACACTCGCACCCCCCTCCCCCATAATCCTGCCCCCCTGCCCTTCCCTGAACGTAGGGACGGAGCTCCTCTGCCCCCAGGGCTGGGCCTTCCAGGGTTGTTGGGAAACCTGACTTAGGGATCCCAGGCCCTGCGGCCAGCACGGAAAACTTGTAAACAAATGAGGTACGACTACGGACGGTTTAAATATTACACGGCTCGCTGACTTCCATATGAGAGGGGATTTACGGGAGCTTAAGAGTTTAGACTCCAGGAATCCAACGCAGATAACACGAGAACCAGGAGCGGCTGGTGGGGCCGGTGCCACCCAGGAGGAGCCCTGGGGCCGACAGCCTCCCCCAGGGTGGCCTGTCCTGCCCCCCTGCCACCCCCCCGCACTGACTCAGAGGGGCCGCCATCCCCTCCAAAGCCATGAGAGGTGGGCTGTTCTCTGGAAGGCCTGGCCGCCCTCTGAACACATGGCTGTCGGGGCAGGTCAGGCACCTGTGGGCAAAGCAGAGGGACGGCCTCGACCCCCAAAAGGGATGCATCTGACTCTCAAGCCCCTCAAAGGTCCCACGGGGAAGGATTGAGTGGTGCCCCTGACACCTGAGCCTGTGTCCAGGGGCCACTGCCCGGGCAGCGTAGGCCTGTGCACATGGCCTCGGCACCCCAGGCCCAAAGAGATGGCCATGTGGAGGAGCGCAGCAGAGGGGGCTCGCAGAGTCGACACGTCTCCTGGAGTACAGGATGTGGGCTGCATAAGCCTGGTGCATCAGAAAGGGGACATCAGAGTCTGAGGTCCGGGAGGCAGGCTCGAGCTGGGGGCCAGGAGGTCTGGCCAAAGCCTGGCTCGGCCCCACAACAGGGGTCAGCCCTGTTTCTTCACTCGAACACCAAGTGCCGCACAGAGGGGCTGTGCTCCGAGGAGTAGTGGTCTGCGGCGGCCCACCTCTCTGTGGGGCTTGCCCCGGGGCACTGGGCCGAGGAGACACCTGCCCCTGGATGAGCAGGTGTGTCTCAGTGGCAGGGCTCAGGGTGCGCCCAGCAAGGACCGAGACATGGGCTCCCTTGCCCCCAACCCTTGCCCACCAGCCCTGAAGCAGGGTGCAGCGGGAGGCAGGGCAAGGGTGGGCGAGACTTGGCTCAGTTCTGATCAGTTTCTGCTGTTCCTAGAAGGTCCCTGGGGACACTGCCCGATCCCTGCCCGGCCGCAGGGGGGAAGGCAAAGGCCTGGGTCCTTGGGACGTTGTTGTTCTTGGTTCCTCAGTGCAGGACCTGGCATGTGCTGGCTGTTGCCCCAAGAAGTGACCTCGTAAGGCCCATCCATAGTTCCTGGGCCCTCACCTGCTCCCAGACAGGAAGCTAGCACTGGTTCTAGCCTCACAGTTTTGCTACAAAAAGCCTCTGCCCCCCATGAGGGCGCCCAGATCCCTCCCACGGGTGCCTGTCCCAGCTGTGGGGGGGCCTGTCACTAGGCCACTTGTGCACGGGTGTCAGCAGCAGGTGGTGTGTCCCTTGCCCCCCTCCTGGTGAATGTCCTGGCCCCATCCTCCCGAGTTCCTAGTGCAAGCCGATCCCGTGGCGATGCGGGGCGCTGGGAACAATGCGCTCATTGTCATGGCCGGCCCTGGCTCGGAGCGCGGAAATGGAAGACGCTGAGCCCCCGGTTATCACAGGGAACGGGGCTGCGCTCCAGCTCACACGAAGACATAATAATTCTCGCCCATTATTCGAGTCTCCTGTTTCCCTCGCCCCACCTTTCCGCCGCCGCAGCTGAGGGAGAGGGTGGCCGGGCCCAAAGGGCACAGGGCCACGGACGTCTTCACACATGGGCATCCGACCACATCGAGGGCCCACGGGCCACGGCCAGGGCGCTGGACGCTGCCCTCGAGGGGCCTGGCTGGAGACAAGGACATCCAGCACAGCGCTTCCCGGACCTGCTCCCCCCAAGAGTTAGTTTTCTCTTGACCCGAGGCCCAGGATGCTGGCGAGGCCGGGATGACACCGGGAGGGATGCAGTCAGAGGGTGGAGGCAGCCCAGCCGCGGCCCGTGCTGGCCAGCGTGGTCAGGGGCGGCTGTCCCCGGCTCCCAGAGGCCCCGGGCTCCTTCCGCCACGGCCAGCCCGCCCCCGGTGGGGGGGCCACCGCGAGAGACCCACCCCGAGTCCGGGCGAGGGAGCGCTGGAGGCCGGCCCGCCCGCCCGCCCAGGGCCATTTCAGGCCTCGCCGAAAGGCGTCAGCAGAGAAAGCGGATACCTCACGGTTATGCGAGCCGGGGCTGCGCAGAGGACCACTGCCGCAGCCAAAACAAGCACGGGGCGCTCCCCAGTGTGAAGCTGTTGGGCCCATGGCAGGAGGCGCAGGGGGCGGGGCGCGGTCGGGGAGGCGGGGCGCGGTCGGGGAGGCGGGGCGCGGTCGGGGAGGCGGGGCGCGGTCGGGGAGGCGGGGCGCGGTCGGGGAGGCGGGGCCGGCAGTATGCTGGGAGGTCGGCTGCTCCAGCCCACCACCCCCCTCCCGCGGGGGCTGGTAAGGGGGCTTCCAGAGTCCCCTCCCCTTACCCCCAACTAGACCTGCGCGTCTCACACACAAACCCGGGGTCTGTGTCTGGACGGGGGTAGCCGTCCCTGCACCTGAGGGGCGCTCAGACCAGTCTGCTTACTGGACTGGTGCTCGTCATCGGGCCAGGGGACTTGGGGCCGACCTGCGGGAGCCCGCTCACAGCCTGGTCGACACCGGAAACCCACCGTGCACCGTGTTGGGTGCACCCGCAGCTCAGGAAACACCCCAACGCTGCCGCCCCTTGCACCAGGGTGCCATGGAGTCTGGAAAGGGCCTGGAGCATGGGGGACACCCCCAAAGTGGACCAAACGGAGGGCTAAGGCGGGGGCATAACCAGGTGCACAGGAGGGGCCCGGGCCTCGCTGGAAGCCAGAGGTCGGTGGGGAAGGCTCAGGAAGGAGGAACAGACAGCAGGTTAGCCTCATGCGGGGACCCAGCTTGTGCAGAGGCAGGAGGCCTGGCAGAGCAGGACGATGTGGTCCCGGCAGCAAGGGGAGCCCACCCCGCACCCACGCAGGAGGCCGGCAGGGCCGGGAAGCGCAGTGTGAGGAAGACATATGAGCAGAGGGAGGAGACGCTCTATCCCCGGAGTGGGGAGTGTGCCTTTCATGTCACCGGAGCTCAGAGCGAGTTTCACATAGAACTCATCCCCAGGACCATCCATCAGACGGTGGAAGTCAGACTCTGTGAAGACCTGAAAATATTGGCTTCAGCCTATGCATGTGGGAGGTAAGGCTCTTAACCAGAAAAACCTGCGAGTGCAGGAAAGACACATTTCCAGAGCCCCGGGGCAAAGTGAGAGCAGCATCCCCCACAGACATCCACCAGCACCTGCTGTCTGTCCCACGGGGACCCGCGAGGGGGCCCTGGGGCTCCTCACCCTGGGGCGGGAGGGGTGGGCTTCAGAGAGAGCCTTGGGCAGAGCAGCGGCCCTCCCCATCAGAGCCCCCCAGCAACCAGGGGGCAGCACCCCTCACCAGCGCTCCTGGCAGGGCCCCCAACCAGGGCAAGTTTGTGCAGCTTCTCTGCAGCAAGCTGGGCCACCGAGGACCGGCCACAGCTAGCCATTTCCCTCCCGAGTCCTTGTGGCATTACTTACGGCTTCCTTTCTCTTCTGGAGAGCAGACTGGGGGCAAGGGGCACAAACGTACCCCACACCCCACGGCCCTGCAACCCCAGGCCAGCCCGGAAGCTTCCCACAGCAGAGACTGGCTCCTGGGCTGGGAGGGTGGGCACGCCAGCAGCGGGGAGCATGGACCTCACCAGGCAAGGCCAGTGGTCCTCTTTGGGTCCAGGCTTTCTTGGTGGAGAGCCCTGCCCCCAGGTCCAGCCCCCATCACAGAGGTGGCTGCCCACACGCTTCGGTCCAGGGAACTGCCCCCTCTCCCGCACAGCAATGGGCAACTGCTTGGCCATCCCTAGGGCTTCAGCAATGCCGGGAGGCCCTGTGGGCCCCTTTGAGTTCTGGGGGTGCCTGTGAACTGGGAGCAGGGGGACATCCCTCCCCAGGCCCAGCTCTCAGCCCCTCTGTCCCTGGCCATCCAACCAGGAGTCTCCGCTTTTCGTGGGCAGAAGCTCGGAGCAGAAAGGTGCCATGCGGTAGGGACGGCAGGGTTAGGGGTGGGTGTCCGTCAGCAGAAACCAGAGTTTTCACCCTCGACAGAAACACGCATCGGGAATAAATGTGCCCGCCATTTCTGTGGGCCTCCACGCATGGGGCGCAACCTCCCTGTGTGACTCGAGCCTTCCCCAGTAATTCTGGGGTGGGATGGCTGGAAGAAAGGGGCGCTGGAAGAGCCCAGGGGAAGACAGTTCTGGGCGGTGCTTTCCCAGGGGCTGGAGCAAGAGCTGGGGTCCTCCTGTCCTTTCCGGGCTGGGGACACCCTCACGTCCTCACCCAGGTAGCTGGGCTTCTCCGGCCCTGTCAGCGTGTGGAAATGAGCCCTCACCTCCTGCGTTCAAGTCCTGCCTCCACTTTCTCAGACCTGAGAACTCTGTGCTGACGTCACCCTCACAGAAATGTGTTGGCATTGTTTAAACACGAATGGCCTTATTAGTGAGCAAGCCAACCTGCAAGGGATGCATTCCCTTCCTGGACCTCAGCCACGGCCAGAACTCTGGACACCCAGCCCCTCACCGTGGGGTCCATGGCAGGGCTCCCTGGCACTGTTCTGGCAAGCCTGCAAGGGGCAAGTGATGGCCAGGCCCGGGTGTCAGCTTGACCAGGCCACAGGACCAGACGCTGGGTCCAACACTGGTCTAGTCATGGCTGTGAAGACATTTTTAGATGAGATGAACGTTTAAGTCGGTAGACTTTGAGTGAAGCACACCACCCTGCATGCTGTGGTGGGCCTCATCTGATCAGTTGAAGGCCTGACTAGAACAGACTGAGTTCCCGCCAAGGAGGAGAGAGCTCTGCTAGCAGACAACCTTCGGGTTCCAGCTGCTTTGGTTCCCTGGGTCCCCCTCTCTCTGCGTGTGTGCTCACACGCACACACGTGCGCACGCGCACACGTGCACGCGCACACACACGCACGCGCACATGTTCATGCACACACAACATCCTATTGCTTGTTTCTCCGAAGGACCTGGGCCAGTCCAGGGAAACAAGGAAACAAGGGAAAATGTTTACGAAATTTCGTGCAGGACGCTTTCTGCTCGAAATACCCCTTGTTGTCAAGTGCTTCCCACACGCAGGGGTGCCAAGGATGAGCTCGGGGAGCCCTGATGCACGAGCTGGATGGAGCTGGGCTGGGGGCTGGCACACTCCGGGCTGGGGGGTGGGAGCGCATGCTGATCAGCTAGGGGTCCCTTTGCTCGAAGCCAGCTCACTGCACGCTGCCAAGCCAGCCAGACAGACGCCTCGCACTGAAGGGTCAGTTTCACTCGGTATTTTGGGATCTCATCTTTGCTGGGGGCATTTCGGACTTCTGGCTTGGTTGCCTGCACTGGCCAAATTCTTCCCATTTGCACGCAGATCTGTGCGGGCTCCAGAGGCGCCTCACCCCAAACGTGAAATGCAGAAGAGTGACGTTCAGCCACTGAGGAGCCCGAGAGCCTGGACCTCGGGCAGAACTGATGGCAAGGCATCCAGCTTCTCTGGGCCCTGACGTGCTGAGCTCCCCGTGATGCCGACAGCAGCCATTACACACAGAGGCTCAGTCCCCTTGCAGGATCTTAGAAAACCAACTCAGTTTTCTGAGAACTGGTGAATAAAATGTAGTGGCCAACACAAATACAAATCTAAAAATTCTGCAACAAAACCACAGCAAAGCCCAGATTTAGGGGGAAAAAAAATCACTCTAATGTTGTTGAAACCAGTCCCCGTAATGTAAATTGCCATGAGCCTGATGAGCAGTTAGCAGAAGGAGTTGAGTGACCCATTTGGCCGATGCATCTTCAGTGACTCAGTCGCTGGGCTCTGACTCTGGCCCTCGAGGCTCCTGGCTCTGCCTGCGTAAGCCTCCTGCACCTCGGGGAGCCTCTGAGGTAGGTGGATGTGTGCTGTAGGCTGTGAGGACGCACACACATGCAGATGCATGCATGACAGATACACATGCGTGTGCATGCAGAGACATGTGTGCACGTAGATGCACATACACACAGGTGTACACACAGGGGCAGGCTCCACAGCCCCATCTGGAGCCGAGTGTGCCGTGCAGGCCCCGAGGGCCAGCAGGTCAAGGACGCCCAGGCGGCAGGAGCCTGCAGGGTGGGCACCCGGGACAGAACGAAGGGAAGTCGGTTCTGAGGCCTGACCGGGTCACGAGGCGTCTCTCCCGCCAACCCTGTGCGCCCCTCACCGACTGATGCTGGTGTGCGGCTGGAGTCTGCAATGACCCCAGCAGAGAACTGGGATCATTCTTTCCGTAGGATTACACAATTGCCTTTATTCTGTATGTTTCTTTCTCTGTCCTGACGACGGGGAGTGAAACTTTCTGCTCCAAACCTTTGGCCAGAGGACAGAGGCTTTTTTTCCAGGACAAGGCCAAGGGGACTGATGAAGACCTTGTACCTTCAAGTGCTGGTCTCCCAAGCTGGGTCCTCACCTTGGGGCACAGGGTGCTGGGGGGCAGGGGACGACCTGTCTCCATGAGCACAGCGGGGTCACGGGAAGGGAGTGGGTTACCTGCCTGTCAATGAGCGGCAAGATGTGTGTGCCCCTACGGAGGACGTGTTCCAAGCGCCAAAGTGTGCTTTGGAACACTTCGGCAATGCTGGGGAGGTGGAAGCAGAGGGGGCCATTGGAAGCCATGCGGGCGAGAGCGAAGCATGGAGGCAGAAATGGGGGCTGGGCTGGCTGTGCAGAGGCTCTGCCACGCTTCATCTCAGAGCACGTCACAAAGATGTTGGACTCGGGGACGGCGCTCGCTCGGGCAGCCTGGTGGGGCGCCAGTAGTCAGCGGGGGACTAAGTCATGCTACAGGCTCTTGGGGGGACATGACAGCTATGCGTGGGGGGCTGCCTCTGATGTCCTCCGATGACCCTGCTTTCTTCACCTGCCCCAGGCGGCTGTGGGTATGGAGCAGCCAGCCAGCCTTGGTTCAGAACACAGCTCGGCACTCACCAGCTCTGTGACCCTGGGAACCTTATTCGGCCGCTCTGTGACTCAGTTTGCTCATGTGCAAAATGTAGAAAATGTGAAAACCCTAGAAAGTGCAGGGAAGCAGCTGAGAGCCCAATGAAGGGGTCAGGCTGGTGGGGGGGCGAAAATGAGAGCTGATTGCCAGGAAACGTGAGGGGCTTGCCTCCCTCCTCTCTGTCCAGACTGCCCGCAGGAACGCCCGTGTGAGCCCGAGTTCACACCGTTCAGCAGCCCAAATCTCCCGCCCCGCAGCCGTCCCCACGCCTGAAGCCTGTGGCAGGTGAGACACCTGGCGGTCAGCAGCCAGGACGCGGGGGCTCCAGGGGAGTCAGGGCTGGGGTGGAGACAGGAGGGCCGAAGGAAAGCCCATGGCCTGTGACCCCCATGGGCACCTGTGGCCATGCCCCTAGGGCCAGCTGGTCTTTCTGGCCCCGCACCTGCTGCTAAACTCTGGGGCCCCCGAGGGGCATCCCCACCCGCAGCTCTGGGGCCTCGGCCCCAGGCACCTTCCAGTCCCGGCAGCTTTGGGGCTGGAGGTGGCAGCTGCCTTCAGGGCTCTGGACGCCTTGTCGCGCGTATGCATGTCGTGGGATGTGTTGTATGTGTGTTTAATTCCCTCTGCTGGTGCTGATGGTTTCTCCGGCTTCGTGTGTTTCCCATGTGGCAGTATGTTTTTAAAGCTCTGTCCACACTGCAGTGTGGACACCTGGGCTGCTGCCTCTTGCGGTCGTGCGGCTTTCCGCAGCGTGCGTCCCCCGCCCTGTCCCCCCACCTCCCCAGGTGGGCAAACTGTCCACCTGCTCGAGGAAGGCAGACGTGGAGCTGGGAGCTCTGCCTGCAGAATGAAACTCACTGTGGCCAGATTCCGCGCCCGATGCCGGAAACTTGGACACATCCCCTCAGAGGACGAGTCTCCTGTCCCCACGCACTCACCCACACTCGGTGTCCTTTCTCATTTCTGCAGACTTGTGGGGCGCGGGGTGGAAAGTCTTTTCCTTCCCCTTGGCATTGCTCTGACTACTCTTGAGTTACACAGTCTCCGTGCATGTGGACTGGTGACGTGGCCCCTTCCCCAGGTGTCCAGCTGCAGTGCGTGTCCCTAGTCCTGGTGCTTATGGGTCTTGCTCGCACTTTCTTTGCCCTGTTAACTGCCCTGCAGTGTCCTTCATCCAACAGGCATCATTATCTCTTCTCTATATTTTTATGCCTGTTCATGTTTTTAATTTGGACACGGCCAAATCCCTCGATCCCCAGCTACGCGTGAAGATGTTGGGTCTAATTGAAGAAGTGTTTACTGCACCAAGGTGATAGCTCTTCCCGTCATTGTCTTTCACGAGTAAAGTTGCCCCACCTTCCTCTCTCACACCTGGGGTTTTCCCAGCCCCACGAGCGCCTGTGCCAAGAACCGATTTCTTTCCCTACCTAGCGAGTCATTTTCCACCCATGTCCACGGAACTCCCCATCTTCTCTGCAGAGTGAAACCGGGTGTGAGCTGGGCCTCTGAGCCCAGTCCCTGCTGTGCCCCTGTCCCACAAAGCAGACTCAGCCTCGGCCCATCTCCCTCCCCCATGGAGACCTTGAGCCGAACCAGGGAAGTCTGGCCAGTCCTTCCTCGGGCTGATTCCTGGGCTCCCAGGAGATTCTGCAGCTAGGGTGAACAGCGATGTCTTTCTACTACTTCTTCTTGTGGATTGCTGCTGGTCAGTGTGTGAGTTGGCCTCTTTTTAATCTAGAATCTCACTGAACTCTCTTATTATTTTGTTGCTGATGATGCTCTTTGTCTATTAGTCACTTAGGATTTCTACGTAGTTGACCAGTAGATAGACGGGCATTCTTCTTTTCATCTTCACTCCTATTTTATTCCTTTTTTATTTTTATTCTTATGAATAAGGATAAGTTCATTCTTCCCTTCCCACTCTTGGATGCCTTATTTCCTGTCTGTGTCTGATGGAGGACCGTCCAGCTCCACTGACCAGTGGGGAGGGCAGGTGTCCTTGTTGGGTCCCCAATCATGGACAGAATGCTTCCAAACCCCCCCATCGTTGGTGTTTTGAAGACCACCTTTATCAAGTCAAGAAAGCTTCTCGTGCTCTTAGCTTTCTGAGAGTCTTTAGAAAGACAGGACGCACTAACCTCTATCAGATACTTACTCAGCACCGTTAGTTTTTCCCTTAGTCTGTTAATGTAATTGATCATTCTCTGAATTGAAGCCATCTTTGCATCCCTGGGATAAACCACTTTTGATCATGCTGTATCTTGTCCAAAATTTTATTATGAAAAATTTTAATTTGTTAAAGACAATTAATTTATTTTTATTGAGCTATAATAGGCATACAACACTGTGGGTCTAAGCTTAGTACCACATGTTGGCTTGATGCATGTGTATATTGCAGTATGATTAGCTAGCATCTGCATTACCTCACCTAATTATTGTTTGATTTTTGTGGTGACAACAATTAGCACCTCGTCTTTTAGAGACTCTGAATTGTGTAATGCAGTGTTGTTGTCCACAATCACTGTGTTGGCACAATTTATTTCTTTCTGATGCGCATTAAGGTAAGTTGCAATTCTTAGCTCATTTTCCTCTAAATAGTTCAGCATGGACATCATTCTCTAGAGTTCAGTATTTTTGCCTAGTTTTTTTTTTTTTTTTTTGCTTTTGAACTAACATTTACATACAACTTTGCCAAATGCACACACCTGTGTGACCCAAAACCCAACAGAGATGCAGAACAGTCACCCCAGAAAACTTCCTGTTGCTCCTCCCCAGCCCCCACCCACCCAGAGGTAAAAGTAGCTCTGATTTTTTCCCACCGTAAATTAGTTTTGCCTGTTCTAGAACTTCACATAAACTGAATGACATGGTATGTACCCTTTGTGTCTGGCTTCTTTCAAAAAAGGGAACCTGGGTGGTTCAGTTGGTTAAGTATCCAAGTCTTGGTTTTGGCTCAGGTCATGATCTCGGGGTCATGGGATCGAGCCCCAAATTGGGCTCCGTGCTGAGTGCGGAGTCTGCTTGTGATTCTCTCTCCCTCTCTGCTCCCCCCTCGCCACTCTCTGAAATAAATAAATAGATCTTAAAACAAACAAACAGACACAGGGTTTTGAGATTCGCCGTGTTGTTGAGTGGACTGGCGGTCTATCTGGTGTTATGGCTGAGTAGTACTCCATCCTCTAACTCCAATATCCATTTCTTGGATATTATGAATAAAATTGCTATGAACATTCTTGTACAGGTCATTTTGTAGACATATGTTTTCATTTCTCTTGGGTAAACGTCTTGGGGCAGGACTGCTGCATCATGGGGCAGCTGTGCATTTAGATTTATAAGCAACCACAGATCTTTTCCCCAAACGCCCCATCAACACTCCATGAAAGCTCTAGCAGCTCCACATTCTTGTCAACATTTGGAGGTATCCGTCTTTTCAACTTTAGCCATTCCTGTGAGTGTGTATTTTAAAACATGCTGTAGGTTCCAGTTAGCTAATATTTCATTCAAGATTTTCCTACCAGTGTATCAGGAAAATTGATCTCGTGTTGCCCTTAACCAGATTTGGAACACGATGGTCGCCAGTATCTTAAAATGAAACATGTTATTTTACCTCTATTACTGTTTTCTGGAAAAGTTTACATAAGATAAGGATTATCTGTCCCTGGAAAGAGGCTGTTAGCTATTTTGGCATGAGGCTCTTTTTCTGAGAAAGGTGAAAACTTTGATTCCCATTTTAAATCTATTTAGGTTTTTTATTTCTTCTTGGGCCAGGATTGGTACTTCATATTTTCCCAGAAATACGTTCATTTTATCTCAAAGTCTTCCTTAAACATCCTTGCATCAATCTCAGCTGGGCATAAAGAGAGAGCTGGGAACCCACCGGAGCCAAGGGATTGGAGGGAGCTGCTCCCTGAGGCCAGAGTGGTGCAGCAACAGGCGGGAGGCTTCCCGGAGGAAGAGAGTCCTGGGGTGGGCTCTGAGCTCTAGGACCCCGCCACCCTCCAGACATCCTCCCTCTTCCCAACCTTGGAGGAGCTGATATGATAGATGAAGGGGGGAGTAGTTTTCCCTGGAGGGGGAGCCGAAAGATGCCCGCAATTAGAAGCTCTGAAGTTTGTAGGAACTTCTGGAGGCTCCTCGAGGTACTCACCTGGAGAATGGGTGTGGTGATACCTGCCTCAGGTGTGTGCAGAGGATAATGTCGATTGTGGCATCTGCCTCAGGTGTGTGCAGGGGATAGGATGAAGACTGTGACAACTGCCCCAGGCATGTATGGGAGACAAGGTGGATTGTGGTACCTGCCTCAGATATATACTAGGACCAGGTAAATTCATTGAGAAGTAGATGAAAAGCACATCTCACGGCAGGTGTGTATTTCATCCACATTTATTTCCCATCTTCCTCTCAGGAAATTCAGCAGTAGTGAGGCTCTGAAGGCTTTCTTCTTTTTAAAGTACAAAGGAGTAAGTCTCTGATAACAGAATTTGAGGCCATGGGATCCTGAGTCAGAAGTCATTGGAAGCGTCTTGGTGCTCCTCAAAACCACACCAATGTACCACTTGCCCCAGGCAAGTGTGAAGCAATGTGTCTCTTGGAGCGTGTCTTCTGTGCAGAACCCTTCCTACCCCACAACGGTCCCAGCTCACTGT
Source organism: Eumetopias jubatus (assembly GCF_037043125.1). Taxonomy (NCBI): domain Eukaryota; kingdom Metazoa; phylum Chordata; class Mammalia; order Carnivora; family Otariidae; genus Eumetopias; species Eumetopias jubatus. Next base: position 105,510,173 of record NW_028274810.1, on the reverse strand, counting down.
CCAGAGAGTTTCCAGGCAGTGTGCAGGGTTGGAAACCTAAACTGAGGTTCCTGGCGAGTTGAAGAGAGATGAACTCAGAGTCTCCCAGACGTTTGCAGTTGGTAAGATTCAAATGAGATCTGTGATAAGTTGATAGTATTGGATCAGTGTGAATTTCCTGGCTTGCATAATTGTACTGGATTATGTAAGATGTTGGCATTAGGACAAGCGGAGCGGAGAGTAAATTGGACCTCTGTGTGCTCCTCTGCAGCTTTTTAAAGAGTGAAATTATAAAACAAATAGCTGTTTTAATTACCAGGCATTAAAAAACCAGGAATATATGTCTCATGTCTGTGATTAACCAATAATTAGAAATAGACCCAGGGCTGCCTGGGTGGCATAGTCAGTTAAGCATCTGACTCTTGGTTTTGGCTCAGGTAATGATCTCAGGGTCTTGAGATCAAGCTCTGCATCAGGCTCCACACTCAGAGTGGAGTCTACTTGAGACTCCTTCTGCCTCTAACCTCTTCCCCTTGCTCACTCACTTTCTCAAATAAATAAATAAATCTTAAATCTTAAAAAAAAAAAAGACCCAGAAAGGAAATAATTGAAATACAGGAAATGAATGTTAAAATAACTTTTACAAGTCAAATATATGTTATCAAAAAGATAGAAGAAAACATAAATAAGATGGGGGAGAAACAGAAGACATAGAAAAGACCCAAATGAACCAGAGATGAAAAAAATGCATTATCTGAGATGGCAGAGCACACAGAATGGGATCAACAGTGGTTTAGATACAGCAGAACAATTTTTTAAACATTGGTGGGATCTTCTAAGAGAGCAGTAGACACTTTCCAAAATGATATGCAAAGAAAAATGACTGAAAAAAACGAACAGGGCAACAGTGATCAGGAAGCAATCTAACAGACATATCATTGAGATCTATGATGGGGGGAAAAGATGAAGGACAGAGAAATAGCTGAAGACACAGTTGCTGAAAATATTCAAAATTCCATTAAAAATGCTGTAAACTCAAAGATCCAGTATCTCCATGAGCTCCAAACAGAAAAAAAGCAAGAAGAAACCCATACCAAAATATATCATAATCAAATTGATAAGTTGATAGAGGGAAAATCTGACAAGTAGCCAGAGAATAAAAGACATATTATGTATAGATGAAGGAAGAAAGTATATAAATAAAATTCTCATCAGAAACCATGCAAGCCAGAAGACAATGGAGAGGCTTCTTTAAGGTACTGAAGGAAGAAAACTGTCAATCTAGAATTCTATACTCAGCAAAAATATGTTTCAAAATGAAGGCAAAATAAATAATTTTTTAGCCAAAATAAAAGCTGAGAGAATTTATGGTCAGCAGACTAACACTATAATAAATATTAAATAGCATTTTTCATACAGAAGGAAAATTACATCAGGTGGAAATATGGACTTATACAGAGAAAGGAAGAATATTGGAAGTGACAGATATGTGGGTAAATATGACAATATTTAAATTAATTTTTAAATGTAAAACATAATTAACTTCTCAAAGGAAAATAACCATATATTAAAAGGTTTATAAGGTGAAGGAGCAAAATCTATGACAAGAGCACAGTGGACAGAAGGAGAGAGAAATGGAAGCACACTATTGTAAGGTTTTGCATTATACGTGAAGGGGAATAGCATTATTTGAAGGCACTTTGATAAGTTAAAGATGTATATTGTAAACAAGAACAATCACTAAAGTGGAAAGATGTAGCTAATAAACCCATATTGGCAGCAAAATGGGTATTTGATAACATTCATTTAATTCAAGAGGACAGAAAAACAAGAACAAAGAAATGAGACAAATAAGAAAATAAGAGGTAAGATGCTATATTTAACCCCAACCATTTATATAATCACATTAAATGTAAAAGGCCTAAACATTCCAATTTAAAAGCAGAAATTTTCAGATTGAATTAAAAAAAAAAATCAAGACCCAACTATACAGTATCTACAAGAAACCTGGTTTAAATGCAAAAAAAGCATAGATAAGTTATGGAATGGAAAAGACACACCATGTAAACACTAGTCAAAAGAAAACAGGAGCTGCTATATTAACATCAATAAAATTTATTTCAGGATAAGAAATATCACTATGGATGAGGAAAGATTTTATAATGATAAAGGAGTCAATTCTTTAAGAGGACACAGTGATCCTAAATATGTATGCATGTAACAACAGTGAAATACAGTTTCTTTCCATGTACACATAACAGTCACCAAGAGAGATTGCATTATGAGCCATAAAACAAGTCCCAGTACATTTAAAAGGATTGAAATCATACCAAGTGCATTTTCTAATGACAATAGAATTAAATTAGAAATCAATAACAGAGAATATCCAGAAATCCCCAGATATTTGGAAACTAACACATTTCTGAATAATTCATGGGTCAAAAATAAATCACAAGAGAAGTTAAAAATATTTTGAACTGAATAAAAATGAAAACACAATACTTTGAAACATAAGGAGTGCAGTAAAGAAGTGCTTAGAGGAAAAGGTTTGACATTAAATTATTATATTAGAAAAGATGAAATATTTCAGATTAGTAATCTATGCTCCCTTCTGAAAGAACTATAAAATGAAGAAAAAGTGAAACCCAAAGTCAGCAGAAAGAAATAATAATGAGAAAAAAATAAATGAAATAGAAAGCAGAAAAATAATAGAGAAGACTCAATAAAACCAAAACCTGTTCTTGAACAGGTTTGTTGATAAACCTCTAGCTGGACTGATCAGGAAGAACAGAAGACACAAATTATCAAAGTAAGAAATGAAAGACAATTACTACCAAGCCTATAGATAATAAGAGGGTAATAAGGGAATGCTATGAACAGCTTTATGCTAATACATTTGAAAACTAAGATGAAAGGTATAAATTTCTTAAAAACCACAAACTACCAGGGTTCACTTAGGGAAGAAATAAATACAGATAACATATTTGTCTATGTGGAGAATTCAAAGGAAACTGCAAAAAAGTTGTTAAGAACTTATAAGTGAATTTAGCAAGAGCACAATGTACAGAAGGCCAATGTACAAATATTCATTGAATTTTACATGCTAGCCATGAATAATTGAAAATTGAAATTTTAAGAAATTTAAAATAGAATAAAAATTATGATATACTTAGCAATCAATTTAACCAAAATGGTGTAGGGCTCATAAACTGAAAACAACCAAATATTGCTGAAACAAATTAAAAATCTAAATAAATGGGGGAGGGGCACCTGGGTGGCTCAGTCAGTTCAGCATCCCACTCTTGGTTTCGGCTCAGGTCATGATCTCAGAGTTGTGAGATCAAGCCCCAAGTCAGGTCCTGTACTCAGGTGGGAGTCTGCTTGAGATTCTCTCTCTCCCTCTGCCCCTCCCCCTCTCTAAAATAAATAAATAAATCTTATAAATCAATAAATAAGGGAGATATACCATGTTCATGGAAGTTTCAGTACTGTTGGAATGACAATTTTCCTGAAATTGATCTATAGATTCAATGCAATAACAACAAAAATCCCAGAATGCTTTCTTATAGAAATTGACAAGCTAGTCTTAATGTTTATGTGGAAACATAAAGGCCCTAAAATAGCCTAACCAATTTTGAAAATGAAGAAAAAGGTTGGGAGGCATACTATATCTCAAAGTTTATCATAAAACTAGAATAATCAAGACTGTGATATTGGCAAAATAATAAATACATAGATCAACAGAACAGAGCATCCACAAATAGACACACACATATTTGGTCAATTAATTTTTGACAAGCTTGCCAAGGCAATTCAAGGGGGGAAATCATCAACTTTTTGACAAATAATGCAGGAAAAATTGGACGCTCACATGCAAAAAAGTAAACTTCAACACTTACTTTACACGACAAAAACAAACTCAAAGTAGATTATAGATCCAAATATAAGAACTAAAACCATAAAACTTTAAGAAAAAATATGGTAGAAAATCTTGGTGACCTTGGGTTAGGCAAAACAGGACAGAAACAAAAGCACTAACTATAAATAAACTGTATAAATAAACTGAACTTTCAGTATAAATAAACTGAAAAAACCAGTATATTGCTAAAATTTAAAAGTTTCTTCTTCAAAAGACACTTAAGAAAATGAAAAGGAAAGCCAAATACTGGGCTGGGAGGACATATCTACAAATCTTAGATCTGGGGAAAAGACATCGGATGATAAAATGGGGAACAGTAGAGAAGGATCCCCCAGCACTCTGGCTCCCCTGGCACTAAAACCAGGTGTTCTGACCCAGTGTGGTTGAGTGTTTTGATGTTATACTAAGAAGAATTGAATCTTCCAGTGAATTTCCATTTTCCAAGCAGCCAAGCCTCTCATTAGGCATGCTCACTGGCCAGAGGGTCCTACCGGGGCTAGACTGTCCTCCCTCTGGGCTATGCTCATCACAGTTGCCAAGATCCCTAACCATCACTGAGACAAAGAGGGCAGGTGAGCCCGGATCTCCTCCCTCCCACCCATCCAAGTTGGGTGGTCAGCTTGTCTGTCAGCGTGTGGACCCCCACCATGCTGGACACTTGTCCTCCTGGTTGGACATTGGGAAATGCCACCCATCATTTGTGTCTCTGGGAGGGGTATCGCTCCCCTTGCTGGCCAAGGCTGGGGTGAGGGGCAGCTGGACAAACGCTTGAGGTGCCTTTGGAAGAAGTCCACCTTCAAGGCAAGAGGGTAAATGATCATGATGTGGTTATTCTGGCAGAATTTGGAGAAAAAAAATAATGTCGCCTTTATAAGGGAGTCAGCTGACTATTTTACAATTTTCCCCCAAATCGACCAAGCCATTTTCACAACATAAAACAAGCAAAAAAAATGTAATTATTTCAAGGTGTCCTTCACCTCGAACTCACTGGAAGCTCACAGCTTAGGGGTTTTTAAAAAATACATATATTTAAAGCAAATATTATTACAAATGACTACTCTGTAATTTGGATTAATTGCTTTTGGTTTTTTCTGGAAATAAAATCTTTAAGACAAACCCATAAAAACCCTGGAGCTCAGGGCAGCTGTTACTGCAGTGCCTCGTTTAGATAGAGCCCAGAGCTGTCCCAGAGGGGAACTTGATGGGTCACAGAGTCCCCTATATAGGGTCGAAGCCCCTGAAGGAGGCTGTGCTATGCTCAGCAGATCCGTACCCAAGGACAGCTTCAGCCCACATCAAGGTGTCTGTTTACACCCAACTGGAATGATAGTCTATGGGTTGTCCATCAAGGGTGGTCCCAAGACCCTAACCCAGGGAGGGTCCAGGAAGGACCCTGCATGGGTTATCACTACTCCTTCTGAGGGGTGAGGTCAGAGGCTCAGCCAGATCTGGTTGGGTCAGCTTCAGGGACCCACCCAAGGGAGAACATGCCAGCTTGGGGCTAGGAAGAGCTGGGGTCTGGCAATGCCCTCAGTCGTATGAAACGTGTGGCTGTGTGAAGGTTGGAGCAGGGGGAGGGTGTACGGAAAAGGTGGATAGATGGAAGAATCCTGTGCTCCAGGGCACCTCCCCTGGGCCTTCCTTGAAATATCTTGGATTTGAGGTTTTTCCTGACACAGGAGTCTGGTAAGACCCTATCCCAGGGAGGGGTCTGAGCATGGTCATGGTGGGAGGCGGGTTTTTAGGAATTTTTAGGAATGAGTTGGAGGGGCATGTGCAGTGCTGCAGGGGGCACAAGAAAGACAAAGATGGAGCAGGGTCCATTCAGATGTCTTTGGGGACCTTGAGAGTAATTTCAGTAGAAGGAAGGGTAAAAAACAGATTGTCAGGCACGGGCAGGGTACAGATGTCACATGACTACCATTCACCTGGTCCCTTCAAACTTATCATTTTATTTGTTCTGAGCAGCAGTGCTGAGAGGTGGGAATCATCTTACCACCTTTCCTGTCCTGGGTCCTGAGCCCAGGGTCTCACAGCTAAGAAGGACAGACAGGGATACTGTGTTTCCTACAGGTGCACATGAACAGAGGTGAGGAGGAGCAGATCCTGGGCACTGAAGGGCTCCACCTTGGGACCAACAACAGATACAGGGCACGAATCCTGACTGCTTGTCAAGGTGAAACTGTCAAGGTGAAACAAGGTGAAACTGCTTGCCTCCTGCAGGCAGCTGGAGCAGGGAGAACAAAGCTCTGGGGTCCTGGATCAGCTCTGTTGCCAGTGTGCACCATGATCTTGAGCAAGTTCTACCCCTTGCTCTCTGCTAGGCTTCAGTTTCCCGGTCCATTTCCAGTTTCATCATAAAACTCAGTTTCCTTGGTTCATTGGGCAGGGAGTTCATCTATCCACCCATCCATCCACCCCCCTGTCTATTTATCCATCCATCCATCCATCCATCCATCCATCCATCCTTCCATCCTTCCTTCCTTCCTTCCATCCTTCCTTCCATCCATCCATTCTTCTATCATCCATCCATCCATCCATCCATCCATCCATCCATCCTTCCTTCCATCCATCCATCCTTCCATCCTTCCTTCCATCCATCCATCCTTCCTTCCATCCATCCTTCCTTCCATCCATCCATTCTTCTATCATCCATCCATCCATCCTTCTTTCCTTCCTTCCTTCCTTCATTCCATCCACCCTTCCTTCCATCCATCCATCCTTCCATCTATCCATCCATCCAACCATCCATCCATCCATCCATCCATCCATCCATCCATCCATCCTTCCTTCCATCCATCCTTCCTTCCTTCATTCCATCCACCCTTCCTTCCATCCATCCATCCTTCCATCCATCCATCCATCCATCCATCCATCCATCCATCCGTCCATCCATCCATCCATCCATCCATCCATCCATCCACCCATCCATCCATCCATCCATCCATCCATCCATCCATCCATCCACCCATCCATCCACCCTTCCTTCCATCCATCCATCCTTCCATCCATCCATCCATCCATCCATCCATCCGTCCATCCATCCATCCATCCATCCATCCATCCATCCACCCATCCATCCATCCATCCGTCCATCCATCCATCCTTCCATCTATCCATCCATCCAACCATCCATCCATCCATCCATCCATCCATCCATCCATCCATCCTTCCTTCCATCCATCCTTCCTTCCTTCATTCCATCCATCCTTCCTTCCATCCATCCATTCTTCTATCATCCATCCATCCATCCTTCTTTCCTTCCTTCCTTCCTTCTTTCCATCCATCCATCCATCCATCCGTCCATCCATCCATCCATCCATCCATCCAACCATCCATCCGTCCATCCATCCATCCATCCATCCATCCGTCCGTCCATCCATCCACCCATCCATCCATCCGTCCATCCGTCCATCCGTCCATCCATCCATCCATCCATCCATCCATCCATCCATCCGTCCATCCATCCATCCATCCATCCAAAACCATTGTTCATCTCTCATGTGCCACACTCTGCTAGACCCTGGAGAGTGAGAGGAAATAAAACAGGCAAGAAGCTCACCCTCTTGGCCCTGAGGGTTGCATGGGAGGACAGACCATGGTTTTGGGGACCCAGCCAGGAAGCTTTTGCTGTAAGAGAGCAGGAGAGAGATGGAGGTGGCCTGAAGAGGCTGGTGGCAGAGGGCCCAGAAAGCAGCCAGTGCCCAGGAGTAGAAAACAGCTGCCTTCAGTGGTGGGGAGTCAGTCTGTGTCCTGGGCCAGGCTGGGGCTCCACCAGAACACCCCTCATGTAGTGGCCATGGCCCTTTCTTGGCTGACTACTTCTGAGCAGACCCAAGTTCCTCAAGAACCCATAAGCAGGGGGCATGGGGCAGAACAAGCTCCACCAGGTGGTTCAGGAGGAGGGAGGGATGGCTATTGGGCTGCCCCAGGCCTGGAGGGAACCAGGGAGTGTTTAGGCCCCTAGGGAGCCCCCAGATCCCTGCCCCCTGAGAGCTCGCATGTGGGGACAAGAAGGAAGGTGAAGTGCACCCTGGGCTGTGCCTGCAGGGAAGACTCAGGATAACCTTATCCCTGCCACAAGGAGGGGAGAGGTGTAGAAAACTTATTCAGCCCCTCAGGCCACTGCACCCCAGCCCCACTTCCAGAGGAACCTCAACGTGAGGAAGCCTGCATTCAGGTACTTCTCTCTACAGATCCCTCCTAGCCACAGAGCCTCACACCCTGCCAGTAGAGGGTGGCTTGTCAGCCTGTGAATGCCTGTGGGAACCCAGCTGTGCCTGGACATATAACAACAGTCCATGGAGGTCCTGGGGGACTCTGGGAATGAGAGCCAATCCTACTGGGTAGGAGGGCTTCCTGGAGGAGATGGCCTTGCAGCTCTGGTAAACTCCCTTTCTGCAGTGCTCAAAGGGCTGCACCTTCCATGTCTGTGTACAGGGCGGGTTCCACTGGTGGAACAGAAAGTCTGGACCACTGGTTGGGTTCGTGCAGAGCCCCCAGTGGTGGGTCTGTGGGTCCCCAGTGGCTAAGTGATGCCTTTGAAGCCTGGACTACTTCCACAGGATGGGCCCCTCTGAGGTGCTCTCCTGCCTGTGTTTACAAACCCCTCTTTATCCCAGAGGGTGTGCGGTCCTCTGGCTTTGTGTGTGTGATGCCTGTGCCACCAATCTCAGAGCAGTTACGTCTCCTTGAGGAGCAGAGCACAAACTCCTGGAACTCATCCTATCACTTCTAAACAGTGTGATCCTTGTGCTGGGAGGGAGCCTTCTTTGAAGAGGCTTTCTTTCTAGGGAGGGCTGGGTTCCTTCCCTGGAGCCTGCCCGAGGCTGAGGAGCTGGCCTGTGGTTGCGAGCTGGGGCAGGTGCTGGGTTCCTGCTGCCTTGGGGTCTCCCTGGGAGGAACTGCCAGGAACCCTCGGGTCCTGGCTCTGGCCAGCCTGGCCATCTTTGGGGGAGCAGACCCAATTCTAAGGATGTGGGTGGAGGCTAATCTCTGCCTTCAAACCTTCAGCAAAGGGCCCCCAGTTCTCCCACTTGGAAAAGGTTCTGTCCCATCCTCTGTGTACTCCTGGGATCAAGGACAAGGGGAAATCAAGGACCTGGGAACAACCGGAGCCCCCAGCTCCCCTCAGGGTTGAGCATCAGGTAAAAAGTGAGTAACATCTCAAATACAGAGCAAATTGTCCATGTCGTGATGAGTGGGGTCTTCTGAGGAGGTGCCCATGCCACACCCACAGGGGGGGATCAGATCAGACTCATGTGACCTCAGGGAGGTCAGTGCCAGGAGGGAGAAGGCAAAGGTATGAGAGGGAGAAACTGTCCCCAAGAAGAGGCCCTCCCAGGAGGGCCCCTGTTAAAGAAGTCCATAGCCCTCTATGCAGAGGAGCAAAAACAGTCCCATGCCCCCAACAAGTCTCAGGAAAACACCACCAAAACAACCTGGTGAGGTGAAAACAGCCAGGTTTCCATCTGTGGATGGACGGATAAACAAAGTGTGGTCTGTCCACAAAATGGGATCGCAATCAGCCTGAGGAAGGAATGAAGCAGACACAGCCCACCCTGTGGCTGGGCCTCAAGGACATTGTGTTGAGAGAAAGAAGTCAGACACAGAAGGACAAACAGAGGAGTGGGATCCATAGAGACAGAAAGTGGAAAGGTGGGCACCAGGGGTTGGGGAGGGGGCTGGCAATTTAGTGTTTCATGGGGACAGAGCTGTGGTTTGGGAAGATGAAAAAGTTCTGTGGATGGATGGTGATGGTGCACAGCAGTGTGAATGTGCCTAATGTCCCTGAACTGGACATGTTAAAATGGTTAGATGGTCAATTCTATGTGTGTTGTACCACAATTACAAATGAAAGTGACAGAAAGCCCAGCCTGGCAGTGGTTGGGCTCCGTCCTCTGCACCTGGCTCTAGTCCTCCCTGAGCATCAGGACCTTTGGGTACAGCAGCCCAGCGGCAGGTCCGTTTCTCACGCCTGCAGTGGGGAGACTAGGGCCCAGGCAGGTGTGACCAGCTGCAGTCCACAGGGAGGCTGTGGTGGATCCAGGCCACGGCGGGTGGCTCGCTCTGGAGCCCGAATTCCCATGCACCTTGCCACCTTGGGGTTGAAGCCCAGGGTCAGAGGCCCCTCCCCCATCAGAACAAGTTGGGAAGCTGAGTCCCAAGCTCAGAGCATGTCTCCAGTCTCCCATACCCTGGGAGAAAAGAGGCTTAAACTCTAAATCAATATTTGGAAAACTAAGTTTTATTTAATGCCTGTCTCACTTGTGTGGTGAGAGGAGCATTACCAACAGTGCCTTCAGGAGAAGCTTCTGGGAGGTAATGACATTGAGCCAGCTCTTGAAGGACAGGTAACATTTTGTTCTTCATTTTAAACATTGTAACAATTACACAACTAACATATGGTCACTGGAGAAAAATTGAAATGCACGTAAGCACAACAAAAATGTTATAATACCCTGAAATCTCATCACTCAGTTTAGACCTCTGTTAATATATTTCAATTCGTATTCCTAAACGTTCCTCCCCATCCCGTGTTTCAGGGACGTATCAGTACAGGCAACACGCACATATCTACACCATCACGTCATTGTCCACACAGCAGTCCATCATGGACCCAAAGACGTGGCTCACTTTTTTGTGACTGGAATGTGTCACAGTGGGGGGAACTCCAAGGAATCCGCTGGCCAGGACCCAGAAAACCTCACTCAGAGCCTCTGGATGCTGCACAGCAAATGGTCACAGCCTTTCTAAATTCGCCACACAGAAACTAAGAGAAGGAGTTGAAATGGCACAGTGGCCCCAAAAGGCACTGGGTTCAGATGGCAGATTAAACACACTGAATAAGCCCCCTCTGCAAAACTCACTCCACCACAGAAAAGAGATTTCAAGAGACATCTACCCATGAGGGTGGAGAGGACAGGGGAAGGCAGGGCAGCTGCAAATTTCTGAAAGCCCTCTTACAGGTGGACCCACAGTGACTGGCTCACAGATGAGAGAGAGAGAGAGAGAGTGAGAGAGAGAGCGAGCTCTGAACACAGTGCAGAAGGTGGGTTTTTACTGGGTTTAATACAAAAAGCATTCCAAACTCAGGACTGGCCATAAAAGCAAGCCTGAGATGAGGGGTGTGGGAATGGCTGCCATCAGGAAAGCCAGCATGAAAGGCAGTCATGAGGGAGATGGATTCCTAGATGCTCCCCTCACCCCCACCCCTCCCCAGCTCAGCAAAAGTCCAAAGGCCTATTCCCGGGAATGCATGCAGCCGTGACCTGACACTGACTGAGGAGACCCCAACTTGGATCCCAGAGTACTGGCAGCTGGACCCCCCTCATCCCTGGGGAACCTGCCTGGGCATCAGATCAACCCCTGAAGTTGCTGACATCAAGCGCTGCCAGGATCACCCTCCTATGGATGTCAAAGGGAGCAAGCCCTCCCTTACCCCAAATCTTCCAACCAGCTCTGTACTCCCCACCTCAGATCACAAGTGGGTCACCGAGGATCAACACAGGAGACTAAAAGGAATAGAACAAAGCCATCTGAAGGACATACAGACCATGTGGACGGAAGAAAACTTCATAGTAACCATCAGTTTCCAAGAACAAAGAGCAGAGGAAACAGAGGGCAGGAAATCCATAACAAAGTATTTCTGGAAAACGTCCCAGAACTGAAAGACATAAGCTCCCAGATTGAAAGAACCCACAGTGGAGGAAATCAGACACAGTCCCGAGTGCATCACCGTGACACAGCAAAACACTTGGGACAAAGAGAGGATTCTAGACGACTCCCAAGAAGAAGAAGCAAGTTGCATTCGAAGCACAGGGAACAGATTCCCCTCCCTTTTCTCTAGCCACTCTGGAAGCAAGAAGACAAGGGGCGATGTTCTGAAAACTCCAGATGAAAAGCATCTCCAGTCTAGAATTCCACACCCAGCCCAACTATCATTCTGGAGTGTTGGGAGAATAAATGCATTTCAGACATGCATGGCCCTAGAAAATGTATCTCCCAGTTTATCAGAAGTTACTAGAGGATGTGCTCCACAGAGATGAGAGAGGAAGCTGGGGAGTGGGCGAGCCGAGGGATGGCCGCTATGGCTCCTGGAGGGATGAGCACAGGCGGGCTTTGGAGGATGGACGGTCCACATGGGAGCAGAGTGACTAAGGAGCCAGATGTGAGGACAGCCACTGCCAACATCCCTGCAGTGACTGTCCCTTGGCGTGTCCTGACCACGTTGGAAGAAGTTCCTGTCTCCCCTCCTGCCCGGTGTGAATTTCCCGTGGCTGCCGTAACAAATTCCCACAAACTCAGTGGCCTAAAACAGCACACTGTATCATTTTGCAGTCCCGCAGATGGGAAGTCTGAAATGGGTCACACTGGGCAAGAATCGAGGTATCAGCAGGGCTGGTTTCCTTTGTGGAGAGTCTAGAATACACTGTCTTGCCTTTTCCAGTGTCAGAAGGCCACCTGCATTCCCTGGCTCAGGACCCCCATCCAAATTCAAAGCCAGTTGAATCTTTCTGCCTCTCTCTACCTCATTGAACGTCCCTTGTGATTACACTGAGCCGACCAGCACAATACAGGACAACTTCCCTACCTCTGCCCGAATGCTGTTCCCTAGACATGCACAATGCTTCCTTCTCAGTCTGTCCTGTCTCTGCTCAAATGCCACCACCCCAGAGAGGTCTCACTTGGCCATGCTCCTCACCTTGTTTCCCTCCTTAGTTATCCCCTACAGCATGCAGAGACTTTGAACCTGCCCTGCAAGGCTCTTACTGCTCACTGCTGCCGTCCCCATGAGAACATGAGCTCCTCTGGGGAGGATGCCTGTCTGTTTCAGTCACTGCTACATCCTTGGGGCCTCTGGTCATACTGGCACAGACTAGGTGTGCAGGGAATGTGTGCTGCTTGAATTAATAAAAGGTCCAGGCTGTATTAGTCAGTCCTATTTTCCCCAAGGGTCTTCTGTTAAGGGGGCTGGAGCCAGACTCTGGTCTGGCTCATCCCTTGAAACCTTCACCTGCCCAACACACCACCGCCTCTCCTTCCACAGGTAGGCAACCGGCGACCTGCTTGCTGTTTCTCCAGATTTGCTAATAGCGTCATACAACACGTGGCCTTTTGTGACTGGCTTCTCTCATCATGTTTGCAGACTTTTCAGTGTCCCATTCCTTCCGGTGGCCAAATGATCATCCACGGTGTGGATGGAACCCACCTCACCTACCCTTTGTGGTGCTCTTAATGCTCCTTGCTCATCTCAATCTGATTAAATTCTGCATCCGGACTCACATTTTCAGGGATCTGTATTAGCTGATAAAGCTTAAACCGAGTCAAGGAGATGGTTAACACAAAAAGCCAGGTAGGGGTTACCACTGGGCTGCTGGGAAGGGGATGCCATTGCCGGGGGAAGGGGGGGTTGCTGCACGGCCAGCTCCGAGGAAAATGGTCATGTGTTCGGGCTTCCCCGAGGGGCTGGGCCAGCGCTCACGTGACCCCCGTCACGGTGTGTGTGCACACCTCCCACCCTCCTCCCGCTATATGCTCAGTTCCAAACTTAATAAAGATTTAAAGATGAGCATGAAGCTTCTAAACATGTATGCTCAGGGGTGGTTTTTTAATGGCAGATGTATCAAGATACAATTCACGTATCGTAACACTTACCACTCTAAAGTGAACATTTCAGTAGCATTTAGACATTCGTGATGTGCAGCACTCACAGCCAGCTGTTTCCAGAACATCATCACACAGCAGAAGGAGACCCATGTCTATTAGCAGTCAGCCCCTCCCCAGCCTCTGGCAAACACTTATCTAACTTCTGTTTCTAGGGATTTGCCCATCCTGGACATTTCATATAAATGGACTCACGCAAAACATGGCCTTTCGTGACCAGCTTCTGTCACCGAGAATAATGTGCGTTCATTCATGTGGTAGCGTGTGTCCGTACTTTGTTCCTTTTTATGACCAAATACTCCTCCACAGTATGGGTAAACCACCTCTCATTTACCCGTTAATGGTGATTTTTTCTGTTCCTCATTCACTTCAAAGTGATTCCTCTGCAGCTAGCTGTCCTTGGAGGCTCTGGAAGACCCAAAGGACCTTCAGCTTCCGCTGGGGTCTGCGCAAATTCTTCAGGAAGCTTTAACAGTCTTTCAACCTCAGAACTTACGGTTCAAGAGCAAAGCTTTAAAGCAGTCTGTGGGGTAGAAACTGCTGTCACCATTTCGACCTGGTTCTGCTGGGCGGACTGGGGCAGAGGCCTTGCTGGTGTCCTGGGCCGAGCAGAGAAACGGGAGCAGGGGGGAGGCCAGAGCCGCCCCCCTTGTTTTGCAGAGAGCACACGCACACAAGGAAATCACCAAAGGCTGATTTGACTGGGAAGGCAGCCTTCAATGAATGACATCATTCGGAGAACATAAATCTTGGTTGGTATGATTTATTTATGTTAAGAAATCCACATATGATGCTGAGTTCTCAATGGCTTTGTTTAAGCGATGGTTTTTCCTTTTTAGTGAAAGTTGGAAGATGGTAAACAGCTCCAGCTGTAAAAATTAAAGACAGAGGTGAAGCCAAGGTGATTATTACACAAAAATGCTGAGTGGGGAGGGGTATTTGGCCCTTCCATCCTCCAAATGGAAATTACCCTCTGCCACAATGTGCCATGAACAATTACCTGCTGTTTATTAATTGACCCCTTTTAAAAGCACCACATTTCTGCTAGAAACTGTTATTTCTCTAATGTGAAAACTGGCTTATTCGTGTTTATTAGAACAACTATGTCCCATGTGGTCCAGGCCCCATGCACACTTAACTGACACGCATATTTTTTTTATGATTGCAAATACCTTAGTAGAAGCCCAGATACTGAGCATCACTTGCTTGGCATGTTAGCCCCACAAACTGAGCCCACAAAGCCACAGGCTCGGGTGTGGAGCCTGTCCCCGGGGACGGCCACAGAACAGTCCTGGGGTGGCTGCCCTGAGGGTGGGTGTTGGGGAAGAAAGGGGGACCCTGGCTCCTCATTGAGAGCTGGACCTGGAGGAAATACGTATCGCAAATGGCTCAGTCGTTCTAGATGCCCACAAACAAATGTCACTGTCGGGAGCAAGTGAGTGACCACAAGGCCAGCATGCCCTTTGGAGCTCACACACCTGGCACTGCACGAACCCCAAGAAGGGTTTCAAACACAGACCCCTCTGCAGCCTGTGTCATGCACGCACCCCGGACACCATCACTTGGCTGTGCGTGTCACCTGGAGTAGGGCTTTGGGTCAGGCAGATGAATCCCACTCTCCTGCCTCTACGACATGTCCTTGTACCTCTAAGTTCCAGTTTCCCTTGTGTAAGGTGTAAACAATTGCAATTCCTACTGCGTGGGATTGTTGTGAGGGTCACACGGCGCCTGATGCAGCCCAGGGCAGAGGCCAGCACCCTGCTGGCCCCAGAGCCCCGGCTCCCCTGCCCTCCATCACTCAAGCCAGACAGCCCGTGGATAGACCAAGTTTCTGCCCTTCTGCCATCATCCCCTGCCCCCATCATCCCCGAGGCCCCCCTGAGCAAGCTGGCTTCCTTTTCCAAATCATGCACCATGCAGCTGGGGACCTGGGTGGCTTGCTCACTGCTGTGTCCCCTTCATGAGGGACTGGTGTAGGCTACTGAATGCAGGGCAGCCCTTTGCGAGTTGGGACAGGTGAGGGACAGGTCACTCGGCCTCAGGCCCTCAGTGCGGGACTTCTGGCCTCCATTGTGATGTCTGGTAAGGCTGCCCCTCATCTCCTTCAGTCTTCAGGGCTGAAATCAGACCTAAGGATCACTTTCTTCTTACTCAGTGCTTTTCATTCGTGAGTGACTCATTCTTTTATTCACTGAGGCTCCCAGACTTGGGCCAGCCCTGGGCTTTGTAGGGGCATTAGATGCCCTGGAAGCTGCAGGTGTGCTGAGGCAAACAGCCCTTGTGTTTGACAGCACCATGGGACTGCACGTTCCAGGAGCATCCACCTTGCAGGGGCCTCTGGCCTTATGTCAGCGAATTCAGGAATGACCCCAGAGCCTCGGCCTCCCGGAGGGCAGGGGTGGATCTCGCGGAAACACTGATCACAAGTGCCAGGAGACCAGGCAAGACTAGGGCAGGCCAAGGTCGACTGGGTGGGGCCTGGCCCTGGGAGCCCATTAAGATCTGCATGGGTGAGTGGGACCTGAAGCTCCCAGGAGCCCCGTCCTTCCTGGTCTGACTTGCCCTCCGTGTCCAGCCAGGGAGTGAGAAGCTGCTCTCCATGGCTCCAGCTCAGAGCCCCTAGAGGCAGACCTGGGTTCTGGACGAGGAGGGGTCAGAGGGCGCAGGGATCCCTACTAATGACAGCTCCAACCACCCAGAAGCCCCAAGAAGGGCCAGCCCTCACCTGCATGCAGCAGAAGACCCCTGGCTTGTTTCCCCCATATGACACATTAGGAAACTGGGGTGCCCAGGAAGCTGGGGGCTGAGAGGAAGAAGGGCCAGTAAGGAGGGAGTCAGGAAGAAGTTGGGTCTGACTCAGCTGAAGTTCTGTCTTCACCGCCGCCCCACCCGAGTCTCCTTGACCTGGGCAGGGAGGGGGACAGGAAAGGCTGTGGGTGCCCCATCCCTCGGCGGCTCCCCACCCTGCACTCCCATCATAATTCTGCTGTGATCCTGGGGGAGCAGGGGTCTGTCCCATGAATGAAGAGCTGCTCAAGGCCAGGACCCTGCCATCTCCACCCTAGCCCCAGGCCTGGCACATAGTGGGTCCTCAGCGAGGTCTCTTGACTGGCCTGGGCTGCAGGGGCATGGGGCTGTGCACAAGTGTGTTTCTGCCACTTGGGCCACGGTCCTTCATCGGAACTTTGTCCAGGATGCGGGAGGTAAGGATGGGGTGGGGAGCTGGACACTGGCAGGCTCTGCAGGTGCTCAAGTCTGGGCAGCAGGCACCAGGGCAGGAGAGGCATGGGCCCTGCTTCCTTCCTAGAGCCCTGGGTCATGGGCATCAGGCCCTGGGGCAGAAGCAGGAAGGGCCTCCTGTCCAGGGAGAGAGGACTGAGTCCATCACCTTCAGGTTACTCAGCAGGAGAGAGAGGTAAATATTTCCCTTCCCCAGAGAGGATCCTGGTCTTGCTCAGGCACCCCCCCCCGCCCCCCCAATTACTAGTTTAGAAGCAGCAAAGGGGGGGAGATGAGAGGGTGTCCCTCTGGGCATTTCCTCGGCCATCCCATTTCCCTTTCCCCCGCTCCCCCATCGGCCCTGCCCAGAGTAGTGCCCGGTCAGGCCATGCCCCCCACCCTTGGTTTCCCACAAGGCCACCAGCCTTTGGGGTAGAGTACAGCCCACCGCAAGCCCAAGGTCATGCCCTGAGGGCCCCGCCCAGACCTGCCAGGACAGGGCTGCTGCGGCCCCTTGCCCAGAGCTCCCTGCACAGTCCCCAAAGCGGGGGGAGGAGGAGGGAGAAGGGGGAGTGTTCCCTCGGAGGAGCTCAGCTGCGACTCTGGCCTCGGTTGCCTGTCCCGGCTCCCCGGTAGCCCCAGGACCCGCCCTCGGCGGGGCTTTGGGGTGCGGAGTGGTACCGTCCTGGTCCTGACAGCTGGAGCCTGGGGTGTTAAGCCTCCCTGCATCCTGGCCGGGAGGAACCGAGAACCGTCGGGCCGCAGGAGCAAAACCCTGTGCAGGGGCGGGGAAAAGACGGCTGGCCATGGGGCCGGACTCTCACACCACCTTCACCGACCCCCCCCCCCGGAGAGGACAGTTAGGCGGTGCGGGCACGGGGCGCAAATGGCGGGACAGGCCTGGCTGCTCAAGAGCAACCGGGTCCTCTTCCAGGCTCGGCACCACCTCTGGGCCTCGCTGCGCAAACGTGGCCCCAGGGGCTGGGCTGCGCTCGCCCCGCCTGGGGTTTTCCATCAGTCCCGCCCTTCTTCAACCTGCCCACTTAAACCTGTGAGAGGGGCACAGGAATGTTGCGCCCCACTTCACAGATGGGGCAGCCGAGGCGGGAAGGAGTCCCTGCAGCATTCCCAGGGAAATGTCTGCGGTGTGTCGAGCCCGCAGGACCCACGGCGAAATTCGCTTTCCAAACACGGAGAGTCGTCCGTGTGGGGGCAGGGACCATAGCCGAGAGAGGACGGAGAGGAGGGGGCTCTGCAAACCGGCATGTGAATCGGGGCACAAGCCGACTTGGGGAGTCTGCTAAGCTATAATGTCCCGGGCTCTGGGGCGTTTGGGGAAGCGGAGGGCCGACTCCCACCCAGCGGCCCCCGAGACTCGGACGCAGGGAAAGCGACTCGGCTCGCCGTTTTCGTTGCCACCAGCCCCCGCCGGAGCGCAGCCGGAACCGGGAGCAAGAGGCCGCCGCGTCCACGCGGGCAGCGTTCGGCGGAGCCACAGTGCCACTTCGGCTGCTCGAAGTTCTGCGGCGCTGCTGGACCGGGGCGCTCGGGGAGGGGACGAAGTGGCTCCCGGCGCGCGCAGGCGGGCGGCCCGGAGGGTGAGCGCGGCGGGAAGTCCCCGCTGCGGGCGGCGCCGGGCGAGCGCAGGGCGCGGGATCGGCGCGAACCAGCAACGGCGTTCGTTGGCGGATTTTTAAAGGTCTGGGATAGAGAGAAAGCGTGGGAAACCGATGCCGTTCGCTACTCCCGCAGCAGTAGCCGGAGCCCTGCGCGGCTGCAGGAGCCTGGCCTCCGAGCCGCCGCGTCGTCCCGGCCCACTGTGCGCGCCGAGGGGAAGCAGTATTTGGGGGCTTCCTGCGCTTCCTGGAGAGCCGGTTTGGGCCCGGGATACTGCAGCCAACTCCCTCCCAGGGAATTCAAATGGGGAGTTCAGGCCCACAGCTTCCATCTCTTAAATTAAAAACAAAACAAACAAAAATATTCCTGATTACGCCCCCGAAAGCACGTGGCCGACCCCAGGTGTAGACAGGCATGCATCCCCGCTCCTCGGCCAGGACCCCAGGTTGCAGAGGAGGGCAGAGAAGTCTCCTGGGGACGCTCCCAAGAGGCTGCCCGTCTGCAAGGGACCAAGTCCTCCCGCCTGTGAAGGAAGGAGGTTTCCAAACATCTGGGGTTTGTTCAAAATCGACTGCATGGTTCACATTCCTGGGAAGTCTTGGATGAGAGTGCCCAGCACTCTCAGGGCCCACTCCAGAGCAAGGGACTGGCTGTGGGCACTGGGGGACCTACGCTGTGAGCAGCACAGGGACAAAACAGCCTTGCACCAGAAAGCAGGGCCTCTGGGGTCCGTGGGTCTCAGCCAATTTCCCTGGGCTCGGGGTAGGACGAAGGGCGAAAGGGGGCTTGGACTATTACCCCCAGAGTTTTGGGCAGCCCCTGGGGAAGTGCCCACTCTGGAACAGTGTGGAAGCCGCCCTGGGGAACACAAATGCCCTGAAGGCTGTCTGTGCCTCACCCCACCCCCATTCTAGACCCAACACTCCAGCTAGCTATTGGCTCCGGGGCTGGAAGACCTCTGCATTCAGTCCCTACTGAGTCCCCTGCTGGGTGCCAAGACCACCTCCGTTTTCTCTGTGTAGTAGGAACCAAACCAGATTGTCCCCAAACATCCCTGGTGGTCTCCAAACCTTCTGTTGCTCAAATCTGGGAGACATTTCCACCTAACGTAAGGCAGGAGAAGGTGCCCAGAGAGGGAGACCCCTATCTCAGCCTGATTCAAAGCTCCTGTGATGGGGGTGGGGCAAGGACTGGTGGTCTGGACCCTTTCAGGGCAGTTTTAGATCTCTGAGGAGAGCCCATATGTAAACTAAGGGAGATGTGCTTTTATTCTTTTAGCTACTCAAGAGTTTTTCTGAGCAGGAACTGGAGGGTGAGCAAAACCTGACCTGGAATCCAATTGAGCCCAGAGTCTGAGAGCCTGAAAGCCCATGGCCAAGTTTCAGGGCACAGATAGGAACAGGGGAGGTAAGCAGTGAGAATCTGGTCAGGTCAGTGCATCCCTGGGACCCAAGGGCCTGGACAGGTGGCTGGGCTGGCTAGGACCCTGCACCTCTGGGCGCATACACACCACAGTGCAGACCTCTCCAGAGGCCAGGCCTCGCGAGTTGGCATGGGGCACAAGTCCGAGCCAAACAAAGTGACCGTCTAGTCCAAGACAGTAAACTCTGGGAGTGCACAGTAGGCTCCAGCTGGTTTTGTTCCTTTGGGCTTCTCAGGGCGTCCTGGAGTTGGGGACCCCCTTCCTGCCTGCCCACTCTGATGCTTACTGCAGCACTGAGGACCAGCTTGCTCACCCTCCCAAACTGGGCCCTTTCCCAAAAGAGTTCAAGTGATCCTGGGTCTCCAGCTGCACCTCCCTGCTTGCTGGAAAGGCTGTGGTAGGCAGAGCTCCTGGCCGAAGTGGGACTCTGGGCTGTGGCAAAGGTTGGCAGAAAAAGTCCTCTATCCAGTACCCTGGACCCCAGCAACAAAGTCTGTTCCAAAACCCAGTAGCCTGAAGAAGGTGTCCATGCAGCCCACGTCTCACCATCCACCATTCAGCCCGCAGTAGGAAGCCAAGGTTAGGAGCAACACTTGTGCATCCCGGTGCCGGGTCCCCTAAGCCCAGCATCGGCCACAAGACTCCCTGAAGCTTGGCTTGGTTTGAAAACTGCCCTCCAGCCTTTCACTATCAACAAAATGAAAACTGCTCCTCTCTTCCTGTTTGGCCCCCACCTACCCATAACTCTTCCCCCACATCCCCGTCCCCAAATGTCTGCACGGTTGGGCTAGGATCGGGACCCACATCGGATTCCCCCTTCTTCGCCCTTTTCTCTGCAGGACTCTGCAAAGCCTGACCTG
Organism: Eumetopias jubatus; assembly: GCF_037043125.1. Classification (NCBI taxonomy): domain Eukaryota; kingdom Metazoa; phylum Chordata; class Mammalia; order Carnivora; family Otariidae; genus Eumetopias; species Eumetopias jubatus. Next base: position 105,489,490 of record NW_028274810.1, on the reverse strand, counting down.
TTCTCGGTTCTAAATCCGGCCACGCGGGGGCAGGGCCTGGCCAGACCAGGGCCATGGCCTTGGGGACAGTCTGCCCAGGCTCCTGGAACTGATTGGGGCTGATGGGAGCGAGGGGTCTGCCGGAGCTGCTGCAGCACCTGGGGGTGTCAGCAGCTAGGCTGTCTCCCGGTCTTTCTCCCCAGGCAGCCCCCAGCCCCACCCTGGGGGTGCCTAGCATAGGGCAGGGAAGAAACAGTGCAGCCTCCCACCCTCCTTCCTCAGGCACTGGAAAGGGTGCAGCCCCAGAGTCCCGAGAGTGTCCTGTCCTGGCCCAGCTTGGCCAGGGTTCAGAAGATTTTAATCACCTTCTCAGCTGAGGCAGAAGGCCAGAGTGAGCTGGGGTGCCCGCAGAGGAAGACTGGGCCTTCCTAACCTTGGAGCCTACCGGCTGCCTCCAGGCCAGGGGAAAAGGAAGCCTGAGCTGGGTGGGGAGTGGGGAGTAGGGGGTGGGGGATGGGGGAAGGGGAAGGACCTTCTGTGCAGTTGGGAGTGTTTTGCAGGCACCACTGTATTCTCCCCAGGCCTCCTACCCAACCTTGCTAGGAGGCTCCTGGCAAGGGAGTCCAGGAGTGCTGAGGTATGAGAGTGACCTTGTGTTCTCTCTGGCCAGTGGCACCAGCCCGGTTAGGTCCGTGGGCTGGAGCCTGCCCTGGCTGGGTTAAGCAGAACAGCTCCCAGCTCTGAACTCCAGGTCCCTTCCTTCCTCTCCCAGAGACCCCCCATCTTGGGACTAAGTGGGTTCTGAGCCTGCTAGAGGCTGCAGCAAGGCCCTAACTCCCTGTGGGGACTGCCCACCTAAACCCCCAGATCCTGGCAAGCAAGGCCCGAGTCCCCTCTGGACCCCACAGTTCTCCACCCAGCCCATGGGGACAGAGTGTGGGGCCGGGGCGACAGGCCCTCAGAAGCGCTGCACGCAAGGGGACTGAGCTGCCCCTGTTCTCTGTACCAACGCCCCTGCCCGTGCTGCCGCCCTCAACACTCACCTAGGGCCGGAGGCTGCGTTCAGTTCAGTGGGAAACAGAGCAGCGCAGAGAGCGCCTTCTCCGTCTGGGGCTGCAAGCCGGGTGCAAGGCTGGGCACCCCTGAGACCACGGGAGCTGGTCGGCATTGGAACTCAGGGCAGCAGCTGTGAGCTGCGGAGGCAGGAAGGCCCACGCACCACCGCCCCGGGCTCCTGCCAAGCCCCGCTCTGTGGAGCCTTTCCTCTGGGGTAGCATCGGTCATGCAGGTCACGCACCCCTCGCCATCCCGAGGGCCTCTGCTAGGACCCCAGGGTCTCGGCGGTAGCCTTCCGCCCTCAGCGGTTCACCTCTTCGATGGCAAGGGCTCGGTGCCGAACGCAGGTCTCCATCGAGGAACTACTGGTCTCACTGCACAACAAATGGGGAGTGGCACAGCCAAGAGCCCACCCGCGGCAGCAGAGACCCGCACCGGAGGCTCGACCTCAGCCCTGCTCAGGCTGACTTTGGGGCAGCTCCCGGCCCTGGAGCCTGGCAGAATCCCGGTACCAGGAAGGGCCCGGGTCAGCGCCTGCTTCTGCTCCCATTTCGTTCTCGAATCCCAGACACACTCGAACGCGGAATTCTCACTGTCGGCACCAGGCCCCTGGCCCGGACATGCTGCCTACCCCTCCGCGTCGGAGGGCTGCGGGGCAGAAGCGCCCGAAAGGCTCGCGCCAGCGCGCTCTGCCACCCGCTCTGCCGGCCTTCCCGCCCGCGACTCACCTGGGCCGCGGGAGGCCCCTTCCCCGAAGCTGGCCCGGCTCGGGGGCTCGCGCCGCGGGGTACTCACCTGGGGCCCGCGGAGGCAGGAGTGCGCGGGCCCGCCCCTACGGCGGCGAGGTGCTGGGCGCCCGATGTTCGGACGGCGGCCCCCGCGCTGCCTCCCCGGTGCCCGGCTCCGCGCGGACTGAGGGCGGTGGGTCCGAGTTTCAGCCGCCCGCCGGGGCTGGGGCGGAGCGCGGAGCTGTTGTTTTTGAGCCGCGAAGCCCGGAGTAGCAGCGCTGGGGTGGGGGCGAAGGGGAGGGGCGGGAGCCGGGCAGGCCCGTGGGGGGCGGCGGGGCCCGGAGGGGGCTTCGGAGGAGCCGGGTTCGGCGCGCGGGCCGGGACACCCCCTCGGGCGATGGCGGGCCGGGGCGGGGGGCCGCGCGGAGAGACGGGCAGAAAAGCAGGCTGGGGCGACGGTGAACGCAAAGCTTTTTAATTAGTAATAAAATGCAATAAAACGAAGCAAACCCAGCCAGACCCGCGTCCGAACTGTCGCGCGTTCCCCCCCCATCCTAGGAAGTCGCGAGGACCAACGCAGCCGCCACTCCGCCTGCGGCCGGGGCTGGGGCGGAGCGCGACGCGGCGCCGGGGAAGGGTGGGGGGATAGTCACCTCGCCTCCGGGGCCACCTGGGTCCTTTTAAAGTATCCGGGGTGCGGGCCCCGGGCGGGAACGCCGAGCACGGAATGTTTTCTTAAAGGGCCAGTTCCGAGCTGCGCTGAAAAGGGGAGGGGGGAGAGGGGGCGGGGGGGGAAGAGATAAGTGAGATGAAGACCGGGAAGGCCAAGGAGAGCCCCCCAATCCCGCGCCGAGGCGGCGGCGGCGGCGGCGGCGCGACGATGAGGATGATGAATACATTGCAAAGTTTTTTTGGCCCCGGCGAGGGGTGTCAGATTGAGTGCTCTGTGCGCATGTGCGAAGGTGTCCAAACTGACAATGCTGGGGAGATGAAGATAGTGTGTAGCTGCTTCTGGACTCAAGGAGGAGGAGAGAGATTCCGCGAGCCGACACCATGCGATCCAAGGCGAGGGCGAGGAAGCTAGCCAAAAGTAAGTCTCCCGCGCTCGGCCGCGCCGCGCCGCCGGGTCCGGGCCGCGGGGCCGGGGCGCCTGGGCCAGGGGTGCGCGTCGGGGCGCGGCCGGCGCGCCTTGGGCTCCTGGCCCTCGGATCGGCCGCGCGGCCCGGGGGCTGCTCCGCCTCCCGCGCTCCGGGGCGGCCGGGCTCGGCGCAGAGGCTCGGGGCGCCCGGGCCGCGCGCTCCCCGAAGGCGCCGGCCCCCTCCTCGCGAACCCCCTCCCCCCCCCCAGTGTCAGGCGCTCGGGCCCGGGAACCCGAGGCGCGCGGTGGGGGCCGGGGAGGGGGGCGGAGGGGGAGGGCTGGGGGTGGAGGGGAGCGAAAAGCGAAAGTTAGCGAAAAGTTGACGAAAGGGGAGAGCAACTTTTTCCTCCTCGCTCGCTCTCTCCCTCTCTCTCTCGGAGTGGCTCTCAGTCCTGGTCAAATCATATTCCGGGCTTTTGAAATAGTGGGCGCTAGAGCACCGCCTTTGGCGTCCGCCAGCTGGGCGCAGAGGAGGGAGACCCCGAGCCGGGGAGGGGGCGGAGGAGGGGGCGCGGGCCGGCGTCCACCCCGCTTCGCGGGCGCAGGGGCAGGGGTGGCGGCGGCAGGACAGCCTCGGCCACTTGGGGAGCAAAATGGAGACGTTTTCCTGGGCTTGGAAGTATGGTCGGGAAGTTTATTCCCTACTGGTGCCCCGCGCGGCGGCAGGCGCTCCTCCGTGACTCCGGCAGCCCGCTCGGGCAGCCCCCGCGCGGGTGCCTCCAGCGGGAGGGTCCCCACCCGGACGCCTTCCGACCCGCCGCTGCCGCCGCCCTCGGCCCCGCTCGGCCCCGCCTCGCCCCTCCTGCCCTTTGTCGCCCGCACAGCCTCGAGGCCCGGCGGGGACAGAACTGCCCCCGGCGAGGCTGCCCGGTCCCCGGTCTTACTTTCTCTTTCGCTCCGTCTCGGGCCGAGCCCCAAGCTCCGCGCGCCCAGCCCGCCGCCGGCCGGGTCCTCGCCGCCGGCCCGGTGCGCCCGCCGCCCGCCCCGCCACCGGCCGCCGCGCCTCGGGGCCACCCGCGCGCCCTCCGCGCTCCGACCGCCGGCGCCATCCGCCGAGAGGCCCGCGGGCCCGGGACCGTGGCCCGGGAAGAGGGCAGGTGGGAGCGGCGGCGCCTCGGGCAGACGAGCGCGGCTCTCGGAGCCTGGCTGAGGCCCGGCTGCAGCGAAGCGGCGAGCGCCGAGCGCGGAGCGGAAAGGAACCGGCGCCGCCCGTTCTCGCCGCCCCCTCCTCAGCGGGCCGCCCGCCCACCCACGGCAGGGGCGCCCTGCCGGCTCCCCTTGGGATCCCTGACTGACCACCAGGCCGTTCAGCTCCTCTTCGGCCTGACCCTGCCCGGCGGCGCCTCATCGCACCAGGGCTGAGCCCCTAAGCATGAACCTGGTGGGCCAGAAACTCCCCGACACTTTTCCGAAGAAGTTCTGCTTCCTTGGTTGGGTCGGCCTGGCTCCCCCGGACGGCGGCCCCTCGGTGGTGGGCCATGCATCCGCCGCCCAGCACCGGGGAAAAGCAGCTCCCCGCTTCTGCAGGACGCCCGTGGAACCCCCCGCGGCTGTGTGGGGCTCCTCCTTGAGGCACCCCTTCCCAGCCTGTCTCCTCTGCCCGATGCTCAGGGCCTCGGCCTCCTCCATCTCCCGTGACCTCTGGCCCCTCTTGGTGCGAACAAGGCCCCAGTGTTTTGTGGCTGGTGCGCCAGGGCTGTGGGCCCGCTACCTGTGTGCCCATGGGCCGCAGGGCGTGGGTGTTGGTGTGCATGTTTGGGTCTGTGTGTAAGCACAGCGGCTTCCTCAGAGTCTCGCTGCTGGGCTGCAAGCTGCCTGGGTCAGGATCTTGCTGGGGAAGGGCCTGAAGCTGGAACGAGAAGGTGGAAAGTGCCGCACTCTCCTGGGCCTTCGCTGCAAGCGAGAGGCAGCTCAGTGCCCCCAGCGCAGCCCCGGAAACAGCGGAGCGACCCACGCCCTGCAGGCCAGCCGTCTGGCCCTCAGCTCCCTCCCTGTCTGCTCCGCCCCGACAGGTGGGGAAGGTGGCCCGCTGGCTCTTCTCAGGACCTAAATGGGTGCTCGGCAACGGCGTCCTGCAGCCTTGTCCGAGGCCAGAAAACCAGACCCGAGGGTAGGGCAGATCACAGGTCTCCCTTTCCTGGGAGTCCTTGGTGAGAAAATGCCAAAGCTGAGCCAGTGTGTCAGGCCCAGAGCCCGCTGAGCCCACACTGAGCACGCCCTGGAAACCCCTCTCAGCGGGGACAGCTGCCCCCAGCCCTCTCCAAGAAGGTGGCCCCCCGGCAGGCACAGGCCACGCTGCCTGCCTGACACAGAGCACAGGATCCGCCGAGGAATTTCATTCCACTGGACAATATTTTAAGCAGATGTGGGCGTCCCTGGGGACCTGACTCCAGTACCTGAGTCTGAGGCAGCAGGGCAGCCCCAGGGCGGCCCAGAGAACCTCCCCCCTGTAAGCCACCTCCCGGCCAGGGTCAGGGGGCTGGAGGAAGAAGGAGAGGTCAGGGTTATAGTCCAGTATGCAGGGCTGGGCTGTGCCTGAAGCCATGTGTGGGGCCTGGAAGGACAACCTTGTCAGTGAGTGTCACCCCCTGAGTCAGAGTTTGAGGGCTGCCCCAGAGGGCGCATCTGGGACTGTAATTTCGTTTGTGTTTCCCTAGGACCCCAATCCCGGGGGTCTCCCTAGCTGGGCCTGCATGCTGACTGACTAGTAGCACCTTTGGGCCCACACTGGGGCTTCCAAGTCCAGCTTTCCAAGGGCAGAGGCCGCTGAGGTGCTCAGCACCTCCTCAGTGTGACCCTAGGGGGCTGGGGGCAGAGTGATGACAGGTAGGTCCCGGGTCCCCTCACACTGGCCAGGGCACTGTAGGCCTGCGAGGAATTGGGGCTGTCCCTGCCCTACATTTTCCAAAACAAAATGCCTAACAAAAGCTTTGTGTCTCTGCCACCGTTGTGAGCCAGGTGGGCAGGTGGGGAGGGGTCAACACCGCCAAGATGCCCTCCTGACCTCCTCATCACACAGCTGGGGGGCCCTGTGCAGGGGAGGATGTGCTCCCAGAGATGGCGTCCAGCCACGGCCCCCATTTGAGCCACCCCTGAGACCTGATCACCATGAACGTGGTCCACAGCTAGACAGGACATATTCCAGGCCTGGGGAGAGTGTCCTCAGGACAGATGCCACCTCACCCCTGGGGTGCAGGTGGGGGGCTGCTACCTCTGCTCCAGGGAGGACTTGTGTGTCTGGTGTGTGCGATCGAGCGTGATATGTACGAGGAAGGTGTGTGTGTGACAGGGTGTGGGGAGCCTGGCTGGAGCCTGAGCTCCTAGGCAGTTCCTTCTCCCCAGCCGAAAAACCAGCCCGGCTCCGGCTCTGCGGGGCCCTGCCCTTCTCCCGCCCGCCAGGGGACGTCTGCCCCTTCTACCATTTCTCGCCCTGCAGCCAGGACGGCAGCCTCTGCTCTGGACGCCCGGGAGGGCAGCAGTGCCAGGAAATGTCCGGCAGGAGTCGAGCGTCTCACCCCGCTTCGGGCGAAAACGCCGAGGCCGCGGTGGAGGGGCGGGGTGCAGGGCTGGCGGCCAAGGCCAGGTGCCCTGCGGCAGCGCGCTGAGTGCCTGCAGGCTCTGGCTTCGCCATTGGCCCCGCGGGTGTGCCTGGGTGCCCAGGCCTGTGGGCGGGGGCGGATGCCAAGTCCTGTCCGTTGGGTGACCTCCGAGTGGGCTCCCAGGGGAAGGGCATGGGTTGTGCCCTAAGGCCTCTAACGCCGGACACCCGCCAGGCCACCTTGCACCTCCTGTCGGCCGCTGGTGCAGCAGGTGCGGGCTGGGCTGCCCGACCCTCTGGGCCCCCGTGGCTCCCAAAAACCCTGAGTTCCTCTTCTGGGCACAGCACGGGGCAGGGGACCTGGTCCCGACGTTTCTGTTGGGAGGCCGGGCTCTGGCGGTGGGGCCAGCTGGAGGCTCCCCCCACTGGGCCCCTAGGGGGAGGCCGCCCGCTCGCAGGGCCGCTGTAGGCTCGATTAGCCCCCTGTTTTATTCAATTAGGAGGCAATTAGAGATCCTTGGGGGGCTGGGGCTGGTAATTAAGGTGATGTATAATTAGAGTTTCAACAAAAATTATCCAGGATTAAAAATCTTTTGAATAATTTCGTTTAAAAATTTTCAAATAGCGTTAAAGACAATTTATCAGGTTTTGAATCAAACCCGTGTAACAAGTCTTGGACGCTACAGCTCGAGTAGCGGGCGCGGGAGGACAAGGGACAGCCCTAGTACTGTCCCCCTGCGGGAAGGGAACTTGGCGAAGAGACAGAGAAGCCGGGCCTTGCTGCGCGGTATAGCGGCGGTCGCGCGCGCGGACACGGGTTGCTCAGGGCTGCAGACGGTGCGGGCTGGCCCGGCCACGGGGCCTGGGGACCCCAGGCTGAGCCAACGTCGCTGCAGCCCCCTGTTCTCCGTGCACAAAGTCCCGGTAACTACCGCGCGACGCGAACGGCGCTGCCTGCCTTCTGCACAGGGCAGGCGGTTCGAGGGGGTGGCTGTCGCCCCTGGCACCCTCACCCCAGCCCGGCTGGCGGGAGCAGCGCCCACCTCCTCCTCCTCCTCCTCCTCCTCCAGGGCCTCAATTGGCCCCGGGGGTCTCCGCCTCTCGGTTTCCTGGATGGAGAAGGGCGGGCTCCGCGCTCCCAACTCCCGACTCTTGACCCTGACCCAGACTCTGCGGGCGGCAGGCCCATGTCTCCATCGCAGTCGCTTTGCGGATCTGGGCACAGAGAGTCCCAGAGCGCTCCAGAGCCTGGGTCAAAGTCAGGGTGGTGTGGGGAGGGGGGAGGATGGTGAGGGGGGAAACCGAAGCGCAGGGTGGAGGTCGGACTTTGCAGGATCAACCCTGCCTCATTCCAGGGTGTGCATCCCCGGGCCCAGCCTCGGCCAAGGTGGCCCGCTGGCCCCGTGCATTCACCCCACGCACCTGCCTACCAAGAGGTCCGAATGGGCTGCCGCCCCTGTCCCTGTCCCTGCCTGAGCCTCCAGGAGACAGGAGCGGGTCCAGGATCCCATAAAGGCACACTTGGTCCCCTTACTAGGCATGACCCCACTCCCCTTCATTGACCTTGAAGAGGGAATTTGGCCTCTCGGGCACCACTCTTCGGGGTAAAAAAAAATCCCAAACACAGAGAGGTCAAGTAGCCCATTCAAGGTCACACAGCAAGTTAGGCATGAAACTGAATGCCACTTAAGTAAAGCTCCTCAAGCTTTCTTATTTCACACACCCTAACCCTGCCCCCTTCCTTAGGGCACTGCACGCTGTAGTTAATTCCATAGGATTTTCTTTTTTTATGTGTCAAGGTTTAAGCATTTTCCCAAGGACAGTGCTTAGCTTGTAACAGGTCTGGTTTTTAAAAGCAAGTAAGACATCAGTCCCCATACAGCTTGTGAATGTACCAGCTAACTGTGTCCTCAGCCTCCTCCAGACTGGGTGTTCTTTGCTGGGCTCTGGACTCTCCTGCTGCTTGTCTTCCCCAGGCCGGGTGGAACGCTTTGCCCTGGGCTTTTCCAGCCCCAGCCCATAGCTCTGTGACCCCTCTTCCAAGGGCAGGTGCAGGGTGGCAGAAGTGTTGACCAGGGTCACCCTCATCTGCATCCCCCTCCCGCCCCCCGCCATGTACTGCCTTTTGCCTGAGCAAAGGCAGGAGGTGTAGTGCCCGCCTGCCTGCTCACCCTCCTGCCGCCACCCCAAATCTGGAGGGAAATAGCCCCCGCCCCTCCCCCCAGGCAATCAGGGAGAGGTGGAGCCCCTGCTGTGTGGACCTGAGCCACGGGCGGAAGGAGCCCCGAGGCTGCAATTGCAGGTCCAGCCCTGAATCCGCCGCTGTTCCTTAATCCTGGGCACCTCACAGGCTCCGCCAGGGCTGTGGTACTCCCTTTAGGCTGGCCAGTGCTCCTGAGCTCTTGTGGGCCCCAGGGCCATGGGGAGGGTCTCTTCCTGCCCTATCTCTCTCTCTCTCTCTCTCTCTCTCTCTCTCTCTCGGTTTCTGCCATCAAATCCTTGGCTGGCCCGGCCGGCCGGCCTCTCCCGAGACTCAGGAACAATGCCCTGGAGCTCCCAGAGAGCGGTGCCTCGGCTCCGAGATACATATTTGTTTAATAGTTAACATTCTGTGCAAAAAAGGAGGGAAGTCAGATTCTGGTGAAGGCTTTGCTTATTTTATATCCACTATAACTATTTCTGTCCATGAAAATTGGCTTAATTATATCAATGGAATGTTTCTTTTTCAATTCTGTATGCAATTAGTCCATCTTGCTGGCTGCAATTTATTTTAATAAAAAAATAAACCAGTGGTGTGTTCAGTTCCTCGTCCCCTGGGGACAAATGCGATTGGTGTGTTTAATTTCATTAACTACAATGCGGCCTACTGGAAAAATGTATAAAATCAGCTTTATACAGCTTAAACACTGGCATTTGAAACAAATCATTATTGCATTAGCTGTCACACTGGTAATTCTAGAATCTAAGGAAAAAAATATATTATGGCTGTTTTTATAACCCTTTGCAAATGCACTGTTAAAATAATTTATAATCATTTTAAAACATGGCTGGGTCCTGGTGAATATTTTACCTCCTCTAAATCAGGCTCTGAATTATCCCATGCCCATTTTACATACTGATGCCTGTGCCATTTCCAACCCCAAACAAATATGCATCTTTCAGGGTGAAGACTGTGGACCCTGTCCTTAAGCAAACGTGATAACGTAGGGTCACCTTTTCATTCTGGTCTGACCCTGGTCTCGGTCTCCAAGGGGAATATTTGGTGTAGCGTTAGACTCTTCTGAAATGCGCCTGGGGCCGGAGGGGGGCTGGAGGTGGGCCCAGAGGCTGGTGCCACAGAGCCTTCCCCTCCACCACACCCCCGCCCGCCAGGTGGTGGGCGGAGGGATCCAGAAGCAGACCGGCCTTTAGGGCTTCACTGGTGTGGGAGCAAAAACATCCCAGGGCCCGTGTTCCCCGCTCAAACCTGGGGAAGTGAGGAACAGTGAGCGTTTGCTCTGCTCACCCCCGAAACCCTGCTCAGGAAGGGAGAGAACCCGTGACCCTCACACACTTGCTTTCTGAACCCGGCGGAAGGGTTCTCGGCAAAATTCCCCAGACTCACGCTGCTTTTCGGTGACAGCACACTTCCGGGAAGGGTGTGTGCCTCCGTGTAGGGTCTGCGCTCTCCGCGGGAGTCCGAGCCCAGCCTGCCTCTTCAGGTGAGGCAGGTGACGGCAGGTGCTTGCTCCTCCCTCCCTCCCGGGGCCATGTGCTCACACAGACCTGGGAGCAGGGTGCTGGGAGAAGCCCGGGGCTCCTTGGATGGCTCCTGGCTCTTGCGTGCACTTTGAGGTGACCTGAAGCCCCTGCTGAGTGGGCGCTGGCTCTTCCCAGTGTGGAGGTGGACAGGGAGGGCGCCTGGCTGCTAATGGGCAGACGCTGGGGCTCAGCTTGGCCTTGGGCTTCTTCCAGAATGTTTGTCCCCTCCCACCCCCAGGTAGCTCCACAGGGCGTTAAGAGGAAGAGGAGGCTGCAGTCAGCTTGGTTTGAGCTGGGGATGGGGCTGCTGCAGATTGAGGGTTTCCCAGGTCGCAGCAGTGGATTCTTAGGGGGCTCCAGGAGATGTACTTGGGCACTTCTGGCCGTACTGAGGGCTAACCCCTCACCCTGCCCCTTGGTCTCCCAACTCACCCAGGTGGGTTTTCGTAGGTTTGATCTTCTCCTGCAACACATTTATATTCTCTAATGGATTCCAATGTGGGTGATGGTGGGGCATCGAGGGGGACATGAGCACCATGTCCTTAGGTCTGAAGGCCCTACCTGCTCCTCGGGAGTGTGGCCGGCGGGGCTGGGTCTCCCCAGACCTCTGACTCCATATGTCCGGGGTGGGGTCTCAGGCCCATGGTTTCCTTTCCGTTCCACGTGCTGCCGAGTTGAGAAATAACTGGCTTTGTCTACTTTCCTACTTTAGAGAGAATAACAAAGCCGAATGTTTAGTACAGATACCAAGTCCCAGCCCTGGGTGCTGCTCTCGAGGCCTCCCGTGGGACGGGCCTCTCCCTGGCCCCAGAACCCCAGCACCCTCCTCACTCCGGCTCCTGGTGCGTGTGCCCCGCTCCTGGATCCCGCGTCCCACCTTTGCCGCCCGCGTCGCCCCCCACGTGCTGCCACCAGATCGGCTCCTCTCACCGCCTCTCGCCTGCCTGCTCGCCCTCCCACCACCACCCCAAATACCCGTGTGCATCTGCATCTTACTCGCCCCCCCAGCTTCCAGCAGGCATAACTGCATGGAAGGTTCTGGAAGGGTCCAGCATGGTGTTTGCTGGGGTCCAGGGGCCAGGTGGAGGTGAGGCAGAATTCCCACTCCACTTAGACAGGCAGTGAGTTTGGGATTTATCCCCTTGGTCTGCTTGGGGAAATGCTGTGCTGGTCCTCAGCTTCCCTGGGCTCATCTGGGGAGGGGTGGGGGCAGAGGGAGGGTGTGCAGGCCTGCAGGTGTGCGCCTGCCCGCCCAAGGGTATGGCCCCCGGTGCGTGGCGCTGCTCTGCGTACCCAGCTGCACCTGCCGTGAAGCCCTCCGGCTTAGCCAGTCCGCCCTGCTCCGGCAAAGGGCTCCCGTGGATTCTTGCCACACAGCTCAGTCATGGAGTAAAACACGCACACAGGAGCCTTAGCTCTTGCCACACAGCTCAGTCATGGAGTAAAACACGCACACAGGAGCCTTAGCTCGTGGTTTTATTTTCAAACCGAGAAGCACGGGTGCCCGGGTCTGATTTGGCCCCTCTGACGTGCAGCCAGATGCTAGCCGGCGCCGAGCCCAGCCACTCCCTCCTGCTGCCTCCCCGTCACTTCTCCATCCTTCTGTCCATCTCGGGGGTTTCAACGGCTCTTGGCATCTGCCAGCTCTTCTCTCCTCGGAGGCCCCCCAGCTCCTGAGGGGGTCAGGGTCTTCTGTTTGTTTTGGGGGCTCTGTGCCATCTGTCCGTTCCTTCCTGCCCCTGGAGTGGAGCATGCTGTCCTTGGGCCTACTGTGTGCAGGGCTCTGAGATGTACCTGAGGGCCCCCCACGGCTGCCCGGCTGCGGGCCGGCCCCCCAGAGACAGGCGTGGTGACGTCACCAGGCTCTGGGCAGCTTGAGGAGTCTGGGGGCCACAGGTCCTTGCCCTGGGGCCTGGGCTTCCGTGTCCAAGCTGTTTGGGGAAAAAGCCAGATCGGACCAACAAGCCACCCCCAACCTCATCGCTTCTGGGGGCAACCCCCTCTCGGGCATCCTGGCCTTGTGTCTCTGCTTGTGGGGTGGCTGGACCGCCAGTGAGTGGGTCTATTTCAAATTAGAAAGACGAGAGGGAGGGATGCTAGGGGAGAGGAGCTTTGCCCGTTTGTCTGCCTCTGTGAGTCTCTGTGTTTTAATTCAGTGGCTCACTTGAAATGTGTCTGCGTCTCTGGCACCTAGGGTAGGCCGGGCATCTCCGATGCTTCGGCACGGGGATAAAATGCCTGGGTCAGCGCATGGTGAATGGGGACTCACTATGGCCGGGAACTCTTTCCTGTGACACAGTTTAATCCTCATATCTATATTCAGAAGCTGGCAGTCAATATTATGCCGAAATATGGATTTACATAATAGACTCCCATTGCTCCTTCTGGTTGCGTCTCCAAGGGAAAGGGGCATGCATTTAAAGGCGCTCAGACATTTGTATCTGCTCAATGGGCTGTAACAGCCTCTTCAGAGAGGCCGGGCCACATCGGTCCATAAAACACTTAAACAAAGACCGGAAATTATGCTCACCGGAGGAGCCCAAACGGTGGCCACGGGAGAGCCCGGCAGGCCCCGGGCAAGCGCGGGGTGTCGACCCTCGTGCGCCCCCCGCGCCTCCTCCCTCCTGCTGCAGAGTCTCTGGCACCCCTGGCACCCCTTCGGCAGGTCAGGCGAAGGTCCCGACTTGGGCCATTCCCCAGCATCCCTGTTTTTGCCGGGCAGCCCAGCTTCTCCCTCGGTCCCGGGGAAGCGACATGCTCAGGTCTTTACTGGGCTGGGAATCGGTGTCTCCGGCTTGTGCTGACCCGACGACAATTTCCGGCCGCCCCGGTTCAACAGTGTCTGTTGGTCACCCCTGCTGGCACAGCACCCCCGCCCCCAACCCCGAGCACGTGGGTGTCATCAGGGTCAAATCCCGAGTGGTCCTGGGCATGTTTCTGGGGCTTCGGTGAGGAGAAGGGCACCAAGCTGCCGGAAGGCCCCGTGTTCCTTTTGGAGGGGAGCTTATGAGAACGTCTATAACGTCAGTTTGTACAGAGCTGCTTTGGGCCGTAGCACCCAGCACAGGGCACCGTGTGCCCACCAGGCTGGGCCAGCGTCCTCTGGGCTGCCACCTGCTCATTCCAAGATGCTTCCCTGGGGGATCTGGCCTCCCCTGCAAACTTCTCCCAGCTCTTCTTCCTGGGAAAGCCAGTGCATTCTTGAGGCGCCTGAAAACCGGGGGGGGGTGCATTTCTGTGGGCCCCTGGCACAGCCCCTCCATCCGGTCTGTGTGGGAGATGGTGTCAGGGTGCGCAGACCCGTCCCCGCGCGTGCATCTGTGCACCTGTGTGCAAGCATGGGGCTGATGTCTCCATGAGACTTCTCCTCAGGTGGGGCTTTTTGCTGTACCGTCCCGGCCCGCTTGGGTTTTGCACAGAGCGCCCCACGCTGCTCGGTTCTCTGCGGTGTCTGGGACTGTGGCTGGAGGCCGCGGGGCTGCAGGGCCGGGAGCCGTCTGCAGCTGGTTGTTGTGGGAGAAGGCAACGGAGAAGTTCAAAGGTGGAGAGCAGGCAATCTGCACGCACTTCCCTGCACGTTTATGAGCCCCCGGAAGAAACAAAGAGGAGAGGGAGCTGTTCGGATAATCCTGGGCCCTAGCGCTCACATTGAGAAAAATTAGGGCCTCTTGAAAAATTACAGAATTATGCCGCAGTGTCAGGTTCCAAGATAATGATGTGTCTGTGTGCGAAAATATTAAATTGCAATAACACGCCTGTGAGTACCTCTCTGAATAGGGTATTCAGTTCCCAGCTCGGGCTGAGCGTGCAGCTAGTGACTGACAGAATACAAATGGTACCGTAAAACGTGGGGGGCTGCAGCCGGACTCCGTCTTTGCGATCGGGTTCTCCATCTCGGCCCGTCCAGCCATTCTTTGCTTTAATGAAACAGCCCGACGACGTGGCTAATTATTTATTTATCACGTTAGCAGGAGGAAACGCTGTCGGAGACAGATCGATTTTTCCCTGGAAGTGATTTGACGTTACTTTAGAAATAAGACCACTGAGCTGTGTTGGGTGCTGTCCTCAGAGCTCCCGAAGTTCATTTGGCGACCGCGCCGGCAGCCCATGCTTTCTTGCACACACGGGCCGGTGCCCGGCGCGGACTGTGCACCTGGGCGAGGCCGGCGCCCTTTCCCACCAGGAGGACTTATCGCGGATTTCTGTTCGGAGGGTGCGTTCGATGTCTTCTTCCGGGCCGATGAAATCTGAGCAGCAACAAGTCCACTGGGGACGAGGGGAGACTTTGCGTATCTGCACTGAGCCCGGAGACGTGGCGTCTCCGATTATGAGCCAGTGAGGTGGGGGCCTCCCGTCCCGCCTCGGGGAGCTCTCAGCTGTGGCCAGGGAGCAGGGCGTGTGCGTGTGTGAGCGTGTGACGGGCAATGGTGCGGTTGGTGGCTGCACATTCGCTGCCAAACAAAAGGACTACACAGGCCGCTGGAAAGCCAGTCCTCAGAAGCCCTGAGGGCAGAGCGCTGGCCCAAGAGGGGCTCGCGTTTCCCAGCTGGGAGTCAGAACCGCAGAGCAGAGCGGCCCCCCGTGTCTTAACTCTCTCTCCATCGAAGGTGTTAATCTTACTTTCCAAAGGTTAGATAAAGCCGCTCAAAGCTGTTTGTTATTGAATCTCATCTGCTAATTATGGTGGCGGACTTGGTCCAAGGCCTGTGCCGGCCACCCCGCCCGGCCCCCACGGCTGGCAGCCCGCACAGGGGTCCTTCTCTGTTGTAACCCAAGTGCTCCCTTGCCGGGGTTTTGGGTTGCCTCCCGATGCTGACAGACTCCCCTCATTTGAGGGGAGGGGCCGTGGCCACAACGGGGAGAAGCCCAGCGCTGCGGCAGGGTCCCGTCTGCCCCTGGAGGCCCCTCCTTGACCCACAGACTCCGCCTGGCACCGTGCAGGGGAGGGCTGGGGCCGGGGCCAGGAGGAATGCAACCGTGCCTTTTCTGACAAAGAACCCCCGACTCTTTATCCACTGGGCCCTAGAATAATCCTTGGCCTCCTGTGCAGGGCCTGTGGCTGTTGGGGGGGTGGGGGGCAGGGAGCAGGGGACTGGGCCACAGGCAGCTCCGGGAGGCCGGCAGTGGGCTCTGCGGGACATTGGGACCTCTGGGCCAGAAGTGAACCTCCTGGGAAACCATGCTCGTGACTCTGGTCCCCATCACCGGGTGGTGAACACCAGCAAAGGAGTACAGTCTGTTCACCGGGCACCCGGGAAGGGCACCTGGGGGCCACGATGACTTCTCCCCTCCAAGCCCCTGACACTCACTGAATCTGTAAAAGCAAAACCAAGCTGAGCCCTCTCCTCCCCGCCAGGCCCAGAGGCAGAGGCCCTCAGACCTTGGGCCAGCAGGCAGGGGCGAGGGCGATGGATGGTGAATGCCCCTGTGAGCATCACCCTTGGGGCCCTCGGGTGGGATGCCTGTCCGGCTAGTTCCCGAGGCTCCTCAGATCAGAGGGCCACCAGCCCCAGGCCTCAGGGTTGGCGCTTGGGTCTTCACTTCCAGGATTCCAAATGGGAGAAATGGCTCCATCATCTTGGCTCACCTTGGACTCAGCAAAGGAACTCGATGGGCCACCTGCTGCCCCCAGGGTGGGAGGCTGTGCCCCTAGCAAAGGGAAGGCAGTCAGGGTGGTCTCAGGGAGTGCCCCAGGGGAGACCTCCTGCCCCTTGGATCTTCAGGAGCAAGCAGGCCCCCTGTAGGTCCAGCAAGAGCACCTCCAGGCCAGTCTGACCCTCCATCTGGAGTCACCCTTGGCTCAGGCTCAGAGAGACAGGACAGCTGCTGATAAGCAGGAACCCCGGTGGTGATGGGACCCCAGCCAGCTGGGCTCCAAGGACTGTCACCCCCAAGGAAGCCCTGGCTGAGGGTGAGTTTAGCTTTAGAGCAGTAGAGGTGGGGACCCTGAGGCAGCATCCTTCGTTCTGACCAGGGCTAGACTGGGGGACACACACCGGTCACAGTCACGGTGCCCTTGTCCCTGCAGGTCAGCTTCGGGGGTCCCTGACTTACCCCGTCTCTGCTGGGTCAGGACAGAGTAGGGGCCCCCCGTGCCCTCCTTCCCCTGACACCTTCAGCCTGCCGTGCAGTGCTGGGGGCATTTCCCTAGATCCGGCGGGGTCGACGTGGGTGTCCGATTCTGCTTCTGTCCCTTCCCGGCCCAAGAAGGACCAACCCGGGTGGAAGGATGAAACTCCATTCGTGTGTCCAGTAGGGGAGAGCCCCATACCTCCTTCGTCCTCTCCGGGGCAGGATGGTCCCGGTGACCCCTTGCCCGACAGCTCTGACCGGCTCAGATGGGACGTGGGGCGAGAGGCCGAAGGCACGTGAATGTGGTATTATTATTGCTATGGTGTCTGCAGGGTCCAGGCTGTCTTTGTCAGCAGCTATTTTGGGTTTCTGGAACTTTCTTGCATCTGGCTGAAGGCAGGTTCGTGTGTGAGTGTGTGGGGTGCAGGGGTCTCGCCGGGGGCCTCTGGATGTGGCCTGCAGATTGACAAGCCCTCTGAAATGATGTGATGGGGGAAGTGAATGAAGCAGAGACATACGGGTCAGGTGGCCTAGCAGACCTACGCCGTCCTGGCTGAGGAGCTGCGCCCGCCATCATGCGGACAGCCGGTGGTTGTCTGGGGGGCTTGGGCCACTGGGCCGCCAGTGTCTTCACTGGATTTGGAGACTCTGTCCCCCAGGCTAACAGGAGAAGAAGAGCCAGGGACCGTGGTGAGCTGCCCTGCCGGACCCAGGACCCAGCACCAGCCGGGGAGGGGGTTACCGTCTGTGGTGAACCCTGTCTTCTGGGGTCTTTTGCTTAACTTTGTGCCAGAGGATTTGGCGCTACTGAGCGGCAGGTCCCAAACCTAGAAGAGGGGAAACTGTTTCTCCTCTCGCTGCTGTTGTCCGTCTGACATTCTGACTTCTGAGAGTGTGTCTGCACATCCAGAGGGTCAAGCTTAGGACTTGCTCAGGGGACGGCGGGACAGTGGGGCTTTCCTGTAACCGGTTTGTGTATGCAGTGCCATGCACATGCATGCACATGCGGACGTAGGAACACACCCCCACACGCACACAAGTGTGCACATGTATGCGCATGTGGGCATGCTCACGTATGCACACGCGGGCATGCTCACACACGTATGCACACGCAGGCATGCTCACGCGTGCACACACGTATGCATATGTAGGCATGCTCACATGTGCACACAAACCGACCCACGTACAGGCACACACTGGGACAACTTAGTGCAGTGTGTATACGTGTAACACTTGCACACATGCGTGCACACATGTGCAGACTGCTCTGTGCACACACACCACTACATGAGCCAGACTCTGAGCTTAGTCTTGGACAATTCAGGAGATCCATCGGTAGACATCAGAGCAGAGCACATTTTTGGTGGGTGAAGGGATCCTCCTCCAGGGAGCTGTCACTGGGTTCCGTGGCCCCAAAACAAGAGGAGAGGGAGGCTGGGCTGGCTGAGTCCAAGCACCAGCCCATGGACCCCTGCAGAAGAAAGGGTCTTGGCACCTGCTGGGCCAGAGGACAGGCCTTTCCCTCCTCCCTCATTAGGGATGGCAGTCCTCAAGGACCCTGGGGTGTCGGGGGCCCATCCCTCTAGGGTGGGGCAGGACGAGCTGGATCTGGTGTCATGCAGATGCAGGAGAAGGGGCACAGGGTTCCCTCTGGCCCTTTCAAAGGGACATTCGATCTGAACCCTGGGGCCCAGTAAGGAGATTCCCTCGAACCAGTGCTGACGGAGTCAAAGCTCTCAGCACTGGAGAAAGCACGGGGACTCTGGCATGAGGCCCTTTGTGGGATTATCTGCGCCCCCCTGGGAGGCGTGGAATGCTGGGGGTGAGAGGCCGCGGAGATATAGAGCTCACGCAGGCCACCGATAAAGAAGGATGCTTTCTGTGGCCGCTCCGTCGCCGAAATTTGAGGTGCGGGCCCAGAGTGGAGGCTGCTGGCCCGGGACATTTGAGCCAGGGAGGCACCGTCCGCTCTGCCCTCGCCCTGGAGAACTTGAGTCCAGGCTGCGTCTGCCGGTGCGGATACCCAGGGCTCCCGCCCGCTTCGAGAACACAACGTCTGGAGAGACTGAGCAGACCAGGCTGTTTGGGGGGGTGTCCTGGTGGGGTGCAGCAGTTGGGGGGAGGTCAGGCGGGGAGGCTGACGGCCCCGGGGTGCCTGTCTGAGAGCTGCAGGTGGGGAGCGCAGGTGAACCCACACACATCCGTCTGTAGTTGCTGGCTGGGCTTTGGAGTGCTGGGTTTGTTTCCACGGAGCATCCAGGCCCCCTTTCCTGCCCCCTCGGTCCCGGTTCCTTCCTGTCTCTGCCAGCGGACCTGGGCACGTCCAAGCGTTCTAGGGGCTGGTGCCCAGGACCCACCCCTGACCCTCTCAAGGTCCCGGTGGAACATGCACGTGTGGGTGGCATCGCGGCCTTGAAGACACGTGGACAGGGCCTCCTGCCGTCTCGGTGGGGTGCTGCAGGGGGTCTGAGGGTCTTCAAGAGCCACGGTGATGGGGTGGTCTGCCTCACGGGTTCGGAATCATCCTGCAGCCCAAGGACGAAGCTTCATCTTGCTGAGTCTGGGAGGACTGTGGGTGTGTCTGCCTCAGCTCACTGACCGTGGCTGCAAACTGCTCTGGGATGGGGGAGGGAAGAGGCGCTGCCCCAGGGCGGGAGCTGGATCCCCCCCAGAGGCGTGGGTGGGTCCTGACGCTCCGTCCAGGCAGGGGTGGCGTCTGTGTGGGCAGTCTGGCTGGTGGGGGTCAGCGGGACAGGCTTCGTGCTCAGACCCCTCTGGGACCCGGCACCCACCACGGGCAAGCCGTGTGACTGCTCTCAGCGGCTCTAAGCTCGGTGTCCCCATCTGACAAAAAGGTGATCCATGCCTCAAAGGCTCGTGACTGAATCCAGAATGGGCTTGCCCGTCCCTCGGGGAAATCAGCTCCCATGCCACCTGGCTTCCTGGAACCGTGGAGGGGAGCCGTGGCCGGTCCTCTTTGGGTGCCTGGAGTGACTTTCCTGGTTCACAGGGTGGGCAGGGGGCCCCTGGTCAGGACCTGCCCCCAGGCCTGCAGGGGCTCCAAGTGGACCTTGCCTGCCACAAGCTTCTCAAGACCCAGAAGTGCGTCCAGTCCCGAGAGCTGATGCTCTGCACACATGGGTCGACTGATGGGGCAGCTTCTCTGGAGCGTTGCAGCTGTCTGCACCTGACCACAAACCTGCGGGCCTGGCACGGGCCTGGCGCCTTCCTGTGTGTTCAGGGGCACCACTGAAGGCCACGGTGGCCTGGCTGGACAGTCGCCTCCCACTGGGTCCCTTTCTTTTCCTGTACCTCAGATCCCTTCCTTGCAGGGAAACTGAGGCATGCTCAGGGCACACAGATGCATGAGGACGTCTTTATAAACTGTACGGTGTTTGCCTGGCAAGGTCCACATGCAGGGTCTCCCCGCCAGGCCACGTGGCCTGGACTCCGGGGTCACGGGCTCTGACTGCCTGGCTCAGTGCGCACTGCACTTGCTGTCCCGGGTGAAGGGCTCTGGCTCTCCGTGGTCAGACCGAGGCCCGCTCTGATGAGACACCTCTCCACGCCCCCTGCCCCGCACACCCTCAGCGCAGAGATGCCTCCAGTTGGAGCCTGGCCTGGGCTTCCTCCCACCAGCCCCTTGTCTGACCTCCCCGCCCAGGGTGCCCTTCCGTCTGGACGCCGGTCCTGTCTGGGAGCAGGAGGGCCAAGACGGAGCCCTGGGGGTCTTATCTCGCCAAGCCACGGCAGTGCCACATGGGGCCTGGGCAGAACAGACCCTCCCCTTTGCCCCTCCCCCCCCCGCCACTGTGGAGGCTTCCTTTCTGAGCTGAGGAAGGATTCCTGGCTTCATCGGCCCGTGCTTGCCCTATTATTTATTTATTTTTATGGAGTATGCTGTTAATTAGGCAAAAGATCTGCAGAAATGAGTCCATGCCTGGAGTTTTCTGTGAAAAATGAGAACCTACACCCCACCCCATGAAATTTCCAGCAGTGAAGCAATTAAGTGATGGAATTTGGCAATTGACACATAGTATCATTCATCTCCAATGAAAGTTTAAAAAAAAGGAAGGAGAGACACTGAAGTCCGAGTCACTGTCGCTCTCAGCCCAGGGCCTGGCTTCTGTAGTGGCCAGGCCACGGCCACGGCCACTGGAGACTCTGTCTGTCTGAGCCTCCCCTGGAAGCGCTGATTCCTTTGGAGGTGAAGGGTGAGGCGAGGCTTGCTTCTGAAAGGGGACCTCACACGCCCCACCTGCGAGAGCTGGGCAGCGGGGGCCGGCGACTGGTGGAGGGGAAGGGGGCTTCCCACCTGCATGTCCAGTCTAGAGCAGAAGGAGCCCCTTGGGTTGTAGCTCCTGGAGGCACCCACCTCGCCTGGGAGCCAGGAGGGCCCCAGGGCTGTGCCGACGCAGCCAGCCCGCCACCCCCGGCCTGGGGCCCCGCCAGGGAACCACTGTCCACATCGGGGTCAGGTCAAGGGCCCTTCCTTGTGCTTGGCAGGCAACCCAACCCCAAATGAGGAAATCCACATTTCTTGGGTTTGTGGGAGGGAGTTTTTAGCTCATCAGAGATTTAAACCAACTTTGATTTTTTTTTTCCCAAATGAATTCTTCGCCAAGAATGCCCACTGTGTGCCGCTCCCTCGGACGTCGCAAATCCCCCATTTCCAAATTATCAGCCCAGAAGGGCCCTCCCAGCAATCCTGAAAGCTGCAGGACCCCCTGTTCTCCAAAGCCGTGTCTGGAGTGTGCGTGCCACTGCGGATGGTTTTTGTCTTTCCTTAAAAAAGAAAAACAAAAAACCAACGACAACAACCTTGAGATGCCTTTGGACGAGTCTCTGGTTGTTGACAAATCAATTTTCCAGGGAGGGAGAGCGTTTCTGTTGGTGGCACTGGGGTCTGGCCTCCTGCTTGTGGTTGAGCAAAGATCGGACTGAATTTCTCGGCGAGAGCTGTGTTTCCTCCTCCCCGTGGCTCCCCTGCTCTTTGGCCTTCATGCTACATTCTTCCTCTCCACATTTCGCTTTGTAATGTTGTTTCTCTCACCTTCCAAAGCCGGCCAGCAGTGCGGAGGGCATTTATGAGCCCTGAACTTCCAACAGGATCGTCTCTTGCCTATAATTTCGGTGGCACCCTGGCCGTGTGACCTTGGCCGTAGCTCTCCACGTGAGGCACGCACCCGGCTTCCGTGAGGCGAGAGGTCTCCTGGTGGAAGAAAGGGAGGCTGGGCGCTGGGGTGCTGGCTGCATTAAATCAGGGAGCTAGGGGCCCGGGTCACTGAGAACAGTCCAGAAACCAATCACAACCCCCACACCCCAACGGCCTTTTCCCCATGTGTGTTCTGATGTGCTTGAAGGAGCTTCAGGCCGGCCCCTGGCTGGGGTGGGAGCCAGGGCGCGTCCAGAACACCCCCCGCTCCTCACTCGCTCCCCTCACGCCCCATCCTTCCTGCGGTGCCTTCTGCTCTGGGAGGGGGGTGGACACGGGGCAGTTTCACCTGCGGGAAATGGAGGCTCTTCCCACGTCGCTGGGCAGCTTGCAGGGCTGCGGTCACTCACCACGAGGGGTTCACTTGGAGACCGTGGCTGGCCCCCCCGAGACCCTCCCCAGTTGTCTCTGCCTTTTCCCTGTCGGTGTCAGATCGATTTTCAGTGCAGAACCCACTCCCGCTCTGGAGGGACTAGAGGCCCCCCCCCCAACGTGTGCTTGGAAGATGCAGGTGTTTCTAGGGCTGGCTGGCGCCCGGCCACTTGTCACCCCATCCATCCTCCCCTGGGGGATGCCGTGGCCTGAGGGAATTCTGTAGGCGTGGCCCCCCCCCATGGGTGATGCAGGGGGTACCTGGGCTAGCATGGCCCCTGGCTGGAGAAGATGTGGGGTGGCCCCCCGGCTCTGCACACCCCACCTGCCCGCACGGCAGGACCAGCTGAGAGCTCATCGGGCATTGCCCTCTGAACGATGTGGGGCCCTGGGCCTCCCCCACCCGGCCCTGAGTCCCTATGACCGAAGGCGCCTCTGCCCGGGCCTGTGTTCCCCACGCAGCCGGCCGGAGAGGAGCCCGTTCACCTACTTGGAGCTCAAGGGGGTCTGTGAGCTCATCTCGGGTGTCAGGAGGGACCAAGGGCTCTGAGCCCAGCAGCCTGCCTGTGTTCCTGTACAGGAACAATAAAACGTCCCCAGGCCATAAAACGCACGTTGTTCAATTGGCCTTTTTATAGGACAGAGTTTACTCGTCAGAACAGCAGTGGCCCTCCCCAGCCCAGGGCCAGACACGGCTTTCTCGGGGCGCGTTTGCTCCCCGAGTACCTTCTTCCTGGGGCAGCCACCACAGCAGAGAAAATTCAAGAGGGCCGGGTGTCTGGCTTGCAAGTTCCCCTTTAATTGTGTCTCCTCTGGGGGCCAGCCTAAAGCTGGGATGTGGATCCCGGGCCCCAGTCTGCTCCCCACGGACATGTCTTCTGGTTCAGTGAAAACGGGAACACGGTCCACGGGAGGAGAGTTCCCTCTGGAGTCGCTTCATTCATTCACATCCACTCACCCACTCATGGGTTCAGTGGCTCTAGCCGGCGGGGTGCTCTGCTACCCCTCTCCCAGAGCCCGGAGGAGCTCCGTCCTGGCCCCGGGGTTCATGATCTGTGTAGGCCAGTGAAATAGGAACGTCCCCTGGTGAGCCCGGATCCCGGGACGTGAAGACTGCCTCCTGCGTGTGTCAGGCCTTCAGGACCTGGACCTCGCACCAGCTGGGCCTGGGCTCAAACCCTGGCGCCCTCCAAACTCTCGTCTTCCGTTCTCAAGTAGGGATTGCAAGTCCCATCCCAGGGGCCCCAGGGGAGAGTCCAGGAAGCAGCCAGAGAAGTCGCTGTCATGAAGGGGATGTCGGGGCTCCAGACTGCAGGGGGTGCCGGGCAGGGTGGGGTGATGCCAGGGGCCGTGGCCTCCATATCCCCACAGGCTGCTGTCTGCCCCACCCGGGGGACGCTGCTGGGCACCTGCCCGGTCCTGAGGGCAGAGGACCATGCCTGCCACTCAGCGGCTCTTCGTGGGGCTCCTCTGGGCAGTGCCCGGTTTCCCCTGAGTGGCCCATGCAACGGTGGAAACTCTCCGGCAACCAAGGGGCCATTTTTGCCCAAAGAAACTGGGCCAGCCCCGGGGCCCCTTCCAGGCATGTGTCCCCCTCTGGAGGCCAGCTGCATGTGCATCCCTGCCAGTGGGCTTCCCACACCCATGGCCCTCATCCCAGGCTGTGCCAGAGGGTGGCCTTTGGTGACCCCTAGCTTTGGGGGGGCACCCCGGACACGGCCTGGCCACAGCCTGCTCCCCCCGACACCTATGGAAACCTCCCATTGGAACCCCAGTGCCTCCCCACCTTTGAGCTCTGGCCGAGGCACCCCGATTTCAGATGAAAGGATCTGTTTCTGTAGCCTCCTGCCCTGGAGAGCGAGCAGGGCATCTGATTTGGGTCTCTTGGAGTAGTGGCCATGTTTTTGCTGGATCCGGGGGCTGCAAGACAGCGGAATCTTCAGGACTGGACTCCGAGGGTCATGGGGTTGGGGGTGCCTGTCTCTCTGCTCCCGGGTCCTGCACATGGTCTGTGGTGAGCCTCAAGGACCCAAAGGGCAGCTTCCCTGGCTCCTGAGTCGTCCAGAAGTGGGGCTCCCTGGGCAGGCCAACGTCCGCGCTGGCGCCAGGCAGCCCCTGCTTGTCCGCAGGTGCCCAGGAGCAGAGCGGGGTCTGGCCGTGTGCAAGAGGGTCTCAGCTCTCCCCCAAAGCCTGCACCGCAGTCATGCACTTAGGGTCAGGATGGGGCTTCTTCTCTTCAAAAGCCCAGACGCCAAGAGGAAGAGGAAGCTTGGGGAGCAGAGAGAAATGGCTGTTGCAACAGGGTACAAAGCCTGCCTGAGGCTTCAGAGCAGCCCAGGACAGTGTGCTCTCTGACGCCTGCACTGTGTGCCTGGGGAGACTGAGGCCTGGGGAGGGCACTAGGAAGCAGAGACCACCTGGGGACACTGCTGGAGCTGACCCATGCGTGGAGGGACACAACCAAGAGGGCAGCTCTCTCCTCCAGGCGTTGGAGACGTCAGACTTCTTAGAAGCGCTCAGACCCCGGTGGGGGGTGTTGGTGAGGAAGCTGGAGTTAGAGCTAAGGCCATTCGTCCCCCTGCTTGTCCCTTGCCAGCCCCCGGGCAATGTCCCAGCCATCCTGACGTTCCATCCGGCAGCACGGAGCGGGCTGCCACCCCTGGGGAGTGGGGGACACAGCCCCCCACAGAGGTGGGCCCAGGAAGTCCCCGGGACCGTCCCTGCAGTGGACCCTCCCTGGGCAGGCACTGACCCTGGAGTCCTGCTCGGCTCCTGCTCAGCTCCTGCCCGGCACCTGCCCTGTCGTCCCACAGCCCCAGGAGAAGGGGGGACAGTGTTGTCCCCCCGTAGACACACAGGGTAGGAGCTTGGGGCTGGGTCACCTGCTCTCAGCGGGCACTGGTTTATGGAGAGGCCACCATGTGCCCCTGCCGAGTGAGCCCCAGAGTCAAGGCTGAGAACAGAGGGAGGCCTGACTTTGGGGGGGGGCCTTCCTTCTAAGGTAGTGCATAGACACGTGGTGGGTATAGGACAACTCCGATGTGAGGACCGCTGGGAAAATCACAGGACATAAGGGTGGGGAGAGCTGCTTTCAGCGAGTGGGCCAGGCCGAGCCACCTGCAGATGGCGTGGGCCCCACGGGGTCTTCCCCTAATCCCCATGGCGAGGCGGCGGTGCCCTTGTAGGCAAGGCTATGCAGGCCCAGAGGACACAGCCCACAGCCACCTGCAGGTCCCAACTTCTGAACTGTGGCTCTGCAGCTGGGTCCACTCCCGAAGGAGTCAGGAGAGGTAGCCCTGAAGTGGGGGTGGGGGCACGAGGTCCCCGCAGACTGAACCCCCACGGCAGAGGGTGCTGCATGCTCCCCGGGGCTCCAGCCACCAAGAACAAGGGGGCCCATCTTGCTAGTTACTCATCTCGCATGCTCATACCCGGAGATGGCCCCTGATCGGGTCCAGGGAGAGGGCCTTGTAGTCCCAAGTCCAGGGACAATCTGAGGAGTGTGGCAATGGGCATGGGGGGGTGCCCTTTCCCTCCCATGATAAAACGTGTCATTTACTTACAAAAGCCCGACACTCACCACCTGTGGTCAGTGAGCTGGAAACGGAAAGTGCATGTGGCTCGGGGGCTTCTGTGGATGGTTCTGTGCGACCCCTGTGCTGGTGGCACCGGCCGCGGGGCCCTCCTCCCTCTGGCCAGGTGCTCCACGCCGCGAGGTGGGTGCGGATGCACTGTGGGGTCTGCTGGCTGCTCCAGGACTAGGGACCTGGGCTGGGGATGCTGTCTCCTCTTGTCTCGAGGGGGCCGTGACCTCTCAAGACAAAACCTTTAAAATCAGGGAAGATGGGAAAGGTTACAGCTGCCCCCATCCGCATCTTCGAAGCAGGTGATTGGGACAAGGCAGCAGCCCTGTGGGAAGGTCCGGCTGAGTGGGTCTCCGAAGATCATAGGAGGAATGTCCTCACCTCTGGAAACCCTGCCCAGCTAGCTCTGCGACTGACAAGAAGCATCAGTGAGCTGGGGCTGGTGATCTCACCAGAGATTTCTCTCAGTCCACTGCAGCTCCTGATTCTCCCCAACCAAAACCACCTCCCAGGGCCCAGGCTAGCCCGATGTCAGAGGCAAGGCCAGGCTAGCCCAGTGTGAGAGGCAGGGTCAGGCTAAGGCTAGCCCAGTGTCAGAGGCAGGCCCCAGGCTAGCCCAGTATCAGAGGCAGGGCCAGGCTAGCCCAGGGTCAGAGGCAGGGCCCAGGCTAGCCCGATGTCAGAGTCAGGGCCAGGCTAGCCCAGTGTGAGAGGCAGGGCCAGGCTAGCCCAGTGTCCCAGGCAGACAACATTATATGCCTGTCAAATTGTGGGCTCCAAAGTGCAGGGAAGGATGGGGAATGTTTGGGGGGATGGGCTGGGAAATGGGGTCAGGCCTGTGCACCCCCAACACGCCTAAACAGACAGCAGGTGGGACAAGGAAGGAGTTCTGGTACATTCCCCCGAGTGCTGAGAATTTTTTGGAGTCACCGGGGCATCTGGACTTCTGTGACTCTGCGGTCAGGCTGCTGTGTTCCAGGAAGTGCCAAACAGAAGTGGTGACTCTGTCCAGTCACCTCGGTCTGGGGAAAGCAGTGGTCGCCATCCGTGTGGTCTGTGGCTGCTGGTGACCTAGAAACCCACGCCCGCGGGCTCAGGGCAGGGACCGGGCAGCCGCGGCAGGAGCGCTGGGAGGGAAGGGGGACTTGGGGCGCCAGGGCAGGAGCCGCTGGGGCCCAGGGGCGGGGGGGGGCAGCCGAGGCCCCCGGCCTACCTCTCCTCTCCCCGTGGCTTCTAAGCATCTCCAGGGAGGCGGGGAACTTCTCAGAACGCAGGGACACACACTCACATCCCGTTGATGGTGGGTGCCCCCCCGCCCCAGGATTAGAACCGTGGGTCTAAGGGCAGTTTGGGCAAATGGGAGCAGGCCTGGCCAGGCGAGCAGCGCTTCTGAGCTCCTGGGAGCCTCAGTGTCAGGCTGGGGACCCTGCGGAGAGCAGCTACCACTTCCACTGGGCTCTGGGGAGCGGTGACGGAGAGCCGACTTCCGCGCGGGTGGCGCTTCTTGGTTTAGTGGAGAACATGGGCGTCCCCCGAGCGTGGACACAGCCAGCCGAGGGTCTTTGCTGTCCTGCTGAAGTGAACGGGGACCCGGGGCCCTGCCCTGGTGATGTCACCACGAAATGCTCCTGACCCCTGGGAGAATCCCGAGGGCCCAGAGGGGCTTGGGGGCTGAATGTGCGCCAGGCTGGGGGCTTCCCTCCTGCCGTTCTCCTCTGTGGTTGCTACTGCAGAAGCCCCGGAGCCAGGCAGCTTGGCCCTGACCTCTTTTATGGCCGTAGGGGGACTTTCGGTATCCAGCAAGAAGAGCCAGATGGGGTGAGGTTGGGGGCCGCGGCCACTGGGACACCTGTGCTGCTCTAGGCCCCCTCGATGTCCCCAGCCTGCAGCTACGGCGAGGAAATGATGAGCGGGGTGCCGGGAGAGGTGCTGGAGGGTGGTCGGGGTCTCCTGCTGCCCTGGCTGCCTGCCCAGGAGGGAAGCACGGCTGCTGAGGAAGGTGGGTCCCTCACAGAAGAGGCCTCGGCTCACCCTCTGGGGTTTGGGAAGAAGGCAGAATAAGCTAGTGGGTTGGGGTGTGGACATGGGTGCAGATGAGGCTCAGACCACCCTCTGTGCCTCAGTTTCCCCATCATTATCGTAGGAATAATGCTGTCCCCTCACAGGTTTGGAGGGGGTTGCCCTTTCTCAGCTGGAGGATCCTGAGCAAGCAGGGTGCATGCGTGTGGGCACAGCCCCCCACCGTCGCTGAGGAGTGGGGGAGAGGCAGGAGGACCCCAGAGTCTGGGGGACATGGAGGTCAGTTCTGGAAAATGGAGTGAGGCCTTGAGGCCAGGCAGCGAGCCGCGAGAGGCAAGGCCAGGGTTCCGGTCCTGCGTGGGGGCTCCTGGGTGCAGCTACTGCACTGGTCACAG
This sequence comes from Eumetopias jubatus, assembly GCF_037043125.1. Taxonomy (NCBI): domain Eukaryota; kingdom Metazoa; phylum Chordata; class Mammalia; order Carnivora; family Otariidae; genus Eumetopias; species Eumetopias jubatus. Next base: position 105,461,653 of record NW_028274810.1, on the reverse strand, counting down.
GCGAGGTTCTAGGTCAGCAGGTGGGTTGTGGACAATGCCTGGGTTCAGCTTCCTTGTCCACAGAGCTTTGGGGGACCATGTGCCATCCGAGACTTGGCTGGCCCTGCAGGATCTATGGGCTGCCCTGGGCTGGGGCTGGGAGAGCAGGGGCTGAGGGGTTCAAGGGTCAGCGTGCGGCAGCCATATAGGGTCAGGGGTGACATGTAGGGGTGCTCAGGGCTGGCCCTGGGGTACCTGTGGGTTGGGGACTGCCCCATACCATTTCCCGACTGTGCAGTTCGTCCCTGGTTTAGCATCGAAGGTCCATTTCATGCCAGCAGAATGGGCTTGATGACAGGCACTAGGTGTCAGAGTGGAACCCAGCTCAGGGGGACAGTCACCCTCCCTCTGACACAGACAGCCCAGCGACCTCTGTCCTGGGGTGTCCCAGCCCCCTGACAGCCCTCCCGCTCGGCCTGGGCTAGCGGGGGCTGCAAGCCATGCCCTGGAGCCCGTGCAATTGTAGGCGTGTGGCCGACCCCAGGCTTACAAGGCCCCAGACCCAGAGGAGGCCGCAGAGCGAAGAGCCTTCACCCCTCTGCTGCCCACACCCCCGGCCCCCGCCTCTCTTCCTCTGGCTCCACACGGGTCGGGGGTTCCCTCCTGCGGCTCCAGCCCCAGACCCCCAGGCCTCCTGGCCTTTCTCCTGCTCTGAGCCCCGACCGCCGTCCCTGCCCAACATGGGCCTCCAGTTGCGAAGGATTGAGGTCATAGGGGCGGCAGGTCACGTGCTTAGGAAGGACAGGGTCTGTTTTCAGAGCCCACACCTCACGGCGGAGGCCAGAACCCTTTGCTGAGCACACGCTTCCCCTCCTGGCCTGGCTCTTCCTCTTTTGCCAGCACGGGCACCTTCCCTGCTGGCCGAGGCCTCCCTCAGTCTGCTGCTGCCTCAACATTGGAGGCGTTGTGGGAGCTGGACGTCAGGGCCTCCCTCTCCTGCTCCCGGACAAGCGAGGAGGGCAGCGTGGGGCCTGGGACTGGCACACCTGCGACGCTTCTGGAGAAGGCAGCTTTGCCTCTGAGCAGGGGCAGGAGGTGAGTAGGCTGTTCCTCTGCCAGGAGAGTGGAGAGCACGGGGCGCAGGGCCCTGGTCTTCCTTGGTCCCCCGTGCCCACCTGGCTTTGGCACAGCCAGGAGGGTCACCCACCATCACCCCGAAAGGCGGCCACCGTCCTCGGCAGGACCGGTGGGGCCGTCTGCTGATTACTTGGTGCCGCACTAAGGTGGCATTCTCTCCCTGCCACCCCCCTCTTGCCCGCCACCCCTGCGTATTTTCCCTCGGGGAGACTCTGCCCCGCTGCCGCCTCCAAGTGAGGCTCAGCCTGTGTGCCGTGGGCCTGCCCCTGGACACCTGCGGTGTGCGTGTCCCTGGGGACAATGAGGCTGGGGCTGGGGTTGGAGAGGCCCCTGCCCGCTTCCTGGGTGAGGACCCAGCAGTTCAGAGAAGCTGCCTATGTGTTGTGGTTGTTGGGGTCATGAGGAAGGTCAAGGGCAGTGTATGGAGCCTCTCAATGAGCCAAAGGACAAGTTTTGGCTCTATGGGAAAATGTTTGGATTCCGATGGGGGCTTCACTTTCCATGGGGTCCCGGGGGGCAAATTTCCTGCCCTCTCGGTGTCTGTGTCCTCATGGACACAGGATGGGTATGAGGGCGTGAGGGTGGCCTCGAGCAGCACCTCCCGTGCGCTTCACGGTGCCCAGCATGCCACCTCTGGGGACCATTAGTAATAATCACGAGCCACCGGCTGGCTGTCCCTGCATCCTCGTATCTCCCCTGGAGTTTACAGCGCGGGCATCACACCCCTCCCCCCCACCCCCCCAAATGCTCGGCTCCTGGCCGACCTCCTGGTGCCACCATCCTGTCTCTGGCTGGGAGAATTTCGGGGGCTCCTGGGGGCTGGCCGCTGAGCCATGCTGCTCTGCCTTAGCCGTGGAGGGCAGGAGGGGATGCAGGCCCAGCTGGGAGGGCTTGAGAAGACTCATCCCACGGAGCCAGGGCTGCTGGGGAGCTGGCTGCTCTGGGCTAGCTCCTGTTCAGAGATGCCCGGGGCGGCCTGACACAGCGTGCGCAGGGCAGGAGACCGGCGGGGGCACTGCAGAAGCCACCGCTGCACGGGGTGAGCAGACAGGCGTGGATGGTGAATGGGGTAGGGGTGGAGGGTGCCCGGCTGCCCATCACTGGGTCATGCAGGCAGGGCCCCTTTCTGCAATGGTGTCCCCCTCCAGGCAGCACCACCCAGGACCCAGGTGCTCCGGGCAGGGGATCCGATCTGGTCCTCCCAGGGGCAGGGTCTGGGTAACAACCCCCACCCCCAGCCCTGGGCCTCCTTCATTGCCCACGCTCACCTGATGGGCAGGGAGGGGTCTTACTGAAACTCAGGGTCCTTCACAGTCTGTACAGGGTGCACCCAGCCAAGACCCAGGCAAGACCCAGATGTCTCTGCCAGGCATCTATTCTGTCCTGAGTCACCCCAACTTCCCCTATGGCCATAGAAGGAACAGCCCCTGAGCTCCCCACCAAACCCCCTTCAGGTGGGGAGGGAGGGATTTGCCAGGAGCAGGAGAGGAGTCAGGTCGTGGGGGCAGAGAGCTTCCCCATGAGCCAAGACCACTCACAAGCTTCCCCATGAGCCATGACTTCACTCAGGATCAAACACCCAGGGCCTGGTCTAGCTCGCCGGTGGCTGCCAGGTGTGTGCCGAGCCACAGGAGGGGCCCTGTCCCGAGCAGAAGCCAGCACCTGTGTCTACAGGGGGGTGCGGCTGACCTGGAGGGACAAGGGAGCCTCCCAGGAAAGCAGCGGGGAAGAGGAGGGGCCCCGTGTGGATTCGTGCAGGAAGGATGATGGCCCCTACTGAAGAGAGGGGGGCCCCTGGGAGCTGCCAGAGGGACAGCAGGCCTGTGGGAGCTGGGCGCTCTCTGTCCTGGGGCGCACAGGGGCTGCTCCCAAAGTCTGTTCCTGCCCCCAGCCCTGGCAGATTCTGCCTGTCCAGAAAAGCTGCCCCCACTGGCCATGTGGCCCCGGAGGGCAGGGGCCGCGTCCTGCGGGTGCTAATCTACCAGCTTCCCACTGGGGCCTGGCCAGCGGCGCTCAGCACGTGCTTGAGTAACCAGAAACTGAGCAAGGAGGCGGCAAAGGGAGGCTGCCTCTTCCCCTCCTCCCGAGCCCCCAGACAGGCCGTGGGCACTGGGAACACACAGGTGCCCCTGGCTGGCTGGGGGGAGGCGTGGGACTTCAGTGACATCAGAACCCAGTCTCAGCAGAGCCGGGGCTGTTCCCGGTGCCCCCAGTGCGGACGCAGGCCCCCTGGAGCCCCGTTTGCTTGGCCCCAGGCCACCAGGGTCGCAGGTGGATCGAAGGGCTGGTTTGGGCATTAACCACAGGGGGGCCGAGGGGCTGCATGTGGGTTCCAAGCGCTGTTGCCCGTGTGGGCACCTTTGCTTGCACTTCTGCTGGTCCCTCGTCCCGTGGGGTCTTGGGGATGCTGGGAAGTACTCCCTGAGCATCACAGAGAACGGTGCTTCCCAAACCCCGGGCCTGCTAGAGCCCCACGCGTGTAGCTGGCTCACAGAGACCGTCCTAAGAATTCCTCAGAACTTGGGGGACACATTCGTGCCTGCATTCTGGGGTGAGCCCTGGGGCCGCTGCGTGTAGCAGGCATGTCAGAAGATGGGCCTCAGAGACTATTTAAAAGGGAGAAATGCCCACTGCCCCCCGAACACGGGGGAAGGCAGCTGGTAGGGTGCGAGCAGCTGATGGGGCCACCTTTCCCCACATCTCCTTCTAAGGCAGTGGCTATGGAGCCTGAAGTTCCCCTGAAATCATGACTCAGTGTAGGGGCTCCCCTTGGGCACAGAGTGCTTTCTCCCCTGGAGGCAGATCAGGTGATCATCGGTGGAAACCCATTGGCCACGGAGGCCACAGAGGTCACTGGTGGAAGGGGTTTTCCTGAGTCCCCAGGGAGGCTGGGGTTGCGTCCTGTGTCTGTCCTGTGTCTCCGACATTGGCCAAGCGTCTTCCCCTGATGTCAGGGGGCAGGAGGAGGGCCATGGGGTCACTTTTCTTCCTTCTCTTCAAGACCCTGCCGTTCAGGGAGGGGGTCCAGTCTGCGCCCCCCCATGAACCTGCAGGAGTCCCTGCAGGGACTCCAGGCATCTCTATTTCCGGCTGGCTCTGTCATCACCCCCGGGTGCACCGTCGGCTGCTCGGCGGCCATCCCCTGCCCTGGGACTGTGTCTCCTTCATTTAAGGAGCATGGAGGGAGGTCTGGCACCGTGGGGGTCTGCTTCACTCAGGACGGCTGGCTTTGCCCCCCACGGCCAGACACCCCATTTCCTCCCCTCGTCTGGATGAACTAAAAGTCAGCCCCTCAGCCGGCATTTGTGGGCTCACGTGGCTGGGGCTCACTGTGTGCTGGGCACGAGCCAGGGTGTCCCTGGCCTGGGCAGTGGACAAGAGGTGGGGACAGGCAAGGCCCAGATGTCCACTTGAGGGGGCCAGGGACCCCCACGCCCCGGCTCAGAGGGACAGGAGGGTGTTGGGGGTGCAGCCGAGCGGTTCTGTAGGGTGGGCTGGCCGGGTGGGTGGCAAGCCTTGACCACATTCACCGGCACCTCTTTTGCACAACAAAACGAGTCCTAACCAGGTCCCCATTGGTCATGATCAGTGCTTTATCGATTCTGTAGCTTTAAGACATCTAACCTGACCAAAGAAGAAGCTCCCATGTCTCTAAAGTCTACACTCACCAGACAAAGCCACTGCCCTTTGCAGGTCTGCTGTTTCTCGGTTTTCCATCTTAAACTCGAGACCCCCACGCGGCAGGTGACGGGCAGGACAGCAGGGATGCGTGCAGCCCTCCCGCTCCCGCCGGGTGATCGGTGCTGACTTCCCCTCTCCGTTCCAGCACAGGGGCTGGGGCCTGGGGGAGCGAGTTGGGCCAGCTCTCCTGGAGGCCCCCATTCACTCCGTGTGCTTAGGTCCTTCGTGGGAGAGGGAAGCCTGGCCTGGGTCAGTGTGAGGGCTCCTTGGCCATTTCAGAGGGGTGAGGGGGCAGGGAGGGAGATCCTGGCCGGCTCTGTGCGTCTGAGGACCTGCCTGGGGCCTCGGGCTTTTGGGGGGTGGAAATCATAGATAAATGTGGTCCTTGTCCATGGAGGGGGGCAGTTGGGAAGGGCAGACGTGACAAGTGCTCCGGACACTGGGCTGGGGCCCGTCCAAGAGTGACAGAGCTAGCCCGGGCCATCGGAAAGGAAGGAGCTCGCTCAAGGTGCCCTCTGTCATGCTGTCACGTGCTGAGCTTCTGGTCCGAGCCTCCAGGAGGAGGAGGGGAAGCATCTGCCAAGGGGCCACTCAACAGGGCCGGGACCTGGGCAGGTGCCCCGCTGGGGAGTGGACTGTGCCGTCCGTGGTGGATGGGAACGCTTGGGTGCGCACCCATCTGGCCTCCTGGAGGTGCCCCTCTGGCAGGGCAGCGGAGATGGGCTCAACTTCCTTCCCCCTCCCCGGCCCCCGGCAGACGCGCAAACACTCTTCCTTGAGAGATAGTGGCTCACATCCAGTGCACCTCAGCTAATCACCAGCCATCGTGGGAACAGCCCAAGACGAGGGCCGAGAGGCAGCTCATTGTCTGGGGGAGATTAAAGCCCCAGCGCTGCATTGTCTGGGCAGGGGATAAATCTTGGTGCTGTCACTCAGATGCTGAATTAAATCCCTCCTCGTTTCTGAAGGGGCTTATCTGTGCTGAATGGGCGGCCACACCGCAGCGTGAGCGGACGTGTTTGGGAGCGGCCGTCCTGGGCACCTTTGCGGCAGGAGCCAGCTGGGGAGGGGACGTTCAATGTGAGGGGTGGCACCTGTCGTGGCCGGGAGGCTGGGCTCCCCCTGAGGAGCAGGGAACCCTCAGGGGGGGTCCTTGGAAGAGCCACCCGAGGCAGGGGCCAGGTCTGAGGGTGGGCAAACAGCAGGAGATGAGCCGCGGGGAGTCTGCAGGGCCGCTTGAGCCTGAGAAGGGAGTGACCTAAGCGATCCAGAACTTTCCAGAGAAGCCACCCCCTGCCCGTCCCCTCCAAGCCCCCGCGGCCTGGACAGACGCACTGGCGGAGGCCTGGGCCGGGCTGGGGTCACGCCTGGCTAGGTGATCTCTGTGAAGCACAGCTGCCCGTGGTTGCTGCCCCTCGGCCACCAGCACCCCCAGGGCAGGAGGCAGGCTCCAGGGGCAGTTTTCCTGAACCTCACACAGGACCTTAATTTATAAAACAGGCAGTTTGGGACCCCAGAGCACTTGGGGACCTTGTTTCCTGCTCTAGGCACCCACTGTACAAAGAGAGAACCAGAATGCAGAGTGGGTGAGCAGGGCATCCGGGTCACCCGGCAGTCTTCCCTTGGGGCCGGGATGGGGGTCTGGGTGGGAGGGCTTGCTGGCACAGCCCGGGCTGCCCCAGGGAGTGTGGGCCCAGGCTGGCGCATGCAGATGTGGCTGGGGAATGAACACGTGCGACAACAGGAAGCAGGTGGAGGGAAAGCTGTCACTGGCGAGGCCGCGGGGGCGCCGTGGGGCTGGGGTGCCGGGTGCAGTGTTGGTTGGGAGTGTTGGCATTCCACCCTCGGGGCCCCGTCCTAGCTCCGACCAGCAGGTCGGGGAACCTCGGGCACCTCTCCCCAATGCACCAGCATTTCTGTCTTTGGACGTTTGAGGACATGCTTCCCGGGGCTTTCTGTGCTTCGTGCGAAGTTTCCCTGGTTCGTGGGTGCTGACACTGCTTTGTAGAAATTCCTTCCCTCCCTTGGAAGGAAGACCCCAACCCCTGCTGAGTGAGCCCGCTTGCCCCTGTCACGACTTGCCTGAGCTGAATCTGAGCTGAGACGCTGTGGGCAGGTAAGGCCTGGAGCCCACCTGCGAGGACCCCGCAGAGCTGCACCCGACACAGCCTGGTCTAGAGGCTGCAGCTTCCTGCCTGGCTTCTCCCCTTCCCCTTACTTCAGAGGAGCTTGTCCCCGGCGGGCCAGTGGCGCTATTTTGGACGTCAGTAACAAACTCTATTTCTGAGCATCATGGTCAAATAATAATAATCCAGTGTGTGTGTGCGCGGAATGCGTGACTTCCTTTGGACCTTCCTGGGCTCAGACCCGACGCCATCCATCGTGTCTGCACGGTGGGGACATGAAGCCAGACTCATCCCCGTCTGGACCCGAGCAGGTTCAACACATGCCCCCAACCCTTCCAGCTCGGGGCTGCTGTGGGGCACTGGCAGGAACGGTGAGCAGCTCGGGCCCGTCACTGTGAGGCTCAGGAGATGCCCGGGACCACTGCGGCAGAGGCCCACAGTCCTGGAGGCTGCAGGGCCGAGATCCAGGTGCTGCCAGGGCTGGTTCCTCCAGAGGCCTCTCCCCCTGGCGTGTGGACGGCTGTCCTCTCCCCGTGCCCTCACACGGTGGTCTCTCCCTGCATGTGTCCCCGTCTCCCCTTCTTATAAGGACACCAGTCCTAAGGGACGAGGCCCCATCTCAGTGACCTCATTTTACCTCAGTCACCTCTGTGAATGTCCTGCTTCCAAATGCAGTCACGCTCTGAGGTCCTGGGGGTCAGAACTGCAACACACAAATTTTGAGGACATGCTTCACCCCAAAACAAAGCCTTTGCCACCATCTGTGTCCACCTGGAGCTGTACAGTGATTTGCAATGATATTCCCACGCCCGCTAGAAACCAGATTGTAGAGGGGCCCCAGTAACACCCAGGCCTTCGGGGGGCGAGGCAGAAACACCCCATGTGGGTGCGTCCTGAGCACGGGGCCAGCGGGTGGGGGGGGGGGGTCCCAGGCGGCTCTGCCCACAGATGCACCGGGAGGGGCAGGAAATCTGCAATTAGCCCAAGCTCCTTTCTGAAAAGCCAAATGAGCTTAAAAGAGGGGCCTTGAACCTGAGAACCGTCCGTGAAAATCAGGGCTTGACTGGAGAGGACAATTTTTCTCATTTTTGTGGGGTTGAGCCTTTTCAATAAGATTTCAAGAGAGTAAAATCAACAGGCCCCAGGAAATTTGCATACGGCTACTTAACATCAATTCTGTGTGTGTTTTTTTAAAAAGAAGGAATAAACACCTCCTCAAAGTTCCCCATCCGCAGGGCGGGACTACCCTGGGAGTTAACGGTTCAAACCTTTACAATTTTTTAAAACCCAGCAGCTTTCCATAACAAAGGGCAAAATTCACAAACAAATTGCCTTCCTCCTCCCAGGTCTCTGCTCCTTGGCTGGGGGAAGGCGTGTTGACAACACACATCTCCTTGGGTCACTGCTGAATGGCGGATCCCACGGAGACCAGGTCCCCCAGGGTCTCTTGAGAACAGCGTGGCTCCGGGACCGGAGTGCAGGCTCTCCCCTTCCAGGCTTTTCAGAGCACCAGCTAACAAGCGGTGTGGTGGGGACCCGGGGGGCGGCCCCCGGAAGGCCTGTGCTTTCTGGAAGGCGCTGGAAAGCTACAATCCTCGGTGCACTGGGACTTTGCAGTTCCGGAAGCACGTGAGCCGCCAGTGAATGAAGCCCACCCCAGGACCGGGAGGGGGTCCGATGGACGGCGCTGCAGGAGCTGAGGCAGGCAGGAGCCCCCATTCGGGGGCCAGAGGACAGCCCGGGAGAGCCGCCTTCTCTCCTGTGCCGGCCCACCTGTCCTGGGCTGTGCACGCCACTCGGGGGTCCGGGAGGGGAAGAGGGACCAGGCCGGGCAGGCGACAAGAGCCCTGTGTGGCCCCCGTGCCCCCGGAGCTGGCCCTGAGGTCCCTTCCTGAACGCTCAGGGCACAAGCCCACCATCCTTCGCCCAGAGCCCGCGCTTGTCTCTGTCCCCGCGTGTGTGGTTGGTGCTCTGCCATGGGGATTCACGGGTCCTGCTCCTACGCGAGCCTGCCCGGGAGCCCACGTCGCTCCCCTGTGGCAGCATCACTGGGACCCAGCGGTGCTTTTCCTGCAAGCTCCTAAAAGCGCCTGGTATGCAGTAGGCACTCAATAAATGTTCACAGAAGGCGTGGGTGAGAGATGGGGGTAAGTCCAGCAGAAGGGAAGGCACCGATCATGGGGGGGCAGAGGGCCAGGGCACCTCTCAGGTGGCGGGAACGCGGGGTGTGGCTCAGGAGTGGCCGGGGCCGGGGGGTGGGGGAAGCACAGGCAGGGCCGCCTCCCCCGGTGCCCACCCCCCTGCACAGAGTCGGGAAGGCCGTTGTGGGGGCCATCGGCTGTCCACTGACCAGCAGGGGCTTCTGTGGCCAGTGTCCTGGAGGCTCTGCCCTGGAGAAGGCCGCGCTCCTGCCTGCCGGCCCCCCCGACCCAGCCTCCAGGCCTGCCTGCACTACCCCGGGGCGTCAACCCGCGTCCACGTGCCTCGGTGTGCCGAGGGCCCGTGTCCATCCGTCGTGCCCTGTCCACCTGTCCGGGCTCTTGTGGCCATCCTGCCTCCCCCACGGCCAGGCCCAGAGCAGGGTCCTGGCTGTTCACCTCTGGTCTAAACTATCCGTTCAAGGTGAACGGGAGCTCTGTGGGGTGGCGCATCATCCTAGGAGGCGGGTGCCTTCCAGGCCAGCGGTCATCAGGGGACACTTCCAGAGCACAGTCGTGCACAGGATGCTTAGACCTGGCTCGGAGGGAGCGGGCCCTCCCACGGTCACCAGTCTGGACCCCAAAGGGTTAAGGAGTGAGTGCGGGGGCTTTGTTCAGGCGGCTCTCCCCAGCTAACCTGCAGAGCCCCCAATCCCTTCCTCATGACCATGATTAGCACCGTACTGCACCATGAATAGGCCAGGCCGATTCCTATGGTAACCTTCAAAATGCATTCCTCGGGCAGGCTGGCCCCCTCAGTAATTACATTCCTAGCTGGGCCCACAGACAGCATGCTAATTAGCCCCGAGAGAGGAGGCTCTAGTTCTCCCTGAGAACGGGGCCGGAGGAGGAGGCGCCTTCTGTTTACAGCCCCCCTCCCCTCCTCTTCCTCAGACAGGACAGAAACTGGTGAGGTACCGGCGGCCGCGCTGGGTACGGAAGGCCCAGGAGGGGAGAGAGGACAGAAGAAGAGGCTCTGAAAGCCTCTCCCCTCTCCCCTCTCCCCTGCGTGTCCCCTGGGGTCCACCTCTGCCCCTGTGTGGGGTGTGTGTCCTGCGAGGCTGGCCCAGCCCCAGCCCCTGGGAGCGGCTGTCCCCAGGTCCCCATTGGGCGGGGCTGGGATAGGATTGTGGCACGTGCGGGTGGAGCCTTCCTAGGGCGGTGGCCTCTGAGAGCCCACAGACAGGGACCCAGCCTGTGCTGAGAACTGGTACTTTTTTGGGAAACGGGACACCGAGTCTGGAACTAGAAGGCCCGGAGAGGGAGGAAAGCCGCCCAGCAGAGGACACAGGGAATGCTCAGCCCTGAGGCTCCGTGCATCGGAGAAGCTGGACGCTGGCCATGGGGGTGTGAAAGGGGCCAGAGAGTGAGGGCCAGCCCGGAGGCCGGCCTGTGGCCTGCATGAGGCCGGTGGGCTTTGCTCCCCGTGTGGTGGGCAGCCACCGAAGGGCTTTCAGCAGGACAGTCACCTGAGCCCCGTCCCATTTGTCAAAGGTCACTGCACTCCAGAACAGAGTGTAGACTCAGGAGGAGCCTGAGCCAGTGCAGGTGAGGGGGTGGGGGCCAAGGCCAGGGGGCGCAGGAACATCAGAACGGGGAGCTGGCCACTCCCGATGAAGGATCGCATCTGGGGTGCAGGAAAGGAGAGCACCCCCAGGTTTCCGTCCTCACCAGCTGGGCCTATGCAGCCATCCCGGCTGGGGCCACATGGAAGGGGGCAGATCCAAGCCAGCGGCCACCGGCCCACTTGGGGCAGTGGGCAGCAGCTGGGCTGGGTCTGCAGGTCGGAGGTAGCTGGCCACTGGCTCGGCCTGGCAGTACACATCTGCTGGGAACTTGTCACCAGCCAGCCGGTGCGGCGAGACCCCCTATCCCGGCCCTGGCAGGAGGCTGAGTGGTCACTGGTGGCAGGCCCGAGGGTCAGGTGGCTTGGGGTCAAGCCCGGTGGTGTGGCTTTGGGTGGGCAGCTCAGACCTCATCAGAGCGGGGACAGTAGTGGCCACAAGGAGCCTTGGTGCGCACAGCTGCTCTGGCCTCGGGGTGAAGGGCCCAGGAAGCAGGGCTGCTCCTCTCTCAGGGCCATGATGAAGGAGCCTGGAGTCTGTGCCTCGTGCCCAAGAACAAAGCTGCTCGGTGTCAGGGCAGGTGGTCCTGCAGGGCTCCTGACCCCACCCTTGGGAGTGTCCCCACTCTGCTGGTCTTGGTGGGGGGGGCGGGGGGCATCTGGGGGATTTGCAGACTTCGCCCCCAGCCCTGCCAGCAGGGCCGAGGCAGAGGGCCGGCTGGGAGTAGGCGGCCAGCGGGGCTGGAGGGCTGGCCCCTGGAGGAGCCACTGAGCTTGATTCTGCACCCAGGTGGTTTAGGCTCACGGAGGGATTACCGGCCGGCGGGGATTCGGGATTGGGCCGGGATTCGGAAGCCAGCAGCTCCTTGGTGGCAGTCTGCTCAACTAATTCTAATGTAAATAGACCAATCCTTTAAGTATATACCATTTAATGCTCAACAGGGAGCCCTCAGATCTTCTTAACACCAGCCGGCTCAAAATACCTGCCAGGTAACTTCTGTGCTCTCAGCCCATTTCCCTGATGGGCTGTGCTTGTGGTAATCCCTGGTAGAGTATCACACTAATTATGGGAATCGGCCCAGGCAGATTTTCACTCCCATTGTCCTCCCTGCTGGACAGACACCTCAGAACCACCTTCTCTTGTAAGGGGCACACATGATCCCCGGGGGCTCGGCTGGCCAAACCCAGACACCTCCTCCAGGCACAGCCTGGAGGTCCCTACTCACCTTCTGCCCCCAACCATCAGCCAAGTGTCAGACCCCCATGGACAAACTGTGTGGCCAGCCTGGGGCTGGGGGCTCCTGAGAGGTCCTAAGCAGAATGCACATGGCTCCTGCCTTCCCCGGGCGGGGGTGGGTGGGGGACCGGATCGCCAGGGAGAAGAATCCACAGAGGTGCCCGCCCCACTGTGGTCCCGGGCTAGGGAGCCTTGTCCCGCACTGGGCCCTGCCAAGCTCTCTCCTTGCTCGGACTCCACCAGTCTCCAGCTTGGGAACATGCCCACCGCACAGAGAGCTTGCACTCTTCCATCTGTGGGCTGAGGGAGGCAGCACAGGGAGCTGGGAGTGATCAACGTTGCCTTTTGTGTCTTTGTTAATAAATCTTTCTCTGTCCCCAGGTCAGATTCTCTTCTACTTCCTTCTTGAAGTTTCGGAGTTTTGCTTTTCCATATTTAAATCCTTCCGTCCTTCTAGTGGGAGTTGTCTATGGTGTGAGGTAGGGATCTAACGTTAGTTATGGCCCCCCGGGGAGCCGCTATCCCAGCCTGGCTGGGGGAGGGGCAGTGTTGGTTTCTGTGGCCTGTGATGCCACCAGATAACCAGTGGCATCACCCTGTGATGGGTCAGAGCTCCACACGCGTGAGGGTCTGTTTCAGGGGGTCAGTTGGTCCATGCCTGAGCTGGTGCTGGGCACCTGACAACCACGGTGAAGGAATAGCAGGCACATTGTTGGCAGGAGTCTCTAGGGTGCCAGGTGCCCACGCTGCCCCGACGGCAGGGAGGGCGGGCACGGCCCCTCAGGGCTCGAACCTGCACCTGTCTATACCACCTCACTCTGCACTCACAGATCTAGAAGCCCTGGGGCCTCCTGGCAGGTGTCCGCTGTGCCCCCCCTCATTGCTCCAAGATGGCCATGGATTGTTCCAAAAGGTGTTGTAAATTTTAAAGAGGAGCATAACAAAGTCACATATGTTAAAAATACAGGTGTGTGCTGTGTGTGCCCTCAAAAGGCTGCCCGTGGGGTTGGCTCTCTCCACGTGTTGTGGGCTTTCCCGGTCCCGGGCTCAAGGTGCTCTTTACCTTGGCAGCGGCTTGTGGGGGTGGGGGGGGCGCCAGGTCCTGGCTGGGTCTGAGCCGGATGGACACGGACTTGTGTTTTTATTATTACTTATTGTCCTTACCATTATTCAAGAGAGGCACTGTCCGGGGAGCAGTTGCTTCGCTCGGTGGCGTTCTCGGGGCCGGTGCATGGAGGACTCCTCTGCACTGTGCTCCCAGAAGTCGACTGTCTTTTAATAACTGTCTGATAGTGAACGCTCCCGGGGGCCTGGTGAAGCATCATGAGCCATTAGAGCAGGTGCTTCAGCCGAGGATTAACTGTGCAGTGATTGGGGAATGGCTTCATAACAGGGCAGGGGACTAATGTCGTCCTCCCGGGGGAGCGGCTGGGGGACACTGTCTGTCCGCCTCTGTGTTTCCGGGCAAAGATGAAACCCCGAAGCTCTGAGGTTACTTCGGGTCTCAGAAGCCAGACTTCCCCCAACCCTCTGAGGGGCAAACAGGTGTATTTGATCCGCGATTAGTGTGATTTGGGGGGAGGCTTGGAAACTACCCAGCTCGCAGTGGCGTCACCGCTTTGGGATGCAGGCGTCGTTGTGCCCAGGCTGGTGTGTTTCTTGGGGCAGGGGGGCAGTGGTGAGGGCCACAGGGCCGGCGACTGCTGTCCTCGGCTCCTTGCCCTCCATATGGACACATGATCCCGGGAGGGCGTCGCACCAGGACCCTCCCCTGCCGCATCTCTCCACCCCCCCCACCACACGCGAGGTGCCGGAGCAGCTGGGGGAAGGCAGAGGCAGGTGTGAACGTGGTTTGTCCGGCTCTGGGGCTACATGTCCAAGCTGGAGCCCACAAACGCTCCTGTGGACACCTTCTTCCATCTGGCCTCCCTCCACGCGGCCCCGCAGGCTGGGAAGACCTGTTGAGAGAAGAAGCCAGACGAGGAGGGAGGGGCCAGCACCCCCACATCTGCAGCCGGCCCTGGGAGCCGCAAGGTGAGCCCAGCACGGTGCCCCTCATGGTGCCGGGGCAGCCGCTGGAAGGCCTGGTTGGAGACTGGCAGCCTCGGAGGGCAGGACGCGTGTCCCCTTAAATCTGGTGTTTCCCTGACGAGCTCATCCATCTGTCTGTCCGTGCTGGGCAGAGAGGAGACCACCTCCCTGGCCCTGCTTCCTGGTCTGGCTTCCCCAAGGGCACCTGGGCCGGCTCCGCGGGCAGCCCTGTGGCCTCTCAGGGGACGGTCGGTGCGGGGGGGCAAGGGGTTGGGGAGGGGACCAGGAGGCGGCCTCTTCAGGGCCCCAGGCTCCACCTCCTCCGGGGACCCAGGCCGCGCTGAGGGTGACCGGGGCCTGGGGCCTTCCGCCAAGAGCTCGTCTGTGTGTCCTACCTCGGGACATTTCCCGACTCCTTAGTCTATGTTAATGGTTAAAGTCAGCCTTTTATCAGCATGCCGTGGCATCCACACCGATGGCTTATTTTGCTGTGGGCTCCTTTCCCCGTGTGGCGCGGCTGAGCTGCGGACCCCCTGCCGTCCTGGAGGGAAGGCGCTGAACACAAAAATGCTTCAGCATCGCTTTGGCTGGGAGGTCTGGGCCCGGGGGCTGGGGACGGGGTGTCCTTGCCCTCCTGAGGCTCCTGGAGGGAGGAGTGCCACCATCCGAGCGGCCGGGGACAGGCCCTGAGCCGGCAGGGACCCAGGGCACCCCACCCCAGCCTGCTGGCCCAGCTGGAGCCCTGCGCCCACGGCTGCGGCCCTCCCTGCCAGACCCCCAGGGACGGGCGGACAGAAGAGAAAGGGCCTTGCCCTTTGCCACCCTTCGTGGGGGCGGGTCTGCACAGGCCTCTGTGTGTTCTCTGAGCTGGGGGGTGGGTGCGGTGGACAAGATTCTCCCTCTTGCGGGGGGTGCTGACAGGAGGAATCCGCACACAGAGGCGGGATTCTTGTCAAAAGGGCTGTGAGCCAGACAGTGACCTGAGTGCAGGACCTGGGACCCGAGGGGTTTCTGTTGGGGGGAGGCCGGGGGCAGGGACGGGAGGAGGGAGGGGCAGGAGGAAGGAGGGGTGGCGGAGGACGGGGAGGAGGGAGGGCAGGAGCGAGGTGGGGTGTGGGCGCTGCGTGGCCTGAGCACATGCAAAGCAGGCGGGTCGGGGGCGCACACACCCCCTCGGGGGACGGGGCGCGGGTCCGGCTTTCAGGTACCGGCCTTTTGTCTGCTGCCCTGAGCTCGCCTGTCAGCCCCGCCGTCAGAGGCCTAATCTTTTTTTCTTCGCGGGCTGAAAAGGCCCAGCATCACATCAGGCAACACACTGCTGCCTATTCTCCTTCCCCACGGAACCCAATCACTGGACAGCGTCGCTATAATTCACTCCCCAGCCCGCCCTTTGAAAAGGTGGGCGCCTCGGCGCTGCTCACCCAGCAAGATAAATCATGTACTCGAAATTAACTTCCATTGAAAGGCAGGGCGGGAAGAAAGGCTGATGGCCGTCGCGGGCGGGAGCAGCGGACGGGCGTTGATAAATGTCAGTGCGGATAATTTGGGGGCTGTGATTAAGATCTTATCTAGGTGGGAAGTAAATAGAAACGACTTTAATAAAACTCCGGCCCCATCCGTGCTTCCAACTCGGGAAGTTCTTTCTTTCCCTCGTCCTCCCTGTATTTTTGGGTGGACGTACCCCATGCCAGAAAGATCTCAGTGAAGGGAAAAAGTTGGATCCAGGGCATCACTTGAATGGATCAAACAGGCCTCGGAGAAGCCAAGGCGTTTCCCCTCTGGTGACAAAGGGCAGAGGAAGCAGAATGGGGAGCCGCGTTGTCTCCAAACTCCTTGCTCGGGAGAAATGCTCAACGTTCGGGGGTGAGCGTCAGCACCGTCCACGGGGATCGGCCCTCGGACTCCCGAGCTTTGCTTTTCTTGGTCACAAATGTCATTTTGGTGCAGGACAAGCTTTCTTCAAATGAAACAAAACCGAACCCCGCAGATAGGGGCTGGAGGTGTCTGCTCGCAGACGCACACGGCACTCTCGAGGTGCACATGGCCCTTTTACCGGCCTGTAGCCCACCGTGCCCTTGGGGTTTATGTTTGCTACTGGCAACTTTGGTAACCCAAAGCTCCAAGCCTGTGCTGCATGGCCTGGACTGATGACTGTCCACCGGCAGCCCCCATGGCCGCATTCCCCGAGGCAGGGCCTTCCCGTGCTGCTGTCCCGGCCCCTGCATCTGGGCAGCGGCCCTGGGAGAGGAGGGGCTCCTGCTGGCTAAGGAGGAAGTCACACGTTACTGACAGGTCCATCTGAGGTCTGCGACGGCCGGGCTGGCGGCTCACAGGTGGTGACCAGGGTGGTCAGCGGGGTTTCCTGCGGGGGAGGTCAAACCTGTAAAGGGCTGAGTCTAGGACCCGCCCAGCTCTGGACTCGTAAACTGTTACAAGGATCAACACGCACCAAAAGTGCCAAGAGGGCCTTCCAGAACCGGGGCAGCATGAGCGCCGGTCACGGGTACCTGGAGCCACCCCCCCAGAACTGACTCAGTGCAGCTTGGACCCACTACCTACCCAAGGCCAAAGACCCCTGGAGAGGGTCTGGGTGTCTGGGCTCCACAGTAGGTAGGAGGGGAGGGCGCTCCTCTAAGTTCTGTCTTTCATGGCCCTGCTGTGGCAGGAGGAAGAGGGTGGTGCTGGAGAGCTGAGTGGAGGGCTCGGGGCAGGGCTGGGGGCCTGCGTCCCTGGCCACTCAGCCACCCTCCAACCCAGGTCCCAGCCGGAGAGAGACCCAGCACCCAGCTCGCGGCTGGGGCTCAGTGAAGGTGTGCAGGATGGAAGGAAAGCAGGAGGGAGCGAGGAGGGTCCACGCGGATGCCTCACGCACAAGGCAGGGAGCCCGGGGTGGGGTGGCGGCAGCCCAGGAGGGGCCGACAGACCGCAGGGCTCCCCAGCCACTGCACACTTTGTTCCTGACCTCTGCCTCCGAGAGCACCCGGTGGCGTCGCCTCCCCGTGATGTCTCCTGGCATGGCCGCTGGCTCGGGTGGGGAGGGGTCCGCCCGAGGTGCTGCAGCTCTGAGCCCCCACCCTGGAGCTCAGGACTTGTATTCAGACTTGAGAACAGCGCCGGCTTCTCCCTTTTATTCTGAACGCTTGGGAGGTAAAGGGGCAAATGTTGGAGCCATTTCTGTCTCCTGCCAACATTTTGTTTGATTTTGTTTTTAAGCCCACGGGTATCGTGGGGAGGAGTTTCCACGGCCAAGTTGCCAGCTTCTAAATTGTAGACTGGCGTTTGGATGTTCGTTTGAAATGCCGCCGTGTGTCTTGAGACAGCAGCATTCACTCACACACATGTTCACACATGCTCTCACCCATGCTCAGGGGGCCACACGCTTGCTCGTACACGCCAGCACACTCACGTGCGTGCACACTTGCACACACGCACGCGTGTGATCACACTTGTGTGTAATGCCGACACGCCCACACACGATCACACACTTGCATGTACACACTAGCACACTCACATGTGCTCACATGCTAACACACACGATCACACTGTCATATACATGCTGACGCACCCACACATGATCACACTTGTATGTACACGCTGACACCCACACGTGCTCACACACTTACACCCCTGTGCTCACACACTTGTGTGTACATAACACACTCACATGCACTCACACACTTGCATGCACCCATGTGATCACATATTCACTCATTCATGCTCATGGTGCCACACATTTACTCGTACAGCCAACACACACACAATCATACACTTGTACATACATGCTAACAGGTGCTCACACACTTTCATGCACATGCTAACACACACATGATCACACACTTGCATGTACACACAAACACTCTCATGCGCTCGCACATTTGCATGCACACACTAACACACATGTTCACACATGCACTCACCCGTGCTCATGATGCCACACACACGGTCACACTAATGCTCACGTATTGATCACACACTTGCATGCACATGTTAACATACATTCTAACACACTCACATGCTCACAATTATCCACTCACATGTGCTCACGTCGCTCACATGTGGTCACACATGCACATGCCTACTCACACATGTGTTCACACACCCACACTTGGAGAGCTAGCCGCCCCTGCTGCCAGGTGGCTGCGGGCACCCCGACAAGGACCCCAGGGCAGTTGTACCCCTTTGTGTCCCCAAAGCTTCACCAACCAGGCGCCATTCCTGCTGGTCCATTAACCCCGGATGGCCCTGGGGGGTGACCGGCAGAGCCCCAAATTGTCAGGGGTGGGGAGAGCAGGGGCTCCTGCAGAGGCCGAGATGCGCGCCGGACAGCGCTATCTCAGGTGTGAGGGCAGAGCCGCTTTCTGCGCGGCCGGCCCCCGCCCCGTGCCAGCCCTGCTTGCTGATGGTGTCTCCTGTGACCGAGGACGTAGCCTTTGGCGTCCACAGAAGTCGGTTCTGAACCTCAGCTGGGCCCTTGCTAGCCCTGAGGCCCTGAGCCTGGGGCGGCCCCTCTCTGGGCCTCACCATTGTCCTGGTGGTCAAGGGGGGTGACGGCGGGGGGGCGCGTGCTGTGGGATGAACATGGGCCGTTGTGCTGGGTCGGTGCTACCAAGACCTGGCGTGAAGGTGTGCAGCCACAGACGGCTGTCCTGGCGGCGGGAACAGGCCGGCTCCGTAAAGGCCTGTCAGGGAAGGGGTGCGGCGGGGAGGCCTGGAAAGTAGCAGACAGAGCAAATGCCCCGCTCCTGAACAAACCCAGCAGGACAGGGCAGATGACAAACGATGGGGTCCCGTCGGCTTGAGAGCAGATCGGACTAATGGCTCTCGCTGGACTTTGCACTCCCAGGATCAATATTCCATCAGGCGGGGCTGGGAGCCAGGCTCCCGAGGACAAAGGGGGCCTGGCGACAGGCTTGCGCACACGCTGCCCGCAGTGCCGTCTTCACTGTGGGCCACGTGCAGGCAGGTGGGGGCAGGGCGTCCCCTGCATGAGCAAGGCCAGCGGCCCGAGGGCTGCACCTGGCCACCGAGACGGTGTCACCCATGGTCGAGGGCAAGCATGCCAGAGGGCGCCCGGCGGCTGACGCCCGGTCCCAGGGGGCGGGAGCTCCACCTGGCCCTTCTCTGGCCTCCCCAGCATCCGTGCTAGAATCTCGGCCATCGTGGGGCCAGCACCGTGGCCTTTCCACCCTATGTCGGGCACCTGGGAGCTGCCATCCCCGCAGCGGCCCCCGCCCTGCGGTGCCCCTGGAGGCTGAGCTCAGCAGCAAGTCCCACGTCCACAGGGGTATGTGGCCACGTCCTTCTTGGGCCACCGAGGGACCGTCCCAGACCCCAGGGCAGCGTGTCTTCTAGCGGGTTACTGGAGAGAGGCTTACCCCCTGCATCCATTCCCTGGTGTGTTCACTCCATCCGGTGTGAGTGCCTACTGTTTACAGAAGTGTGAACCAAAGCCAAGGACAGAGTGTGCAGGAGCGGTGCAGGGTAGAGGAGCTGAGGGTGGTCCCGTTCCATTTCCCTGCTTCTGTGGGAATTTTAAGGTGTCTGGCCCGGATAGCCCTGACCCTGCTCCCGGGAGTGCAGTGGCCCTCCTGGTCTATGCTCGGTCACTCGGGGACGCGGACCCTCCTCTCTGCCCGGCTGTGCAGCCCCACCAGACCTCTGCCCGTGGGGCCCTGGGTCCGATCACAGACACCATGGGACCTGCCTGCCCCAGGTCTGCCCAGCGGAAGCCAGGCATGGAGAGGGTCTCCGTGCCTAAGAGGCAGGTCAGAGCTGCTCCTTGCTGGCCCGGTCATCTGGGCTGGGGGACCCAGGTCAGCTCTGCCCGGTGGACCCAGCCCTGGCGGGTGACTTGGCCTGGGCTGTGGGCCTCCGAGGGCCTGCATTCCTCAGCCCCGGGGGGGGGGGCCGCCGTTGCTCCCGAGGGGGTCTTACGCAGCAGCACCAGGCTCTCTGCCCCGCGCCTCGGAGCGGCGGAGCACGGCCAAGTGCCCTTCGCTGGGTGGCCCCCGGCTGACGCGCGTGGTCTTGATGACCTGCACGTTTGCAAGGCTGAGGAGTCGCTGTCCCGCAGAGGTCCACCGGGGGTCAGGGCCCCGCACAGGCCAGCGGCTCGGCCCGAGCAAGATCCGTCCTCTGGGAGGAAGCCCCCTGCCCAACCTCCCCACGCTCCCCTGCCCCTGGGTTTCCAGCCACTGTTTCCTCTGTTCACATCCACTTGGAATAATTCAATCCTGTTTTTCCCATCTCCATACCCACCTCTGTGAGCGCTGCCCCAGGCCAGCCCAGGTTTAAGGGCATTTCAAATACAAATATGGGCTCAGCCTTCTTTAGAGGCAGGAAATCGGATTAGACCGTGCGGAGTCCTGCCAATTGAAACCAGGGGGCTCAGAGAGTGTGTGCGGGACGGTTGGAAGCCCACTGGCTGCGCACATGCCCCTCCTGCTCAGGCATGGCCCGTCCTCCCAGGACGGGACCGGGAGCTTTGGGTCTGGGGAGGAGCCTGGAGGTGCGGGCAGGAGTGCATGCAGCTGCCGCTGTACACACCGGTCTCCTCTGCGTTCTTGGATGTTCCAGCCTCTCTTAGGTGGGGTGTGGAGTCACCCAGGCCAGTAAAGGACCCTTTTCCCTGGTGTGGCCCGTCTCCAGCGTGAGGAGCAGGGGCTGAAGGGCTCCTGAATGTGCGTGCCATTTGGGACCCAGTCTCAGCTGGCTTCGTGCTGACTGTGGGGACCTGGAGCCTCAGGTCCAGGTGGCCTGACTGAGTTCTTGCCCCTGGCATGGCTTTTGGCCCATGGGTGGCATTGGCCGAGGCTGCCAGTCGGGCAGCAAATGGGGTCCTGGGGGCCCCCTCGGGGTCCACGTGAGCTCAGCCCAGAGTAGACTTCAAGGAAGGACCAGAGCATGGGGAGAACCAGGCGCACAGAGCATGGGGAGAACCAGGCGCACAGAGCAGGGCTCTAGGGGGGGTGCACACACATGTGTGTGCGTGAATGAGTGTGCACACGGGGAGCTAACACTAACAATGCCTCTGTGGCTGGGGGGTGCTCAGGATGGCCACAGAAGAAAGCCCCAGAAGGGCACCTGGAAGAAGGGACCCCAGCCAGGCAGCCTGTCTGTGCGGTGGGGGCTCGGCTGCATGCCTTGGCGGGTCCGGCAAGGTGGGGACAGCATGGGCCCAAGACAACCCTTAGCCACCCCGGCCCACCTCAACCCTCTGCTCCCGGTCCTTCTCGCAGGCCCAGGGCCTTTGTAGGCTAACACACCAGCCTTGTGACTTCCTCCCGGATGCCCTTCGATCCGCAGGGCTCATGTGGATGCCCCTGCCTGGCAGAGCCCTGCTCTTCCCTTTCATGAGCAGCCGGGCGCCTCTCTGGGCTGTAGGGGGCTTCCTTTGGAGGCGCGGGTGGAGGAGAGTGAGCCGCCACCCACCTCTCAGCCACGCAGGAGTGCTGAGGCCAGGCCGGCTCGGCGGTGGCTCTTTGTGTGACCAGGCGGGGTGACTCGACGCAGGCTCGGCCTCTGGGGCCCAGTTAATTACCTTTCTCTGGACCCCGGCATGGAAAGTCATTTTCCTGAAAGGGCATGGTGAGGGGGCTCTCAGGCGGGCCTCAGCGTCCCCTGTGGCCCGGGCCAGGCTGGAGACGTGGGCGAGTCTTCCCAGTGCCGCCTGGTGGCCCCATGGCCTTGACTCCGGTGGCGGGGGTGGGGAGGGGTTAGAAGGGGGGCTGCTGGTTTCCTCTGGCTTCCTGGGAAGGGGAGGGCATGCTGCGGGTTCTCTGGATCTGCTTGGGGGACTGGGCTGGGAAGTGTGTTGGGGAGAGGGCTCTAGAAGCCCGGGGCGGTATAAGCAGGCTGGCAGGAAACTAGCCTGGGGCTCGGGAACGTGGGAGAGTGGCGGGGGTACGGCGTTTTTGTGCCGGCACAATGAGATTTTGATGACTGATCCTTTTTCTTAATGTAAGCCATGGAGTTAAGTGTTTGAAAATTGTTCCAGAAGCTGAGAAAGGCCTGCCCTTCTGGTCACGCTGGATTGTCTCTTACTTAGCAGCTGACAGGCCCATCTGCAGAGCGCGGGGGAGGGCAGAGGCTGGGGGCAGGGCAGCACCCCTATCCCCAGGGACCCCAGAGCTGCGGGAAGGAAGGAGCTCCTGCCCTGCCTGGCAGGTCATAGCTCCCATCCCATCTTGGGAGGAGGAGAGGGGGAGCCCACCTTCCCGAACTGCCCACTTGCTCTGTCTGAGCCCCACGAGGCAATGGGTGCTGTCTGTCCCTCCCTGGGCCGAGGGATCCAGGGAGAGGCCAGGGCACGGCCCCTTGCTCGGGGAGGGTCACAGCCGTCCACTGCCCGTCCTTGGCCTGAGCCCACAGGTGGCTCCCTGAGCCGGCGTGGGAGGCCTGGGATGGGCCAGCCCCTGCCGCCCAGCAGAGCTCTCAGTCCACAGCTTGAAATCCAAGTAATTAAGGGGATGGATTAAATCTGTAGGATGTCTCCTCCTGGCCCCGTATCATGTTGTTCCACACATATCATGTGTGCCGCACAGTCTGGCGCGGAAGGTTCCGGAGATGCGTCTCGGCCAGGCCCCTGCTGAGCCCGTCCACCCTGATCTCCAGAAGAAGGTCGAGGCTTCAGGCAGCAGAGCAGTGCGAAACGCCGCAGCACACAAAGGGCACCCACGCTGCCCAGGGTGTGGCCGGAGGACAGGGACAGGGAGCTGAAGGGTGGCTTTGTTCATGAACTGGAGAGGGGGTAGCAAAGATCAACCCGACTGCATACCCAGTCTCTTATTTTTAATGGCCCCAAAGAGTCTGCCCCAACCCCCGAAGCCTGAGAGAGGGGAGCTGGCTGTCAGCGGGACATGGCACGCTGGATGGCCGGCGTGGACTCAGGAAGCCCCTGGCCATCAGCCCTTGCTCCTGGTGCCCTAGAGACCCCGGCGGGAGGTCGTGGGGGGGGTGTCCCTCCCTCCGGTCCCAGGCTGGGGCTTCTGCAGCGTTCAGTGGTAAAAGCTGGGGTAGACCCTTGTGTGGGGGGGTGTCTGGGAGTGGTGGGCTGTTGGGAGGGGCCGTGGGCGGGTGGGACCAGGGGACCAGGGGTGGCGGCTGAGCCCAGGCCAGGGGTAAAGGAAGGCCGCCGGCCCCAGAGAGGACCGTTGGAGGCTGACTTCCCACTTCTGCGGAGAACTCGTTCTGTGTTTAGATTAGAAACAGGATATAATAAACTTGTTAACATGTCAGAATCTTGTGTTGGGACAACATAAGTGGGTGTTTTCTCCTCTTTTCTTTCTGTTGTGCAGGAAAATGCCTCAATTAGTGCCTGGCTCTTGAGGCAGGGCCGGGGGAGGTGGTGGAGGCTGCGCGCAGAAGGCCACTTGGCGGCGGTGGGCCCGGGGCCTGCTTCTGCGGAAGCCCACGGCCACAGGTCCAGCACAGGTCCAGCCCCGGCGCCCCGGGAGCCCTCCCTCCCCGCCGCTCCCAGGGCCACGGTGGCTCCGGCACCAGCATCTGTCCACCAACAAGACCCCTGGGTGGGGGTCTGGGGGGCACATTGTTATTTGTTTTTCAAAAAAGGCTTTTATTTTAAAAGCCTCATGTCCTGCAGGAAAGCAACATGGAGCTATTTTCAGGAATGGGCTCAAAAAAAGATCAACTCTTAATTAAAACAGAACACAGTGAGATCGAGCCATAGCCCAGAGGCCCCGACCGGAACAAAACCGTTTCTGTCGAGGCCAGCAGGAGCCGGGCGGCCGCTGCCCCGCAGGCCCGCTCGCCCGCCCGCCGTCAGGGCTGTGGGCCCCGGCCAGGACCAGGAGGTGCGGAGCGGGACGGAGGGCGGCCCTGAGAAACGGCCACGGTCTCCGAAGCTGGAGAAACAGATGTGAGTCTGAGATAGGACAGGGCCCACGAGGGGACCCGGGGCCGGACCCACGGGCAGCAACCAGCCTCGGGGACAGGGCCCTGGGCCTCCATGGCCGGCCCGGGCAGGCGTACCTGCAGCCTGCATCCCGGCCCCGCGGCGGCTGGAGACCCTGGAATGCGGGGGCTGGGGGGTGGCGGAGGGAAGGAGGGGCCGCAGCCACGTCAATAACCTCAGTGATGTAGTGAGTGAAACGTCGTGAAAAATGAAAGCAAATCCTGCCCTAATCTCCCCGAACAAAGGGCTTTCAGTTGGACCAGAGCAGTGCGGGCGGTGGGTATCGCCAGATCTTTTATATTAAATGTGCACCCGGCAGAATATGGATCCTATTAGGGGAACCGTGCTCACCGCGAGCCCCTTTCCAGCACATGTTTCCGAGGGGGTCGGGGGACGCAACGCAGCCACACGGTGGCCAGAAGTGGGGCCCGGCTGGGACTGCCTGCCGGACACTGGCCTGCGCCCTCCCGATCCGTGGGGGGCACACGAAACACGCCATCTCACTGAGTCTAATTCCAGAGATAGCCCGGCCCTGACACTCTCTTTGCAAACAATCCTTTGTCTCGTTGTGTGGCCCCACAGCCCCCGGGCAGTCGAATGTGTCCGCTGGGGTGAGTGAGCCCCCATACCGACCGACCCCCAAAACCCAGCATCCGCGGGTTTCTTTGGAAGGCTCAGACGTCTGACCGGGGAGTCGTCCTGGCCTGTCACGTCTGTCACAGACCCGAAGCCTCGTCTTTTCCAAGCTCTGCCCCCGAGGCCCGGGAGGGGGGCCTCTTGGAGGTGCCAGGCCCCCCAGGCCCCCCTGGTGGTTCCTAGCCGCCGTGGGGGGGGGCGGTTCAGGTTTGGCAGAATAAACAGAACTCAGGTACCTGCAGGGGAGGAAAGGATCATTACAAGAGGGGAAGAAATGAACCTTCTGGACTCAACAAGACCACAGTCCTGCTCCTTCCTGAGGAGCCTCCAACATCTGCCCAGGAAAGGAAATCAAATTTAGGGGTTTCCCTTACTGGCCAGGTCGTTAATTCAATAAGGGGTGGAGAGATGCTGTTGTCCCGACCTTCATGTCTGTTTCGAGCAGGTTGCATCTTCCTGCAGGGCTCGGGGACGGCGGCTGCCAGGAATGGAAACCAGCCCCCGCCCCACAAATTCAAACCAGCCTCGCCGCCTCCCGGGCCGGGGGGTACCATGGGGCCCACGGGAGAGGGGGCAGGGAAGCAAGCCCCTACCGAGCCGGGCCTGGGGGCAGAGTGGGGGGGATGCAGGGGGGCCCGGTGATCCGGGCAGTGGGGTGCAGGGGGCCAAGACAGGTGGGGCAGACCCCAGGTTTCAGCAAGGATTTTGGGAAGGAGGACTCAATCCCTCCTCGCCGCCGCGTCCCTGGGGGTCCTGGTCGACACACAGGCCTCGTGTGCTCCCGTGTGGTGGTAACCTGCGCCGTCAGGGCTCCCCCGGTCCTCGGAGCCTCCTTCCCTGCGTCCAGAACCCTGCTTCGATCACCCACCTCAGACCTGGGGCCTCCCTTCACAGGTGGGACCGGGCGCTGCTGGGTGTTGGGGAATGCGTCTGTCTCCGCCTGCAGAGGAGCTGGGAGGCTGGTGTGACTGGCCTTGGACACCATCGTGGCCTGAGGGGTGAGAACAGCATTTCTCAAGGCATCTGTCAACCCTGTAAACCCCCAAGCGAGGTGGGAGCCCACGGGGACTTCCTGGAGGAGGTGGGCACTCCCACCCTCGTACTGTCTCTCGGGTCAGGGAATAGAAGCCTGTGGGCAGGTGAAGGAGGCCCAGAGTGTTCCCAGGGGATGTGGGTGCGGCTAGACCCGGGGCAGCCCAACCCAGCCCCTTGCCCACACTCCTGTGGGTTGGAAGCCATGGCTCCCGTTGGGAACCCATGGGACATGAAGGCGGAACAGGCTCATTCTGTTTTCTTCTCAGGTGGTCAGGCATCCTACCTGGATTGTTGGTCTCTCTCCTCTGGAAAGGAAACTCGTGTCGTCATGGAGATGGACGAGGCGGTGTGCTCGGGGCTGGGGAGGGAGGGTGTGGGTCACAGCCACGGTGGCGGCAGAAGTCATTTCTGTGCTGAAGCAGGACGTGGGGGACACCTGCAGAGCCCCCACCCCTCCGGGCAGGACTTCTGTCTCTCTGGGGACGGCTGGGTGCTTGGGCCGGGGTCGTGGGCTGGCTGCGGGGCCTCAGGGAAGGTCCGATTTCTTCTGGGCCCTGCAGGCTTCTCTGCGTTGCCGTTGGCCTGGCTGGGCTGGCCGCAGCCTTTGTCGGGGGCCGTCTGCGCCCTGACGTGCCCCGTGACCTGCTGTCTAGGAACAGACAGCGGACGGGGCAGGATGGAGGTGGCAACCTTTGGGCAAAGGCTGACCTCCTTATCTGGGGACGAGCCACCTGCTGTCCCCACAGCCGCCGGCCCTGTCCTGGGCCCAGCCTGGCGTCTGTACCGTCCTGCCAGGTCCCCGGGCAGGAAGGACAGTGAGGACAGAGAATCGGACTGACCCAGGCCTGTGACTCAGTTTGTGACCCTGCTCGGCCCGCGGCACCGATGTGTCCGCCTCAGGGGAGGCAGCGGCAGTATGGGGACCTCCCCTCCCTGGCTGATGTGCTCCCGCCAAGAGCCCAGCAGTATTAGGAATCTGCAGGCCCTGGCGGGGTCTCGGGGCCCTAACAGGAGGCGGTGACGGGCGCCCGCACCTCAGTGCCGCGAGTCCGGGCTCCGAGCGCACAGCCCAGGCCGGGGCTCGGTGCCGAAGGCCCCCGCACAGATCCAGAGGCGGGGAGGGCAGGACAGTGACCGGGTGGGCCACAATCCGTGTTATGCTTGGCTGCGTCCGCTTCGCCCCTCACGTCTCCCGTGACGCCCTGACGTAGGCACCGTCAGCACCAGGCCACGCAGGTAAACTGAGGCCCCGGAGCCCAGGCAGCTTGCTCCAGGCCGCCCGGCGCTCTGCAGGGCACGGTGCCCAGCTCAGCAGGTGCGCACTGGAAACTCGGGGGCAGCACTGACCGCGGCTGGTGGCTGGTGCTTGAAAAGGGCTCGGGGAGGTTGTGAGTTCTAGGTAGCGACTGCGCCGTCCCTGGGCCAGGCATGGTTTTTCTGAAAGGAAGAAAGAACAGCGTCTCCTGGCACCTCTCCTTTGCCGTGGGTCGGTCCTGGCGAGTTCCGGCGTTTGTAACGCATTTGGTTGGCGTGAGGGGCGCTGACCCCAGTGTGCCTGGCCCCCCGAGCGGTGCGGGCGCGGTGCGGGCTGATGGCGTCGGGGGTCCCAGCGCTGGCCGATTCATTACGGCTGCTCCTTTGTGGGACCCGAGCCCCAGGCCCGGCGCTGTCAGGCGGGCTGTTACAGGCATAATGATGGGCATTAGAGCCCGGGAGCAATTAACAGCCTGCTTAATTAGCAAGAGGAATTAGCGTTTGAGTGGCTGATCTTCCGTGAAGACTTGTCGAGAGCGGGCAGTTATCTGATTAAGCATTGATCGCGGGGCTCGCCCCCTTAGGTCATCCCCTCCCCTCCTCGAGGTCTGTGAATATACAACTGTTTAAATATTCCGAACTGAACTGTCTCAATCAGCAAGGGGAGAAAGGGGCCCATTGTGGGCGCGGGCGCTGCCGGCCTCCCGTCCCGGCCCAGCTCCTCTGGCCGGGCGGGGGCGGCAGCTGGTCCCCAGGCCCTCGCCCGGCCAGCCCGGCTGCGCCTGGGAACAATGTCCGTGGGGCCGGGCCCCAGCTGCCCATGGGTGTCCTCCTCCACAGGCTGCCCCAGCTCCTGGCAGCCGGGTCCCTCCCTGCGCTGTGGGGGCCGGTCGCGGGCACACCCATTGTGCAGGTGGATACAGTGAGGCCTGAGGGCCCGGGGGCCGCTGCGTGGCAAGTTCCAGGCTTGGCTACCTGCCGGCAGTGTTTGGGTTCTCCCGCGCTTGTCAAGGGGGCGTTGTGACCGTCTATGCCGGGCCCCTTCAGAAACAAGCCGACTGGACAGCTGGTGTGGCTGCAAAATCCCCAGGCGGGCTCTGGAAGCCCCGGGGCGCTGGGCGATGCCTGGCAGCAGCCTCCTCCAGTTTGTGAGCTCGTTGGGAGATGGAGGCTGGCGGGGCTGGACCAGGGGCCCCCAATCCAGGACTCCGCAGGGAGAATGCTTCCGGAGGGAGGGGAAAGGAGTGAGGGTCCCAGCCCGGCCTGGACGTAAGGGCGCACCTGGAGATGGAGAAAGGCTCCTGATTCGGTGTGACTGGTGCACGAGGTGAGGTGGGGCACGGACTCTCTGAGGTTGGGCCTGCACTTGCTCGGGGACCCCACATGCCCTCTCCGTGTGTTCTGGCAAACCGAGGAGGGTTGGGAGCCGGCTTCCCCAGAATGCTGGGAGGCAGCAGGGCTGGGCGCGCCTCGTCCTCGGAGCCGGCTGGACACTGAATGCCCACGTGTGCTAGGGTCTGTCCTGACTCCTGGGCTCAAGTCCCTCCTGGGCCTGGAGCTGGAGGCTGATGGCGGTGGGAATTAGGCTGAGATGCTGGTTTTAACACGAAAGGGAGAGGTCAGAGAGAGAAGATGGAGAGAGGCCCAGACGGCCTCTTGTTTTGCAAAACTCAAAATAGATTTCAGCACCGTGCTTTTTAAAGACGAATCTCTGCACTCTGCTGCGATCCTCGCTTGACCTCTCATGGTTTCTGGCAAAGGGAGCCTGTTACGATTTGGCATTGAGCGATTTAAAATGCACAACAGCGGTGCATAAACCTTGCCAAAAGCTGATCCGTGTTGGTTTCTTGAACTTTGCTTTTCTTGTTTGCTACATCAGATATCATCTTACCCAGACGATGCCCTCGCAAGATAGACCCCCCACCCCTCAACTTTGGGGGTGCAGCCAGCGCATTGCATTTTGCTGCCCGCACTGTCTCCGTGCCTGGCTGGTTATGCGCGGCGTTCCTGGGCACTTGGGGAGTCTTTATCGAGCTCCAATGATTAGACCTGGTTTCTGGTTTCATTTTGGAAGACTTGCCGCTAAACAGATCCATCCTGCCTGCAAAATGATGCAGACGCTCGGGGCCACCGCGCTCCCTCTGCCCCTGAGACCCTGCCCCTTCTCCGCAGGGCTGGGGACGGTAGGACCTGGGTCGGGGCCCATGGGGCGGAGGCCTGTTGCCTCCGTGAGTGGAAGCAGGACACCCCTGGTGCAGGGCAGCCGCGGGGAAGGAGGCCCGCCGCCAGCCCCTGGCCCAGGGAGGCCCGTCGGCAGGCCGGCCGCTCACCCAGGAGCCCAGCTGCCTGGGGCGGTCACGGGGAGGGGCTCTGAGCCGAGCTCTGCTCGGCAGGCCCTCCCTGGAAGGCTCCTGGCATCCAGGACACTTCCTGCCTGAATCGCTAATCCCTGAGAAAAGGGCCAACCTGTTTCCACTTCAGACCATGCTTGAAGGGAAACCCCTGTCTGCCTGCTCAGCCCCGCTGCTGAGGGGTCAGCTCCACACTGCCACGGAGGAGTCCTTCTGAGTGCTCTAAATGGAGAAAAAGTCTGGGCTCTGCCTTCCATTCGAAGCCTCTGTCACGGTGGGAGAAATATTTTCAGAAAGAGGGAAACAAGATGCGTCAGGTATGACAGGAACAGTACGAGTCTCTGTTGACTGCGCTTGACCTTGTCCCCGAGAACTCAGGGGCCCTCCAATCCGCGTGGACTCCTCTCTGATCCCAGGTAAAATGGACGTTAGAATATCCTGGGGTGGCTTCCGTACTCCTTTTTTCCGATCATGAAGTCACATGCACAGCTCGGGAAAATGAAAGTGCGTCGAGACATCAGAACAGAACCCGTGGGCCCAGACATGGGCAGCCCACCCTGGGGACCTCCTGTCCCTCAGGCCCGCGCCCGGGGCAGTCCAGCCCAGGACACACAGGCATCGAATGCAGAGTGCGGGGCGAGCAAGCGGCCGTGAGAGGCGGTGTCCTGGGAGGCAGAGGGGGTGCATGTGTTTTGGAACACGTGGGTTAAACTCGAGGGCGGATGAAACGCCAGACATCGTGGGTGCCCACGTGCGTGTGTGTGCGCGTGCGTGCGAGTACCGTGCACGAAGCAGGCCCATGTGAGCACAGACAGGCCGAACCCCAGCGTCTCATGGCCTCCCTCGCCCACTGCAGAGGCTTGCCCCCGCCTGGCACCTCTCCTCTGCTCGGCCTGCCTTACGGTGCAGGGCTGACTTCTCCCCGCTGGGGCTCCGCCCTGAGTCCCTCACCGCCCACCCTGTGCCCAGCTCTGGCGTCCAGAGTGGACCCCACCGCAGCAGGAGACATGGGTGGCATTGTTACCTGATTCTGAAGCTGAGGGTCCAAGATTGAGGGACGGTCTCGTGCTTCTGGTTCCTAGAGTGACAGTGGTCCCCTAGCCTGGCTGAGGATGGGTGACCCCAGGCCCAGCTGGGGTGTCCACTCCCCTGAGCACTTCCTTCCCACGGTGGCTGCCGGAACAGGAGGCCTGTCTGGGTGCCGCGGCTGGGCAGCCACGGGGGAACCTGGGCATGCGAGTGTGCGTGTGCTTGTGCGCACCTGCCTGTGGGTGTGCGTGAGCTGCTTCCCTGTAAGCACAGGTAACCAATGCATAAGTGCAGAGGGCAGCGCCCAGGCGGTTGGGAGTGCCCGTGCCCTCGAAACCCGTGCAGGCCCATCCTCGCGCTCACGTACAGGGCCAGGACGGGCGGGAGCCCAGGGGCCTCTGCGGCAGGTTCTGTGGTCTCTTCTGTGGGAGAGCCCCGAGGGGCGTGGATGCCATGGGCGGGAGAGCAAACACTCCCGGATGACAAAACAGTACTCGGTGTAGACGTCTCCTGCCTCTACCTGACCGATCCTCCTGGTTCTGCTCCTCTCTCTGTTCCATGTACTCATGTGTGTGCACACACGGGTAGCCTATAGCAGGTGGGTGTGTGTATAATTTATTCCAGCCTATACCACTTATTTAACAGAAGCTAACTTACATTGCCGTTTCCGGTCATTTTCTCTGAGTGATGGATCCTCCTTCCATAGAAAGCGGTAAGGGAGGGAAAAGAGGAAAGCTAGCGGGTGGAAGGAAGGAAGCCAGGGCCCCGGGAGCTGCGAGGAGCCCCCGCCCTGGCCTGGGAGGGTCACATCCATTTGTATCCGTGAGCTGGACGGGGATGCAGAGCCTTGCAGGTGGTGGCGGGCAGGGGTGTGCAAGGGACCTGCTCTGGCCCAGACGTTCTCACAGAATGAGTTGAGGAAGGATTTAAGGCACTGAGACCCCGAGACATGCCAATTGGTCCCCTGGAAGGCCGGCGGTGTGCGCAGCCCCCAGGGTGTCAGGGGCCTGGGAGACGGGCCAGTGGACCCTTACGTCCTGGGCAGGCAGCGAGGCAGCATGAGAGCTCTGGGTCCCCGGGGCCCAGCACGGGGGAGGGGAGTTTTCAGAGGCCCTTCTGGGGGCCGTGAGGATGCCCTGTCCTCTGGAGCACCCCCTCCCGCCCGTGGGCTCCCCGCCTGCGCCTCGCCCCCGGGCTCCCGCTGCTCCAGTTTTGTCTCTACTGTCCTTGCGCCATCCGTGAACATTTAAATCCACCGAGAAGTAAGGTCCCCCTTCGGTTCTTGTCCTTGTCAACTTTAACTGGCCTTCTCCCCTTCGAGAAAAGGTCTGAGTCATTTCCTCACATTAAAAAAAAAGAGATTCATTTTGCAACCATATTCCATCCTGAGGTTCAAGTTGGGGGCTGAAAGCTTCATGGGGTATTTTTCAGGCTTCCCACTTAGGAACGGGAGTGGTCTCTCCATTCGGTCAGGGTCTTTACCACAATGGTTTCCGCCAAACTTCTGTAGCTCTGTTCCTAGACTCCCCAGCGTATTTGCTTTACTTCCGAGGATTCCTTTAGCATGAAGAAAAATTTCCAAGTGGGAATAATTCAGACTCTTAGACCCCTTTCCTGCACCCAGTGCAGACAATAAACGGAATAGGGACAGCTCCAGAAACAGCGAATCTTGGTACGCGGTCCGGAAGGTAGCGGTTTTCCGCTCTGTGGCGACGGGAGGGCCCTGATGTGAGCGCCGTGGGCTGTGGGTGCTGGTGGGGCTCCCTGGTCAGCGAGGGACACAAGGTCGCCGTGGCCCTGAGCTCCATCCCAGAGCAGCTGGGCTTGCCCTGGGGTCCCTCTTCCCTCCCCCGGCCAGCGGGCGCGAGGCCCTTTCCTCCGCTGGATGCCGCCCTGGAGAAGGCCCGTCTCCTCCCTCCCCGCCCTGCCCCCGTGGCCCGCGTCCTAGATAAGCCTGTTAAATTAGCCCCATAATACTTAAAATGCTAGTCCGTTTAATATGTAAACAATGACAATTTTTTTTCCCAAAGGGTTTAGGATTTAAATTAGTTTTTTAAAAACCCAATTACTGCCATTTAATTCGGAGGAGAGAGTTCTTTATGTGCTAATTATATAGCTGGGAAATGAGCAATCAAGGGCACAATGGGGCATTAAGGGCACTTTTTAAAGGTTTGAACTTATTTATCTGAGTTTGGGGTTGGGTCTGCAGTGTGAGCAGCCCGGACGGTGGGTGCCGCAGAGGGCGGATGGGGGCCAGGCTGAAGGGCAACGTGGCTGTGCGGCAGAAAACCATGTGGCCGTTATATCGTCTTATTATGTCGACAATGTTCACGAAGCGTTAGAACCTGGACACGGGCCCTGCTCTCTGCCCGGATTACTCTCTGCCCAGCAGGCAAGGGAGAAGGGGCTGCTGGGTGGAGCCTGGACAGGAAATCCGGGCCTGGTCAGAGCAGTGCCTTGGGCCCCTGAGGGTCCCATCCACATAGAACTGTCTAGAACTTTCCAGAAACTTCCAGAGGAGCACACATGCCCCAGGAGGCAGAAAGGCCATAGCACGAAAAGTTCACCGCCTCAGACCCTGGTGCTGGGTACACGTGGGAGGAGCCTTCTGCATCTGCCTCCATCATGCCCTCCCTCCTCGGACACGAGCCCGGAATGTTCTAGAACCATCCTGTCTATACTCCTGCCCCCGTGAGTCAACACGTCTGCTTCCTAAGACAGAGAGGATGATTCATTTTACACAGAGCTTATCTTTGAAGCAGAGCGACCCTTATTTTGGACCAGTGTTCCCTGGGGAGTTGCCTGGAGGATCATCAGGCACATCCGGTTAGGAATTCTTTCCCTCCTGGAGGGGCCCTGGGGCGGGGTCTCGGAGACAAAGGCCCAGGGCTGCCCAGCCAAGTCCAAACACCCAGGCCCCCGGGCCCTTGCAAACACAAATACTGAAATTCTGCCCCCAATTTATGGAAAAATAGGCTTTTAATTAACACCAGGCCAGATTTAACACCCCGAGTGGTATTTACAGAAGACACCACGGCAAGCTTCAGAAAAGCTTCAACACTGGGCGTCTACACTGGCTGTCAGAGGCCCTCATGCGTCCAGCTGGGTGGCCACACCTGCCCCCTCTCGGCACAGACCAGAGGGACGGCCATGACCGTGTGTTGGAGACGAAACCATTGGAGTTCTTCGTGGGGCTGACCTTTAGTGGCTCTGGCAACTTGGCCCCTAGGTAGGAGCAGCTGGGTCTTCTCCAGAGGAAGGCTTTGCTGAGGTTGGACCCTGTGGTCACACGGGGCAGGACCCTCTGGAGCTGCTCTTTCCCGGGCCCTTCACTGGCTGGCCCTTAGCAAGACCCAGCCGTGGCTTGGCATCCTGTCTAACTCTGGCAAAAGCCCACGACACGGGGGTGGTTCGCCCATTTGCAGAGAGGCTAATGGCTGTCTGAGTGATCCAGCATCCAGGAAGCCAGAACCTTGGGCTCGCGTTGGGCTGGGTCAGTGCTGGGGACCAGAGATGAGTGTGTCCCAGGCCTGGCCCCTCAGAGTTGGTGGCCAAGGGGAAGGGAAGCCCCAAGTAATGGGGATTTGTATGGACAGGGCCAGGGAGGCGGTGGCAGGTGCAGGAGCCTGGGAGTCCAAAAGGGTCCCTGCAACATGGCACGCGTCCCGACTCTTAAAGACAAGGAGTCGGCTGGCCCAGGCGCTGACGGCAGGGGAGGGACCTCCAGGCAGGGGGCACGGCCTGGGAGGCAGCTGGGAGGCCGGAAGATGGGTCCCCGTCGGGGCCAAGAGGGGCATCGCCGTGTGCGGCCAGCCATCCCCTCCACGCGGCCTCGGTGACGTCAGCACCGGCGGCTATGACCGCCCGCAAGGCCGTCTGGGGCCTGCGCAGCCGGCCGCCTCCCCGCATGGAGGGCGGGGGTCGGAAGAGGCCCGGGAACAGCAGGGGCCGCGACCTAATTGGTCCGGGAAGGTCAGCGTCGGCACCCAGAGTGTTCAAAAACAGTGAAGATTAATCTTAAAGCGATTAGACAACTTATTTTCTTTTTCAAGACATTAGCTGGTCAAAAATGACAAAAATGTCCTTAAGCCGCGTTGAGGCAGAGGCAGTGAACAGGCTGCCTTTTGTTTGGCGGAGGGGCTGCCCGCGGAGCCTGCGTGGGGCACCCGGGAGCCCACCTCCCCGCACGCTGGCCGAGGGGACCGGCGCGCATTAGCCGGGATTAGCCCGCCGGGCTGCCGGGTGGCAGGGGGGCTGCTGGCCACCCACGGGCCGGGGCCTGGGGTCCCGTGTCCACACATGGGCCGCCTGCTGGGTCGGGGACGGCCGAGGGCAGGTATCTTCCTGGCCGAGCTGGGTCCCTCTTCCATCTGAGGGGCTGCGGAGCACCCCAGCCACCAGGGAACGGAGGAGGCTGTGAGGGCAGGCGGGGCTCGGGGGCGCCTGTGGTCCTCCGCGTGGGTGTGGGTGGGAAGGGTGGGCCCAGCGAGCCCTTTCCCCTGCGCCCGGCTCTTCCTGTCCTGCAGACACCGTCCTTGGGCCCGACATTTTCTCAAGAAAAGAAAACATATGAGCCCACATTTCTTATCTGAGGGCAAACAATGAGATTGCCGCCGGCCCGGGAAGGGGCTTTCACAGTAAACCCAGCCGACTGGGGCCCCGGGCAGGCCCTGCCAAGGCAGCGGTCCCGGCCCAGCGGGCTCTGCGCTCCGCCGCGGTGCGTGCCCTCCCCCTCTGAGGCGGCAGGTGACACACCAGCTGTGAATCCGGTAACTGGAACCCGCCTGACGCAATGCGTGGCAGTGACAATTGAAGGGTCTCTTCACCGGCTTCCTTCCGAGCACTTGCATTGTGGCCCTGAGCACCACCCCCCCAGGGCTTAGGCATAATTATAGGGTCGGGTTACCCCGAGAAACAGGTATTGGCATTGTTCAGTCCAGTGCTGGACCCCGGCCGCCCCTACCTGCCCTGCCTCTGGCCCCCGGGCCGGTCCCCAAGTGCCATCCCCCCGGGACCCCTCCTCGGTGCCCTTCACCCGCCCAGGGAGAGTGAGGCTGGGGAGGGGGCCAGGCCACCTCTCGGGGTCCTGGGTGGTGAGCTGGGAGACTGAGCATGGGGCGTCTCCTTTTCTCTTTCCAGTAGTTTGAAATTAAACGTCCAGGTGCAGCGAGACTGTTTTGCTCGCCATTGTCCCGAGCCGCAGGACAGCGGGCGGGGCACAGAGCGGGGCACGGGGTTCCAGCAAGGGGTCTGGGAGCTGATCCCCAGGCCCACGGGTGTCGGCCTCGCGCTGGGCCCAGCGCCCGGCTGCTGGTGGATCTGGGGCGCAGTGACGGGGGTGGGTGCCCTGAAAGCCGGAGCCAACGTCACCCCAGCCGCCCTGTCCCAGGCACGTTGCTGTGCTGGGGGGTCAGGGTGAGGCTTCGAGGTGGGGGCTCCCCGAGGTAGGACGTGGACCGCTGAGTCCTCACCACGTGCCGGCGAGGTTGGCTCTGGTGTTGGCTCTTACAGCCGAGGGAAGGGGAAGCAGGGTCTCTTCTCCAAGGACGGCGGTCTCAGAATCAGTGAGGCCGGGATTTGAACCCAGGCCTGGCCATGTCCGGGGCCCCCGCCCCCACTGTTTTAGTGTCCTTGTCTTGCTGAGTGGCAGAGCGGGGAGAAGCCAGTCCCTGGTTTTGGGGCACAGTGATCCCCAAATCCCTGCATCCACAAGCCCCGGTGGGCCAGTTCTGAGGCCCCTGAGCTTTCTGAGGGACAGAGGCCAGTTTCTCTGGCCGGCGGCTCCCGGCGCAGGATGTGGGATGGACAGAGGAATGGGCTCGTGGAATGGCCCCAGCACCCCACCTCTGGGCTCTGGCAAACACGGTGCTTGTAGGTGATTTGAGGCCTCCACTCCCAGCACAGAACCCCCTCCTTGGGGCAGCCTGCCCTCCGCGTGCCATCTTGCCCCATGCTGGGAACAGCCCCAGTGCTGGGCACATCGGGGACGGGTTTACAGAGTTCGAGGGTATAAATGTTGGGCCACAGCAGGGGCAGGACACACCGGCAACCCCTGCCCTGGGGAGGGGGTGGGGCGGGGCTGCCATGGAGGACAGTCTCGGCCCTGGGGGCTCATCCCCAGGGTTGGGTCCTCAGACAAACAGGGTGGACAGGAGGGCCAGCGAAGAAATCTTATCCCATTTTACAGATGAGGAAACTGAGGAGTCCAGCCCCAGCCCAGGATGTGCAGATCAGCCCCAGGACAGCACCCCGGCTTTCACCCCTCTCCCTGATGTCCTGCTCCCAGCCCAGGCATCCGGGGGGGCCAGGGACAGGCGCTTCTGCAGCAGCACCCTCGGGCGGCCCCCAGGCCCCTCTCCCCCCTCTCTGACCTCACAGCCGCCAGCCTGAGAGCCAGCATGTGAGGCAGGTCACGTGGTGCAGATTTAGATGCGTTCCTGTCGCACGGGGAGCAAGGAATGCAAAGCTGCCCTCCTCCTTCCTGCAAAGCCCCATCATGTGTGAGAGATAAGTTCTGGGGACGGCGGTAGCTGCCAGGGGGATGCCACCAGGGCTGTCCCAAGCCACCCAGGCAACGTCTGTAGGATGCTTCTCTCCAAGATCCCGGAACATTCTGGGAGCAGCACCCCTCCCTGGAGTACCTGGGTCCTGCTAGCCAGGGAGGTGCTGCAAGCCAGACTAGATGTGGCTGGGTCCGGAGGGGCCATCCTGGAGGGCTCCCCGGAGGAGGTGTCTTTGTGTGGCTGGAGGAGGGTGGAGATTTCCCCGAGATAAACAAAGAAAGGCTTGAGAAGGCTTCCTTCTCGGGTGCATAAACCCCGAGCTGGCTTCTCATCCCCACTCAGCAGCTGGGAATCAGGTTTCCTACAAAGTGGGCTCATGGGAAGTATCCCTGATGCTAGAGGAAAACCCTGCTCCTGGGAGTGCTTCTCCAGTGTTCCTGCCAAGAAGCAGAGCCGCCCGCCCTGGGCACCACAGCACTGGCTGCTTGGACCCTGTGCGTCCAGGACTGCCCGGCCAGCCCCTCCCCGGCAGGGTCAGTGGCCTCTGGTGGATCCAGGCCAAGGCCCCCAGCAGTGCTAAGATGTCTCAAGACCTTGGGGGCCGGGGCGCGGGCTGCAGCGGCTGCCCTGGAGCCGGGTGGGTGGGCGGGAGGACCAGAGCCCGGCAGACCTTGGCTCTCTGATGCTGTTCACCACGGGGTCACGTTCTCGGGAAAGGGATCCCCAAATCCCTCTTCGAGTAACTGTGTGTCCCGGCCCGCAGCCTCTTCTGGGCAATGTTAGGAGCTGGAGGGGAAGGGGCGTGGGGCTGCCTCCCTCCTGATCAAACAGCGCAGCAGCGCTCGGGGCAGAAGCGAAGGGTGTGCTCCAGGTTCAACCACAGCTGACATCAGAGCTTCTCCGCATCCGCCTCTTAGAGAACTGAGAGCAGAACCCATCCGCTGGAGACAAGAGCGCCTCGCCCGACCCGCCGCGGGGGCCTGGGTCTCAGGGTGCACTGTCCGTGCGCAGGTGGGTGCGGGCTGTGCCTGGTGCTGTCCACGGCCCGCCTCTCCCGGGCAGGCCCACGCGCCTGCGTCCACGTCCTAGAGCGCCACGGTCCTGTGTTCCCGCGTGGGCGTAAGGTGGGCACAGCGTCCTCTGCTTCCCCTTGAGGTGCCCTGATCCGAACCACCCAACAAACCACACTCACTTCCGGGGCCTGATTTCCCTCCGGCTCTGTGGCTGGCTGGCCCCAGGAGTGGTGGGCAAAGTTCGCTCGGAAGGCAACGGAGAGGGCCTGCCCGCTTCTCGCAGACTCTTCCTTTCAGAATACGGTGCTGGCTTGTTAGGAGGTTTGAAAGCTGTGTCCCAGAAAGTTCTGGGAAGTTCTAGAAAGTTCTAGAAGGCTTCCCTGCCCTGGCCTAGCAGATGTCAGGGCACAGGCCTCCCAGCCATGTTGTGGAGGGGCGTGGCCTCGAGGTCACTGCGCTGTCTCCGAGGACCTCAGGGAATGAGCCTCGTGCCCAGGCTTGGGGCTGGTGGATTTGAGATTTCTCTAGTTTGGTTGCTATTTTCATAATCCTTTGGTAAGAAAGAGGAGGAACGAGAACAGTTGCCTGTGCCGCCCCATACCTCCCCCTCAGCCGGTTTGCCTGGGTGCCGTGGGTGGTCAACTCTGACCTTTGGGAGGGGGGAGAATGAGGCTTCTGTTCTCGGAGAGGCCCTGGCCCCGGTGCTCAGAGCTCCCGTGGTCTCCGGGACTTACCCTCCCAGCAAATCGAAACACCGACATGTTTGCCCTTTTCTGCTCTCCCGCTTCGGAGGGGCCGGCCGGCTGACCCACACCCCCGCCCCGCCTGGCACCGTGGCTGCCCGAACTCTCCCTCCCCAGGGAATCCTCCCCGCACCCTGCCCCCCGCCGCACAACCAGCATTTTCAGGAATAGGACCGATAGGAGAAGCAGGGCCGGGGCCGCCCTTGGTGACCTGGTGGGGGGGCTGGTGTTTAAATAATGAATCACGTGCCCCTTTGCCCAAAGCGGGAGCAGACTGATAGCAGAGAACTTGTGTCCCGGTTTGCCGGTCACCCAGCCAGGGGAGCGAGGGGACCGGGCGGCTGGCGGGGCGGGCGGGGATCCCGCTGGGGGCTCCCGCAGCGCTGTGTCTTAGGGGCACGCAGGGGATGGCCAGCTCACTGTCGCCGATGCCAGCGCGAATAATCGTCAGCACCCTGGGCTGTGTCTCGCCTTGGTTGAGTTCTCTCCGCCTGGGCTGCCACGGGTTTGCTCACCGCTGAGAACAGAGACCGGTCTCAGAATGCGAGGGGCCCGCCTTGGAAGCCGCGCACGTGCCCCCGGCCTGTTAACAAGAGAGGGAGCCGCTCCTGTCACGGGCGGAAGAGCTCAGGGCTGAGAGTGATTTGGGGGCAGGGGTGGACGCAGGGACGCCGCCGCGGCCTCGGCAGGAAGCAAGCCGGGATGCCGGCCACCTCCCATTCCTCATCCCATCCCTAGCCTCAGAGCTGTCACCTCGCACCCTGACCTTGAGCCCCGACAGCCCACCTTTAATTGCCCCTGCCGGACGAGCTCGCCGGCTCCGTGTCCCCAGTCAGCAGTGGTCACAGCTCTCCCTCCGAGAGGGACTGTCGGCTTCTGCTTCTTGACAAAGTCATTAACGAGACCAGCGTTGGAGGGCAGTGCGTTAGAAAGGAGGCTCTGGGAGGTGATTATTTCTTTTATTTTAAACCCGACATCGGCAGCACCCAGAGTGGGCTCTTACGGGGCGATGCAGTCTCCGGATGGCCGCACTGGCCATATATCTTTGTTTAGGAACCTGGTTTTTATTAAATTTAATTGCTTCCTTTTCTGGCCTTAAATCAAGGGTGGCCTCAAAGCAGGGACAGCATCAATTTAATTTAATTACTCTGCACTGCAGCCTTCCGAGGAGAAAGGCGGCTACCG
The DNA here is from genome assembly GCF_037043125.1 of Eumetopias jubatus. Taxonomy (NCBI): domain Eukaryota; kingdom Metazoa; phylum Chordata; class Mammalia; order Carnivora; family Otariidae; genus Eumetopias; species Eumetopias jubatus. The sequence goes on along the minus strand of NW_028274810.1, from coordinate 105,422,038 downwards.
GGGGCTCACACAGGCCCCCGATTCGGGATGCGCCCACCAGCCTCGGGAGGGCCCAGGCCGAGGGGCCGAGCTCGTCCCCACCCTCCCCTGCTGACACTCATCTCTGCTGAGAACGGGCCCCAGACCGCGGTGCCCACGCACTCGCTGGGGTGCTTGCTTTCCATTTGCCGTTAAAAGCACGTGGGCTTCTCTAACTCAGGGGTGATTCATTAAGGGTCATTTGTCCTTTGCAGCGATATTTCCCCGCACTGCCCGGCTCAGGGCTGCAGACGCTCGTGGGCTCAGAAACAGCGCCTGGGCACCCGCGCTGCCCCTGCAGGCAGGGTCGTGGGGGCGGGCGCACGGCCGAGCGGTCCCTCCCTGCACCCCAGAGCCCCCTGCAGCCCATCTGGGTCCTCGCCTCGGTCTCCAGAGTGTGTGTGGCTGCACTGGACCTCCATCCCCGCAGAGGAGGGCGTGCGGCCGTGCGTGCTCCCGGCCAAACGGGCAGCCCCAGCCTGCAGCTCCGAGCCCCGGGCAGAGGCAGCCTCTGTGTCTCCGGCCTGCGCCACGAAACATCCCTGACGGCAGGAGGGCACGGCAGTCTGGGCTCCCCGGAACTGCGAGCAAAACCACTGGAAATTATTAAGATGATTTGTTAAATAGTAGAAAATGTTTTTCATTTCCCAATTTCCAGCTCTTGGTAAAACCATCCTCCAGCTGCCTGCTTCTCATTCCTTAATATTTAGACTTATGGGCCAATTTGAGGGTATTTTCTCTTTCTGCCATGATTAATGCTTCTATGGAACAATGTCATCACAAGTCACCCACCTGCCCCGTCAGCTCGGCATCAATCTCGCTGGGCTGGGCGGTAATTTATGACTGGTGCCAGCAATTTGCAAACCTAATGGGGAGCAGGGGATGAGGAGCAGGCTCCTGGCTCTGTCTGCGTGGTCTGCGGCCTCGTCAGCCGCCCCCCCCCATTAGCAGAACAAATGATGCGGAGATCAGACATCATCTCCAAGGCTCGATAAATATTTTATCAGCCATAATGGAAATTGTCAAATTGATCTAATTGTACAATACGTTATCAGTGAGATATCAAAGCTGAGCCTGGCCTCTGCCGGGACCCTCCCGGCTGCCCCAGCTGCTGAGGATCGGAGTCTGGGGTGCAGAGTGGGGCCCGGCATGGTGTAAATAATATGCTGGCCACGGCTGCCCGTTAAGGGGATGATAAATTTTGTGGAAATAAATGACCTTATTCTGTTGTGCTTTGCTAGTCCTGATTTTTGAGAACCACAGGGGAACAGAGAGAAATAGGCAAAAAGACAGAGATGCTGAACAGATTCAGAACTTTCTGAAACAGGGGGTCCATTCCTACCCTCCTGGCTCTGGGAGTGGTGACAGCCCTTGGAAATGAGTCACACAGAATGCAAAGCAAAGACCCGGGAAGGCCCCAAGCACCCTGTGATAGGGAGTGCGTGCCACTGTGGAAGGGAACATTTTCTCCTGACCCTCGAGAGCCCATCGTGCTTTATGCACAATGCTTCTTCAACATTCGGGGTCCTGTCATGGACTTTCCACCCACGGGAGCAGACGCTGTGCATCGAGCCAAGCGAAAGCTTCAGCCTGCAGGAGCCGGGAGCATGTTCTAAAACTAAGCTCATGAGAAACCGAAAGCGGCCTGAGCGTCCCCTCCCCCGGGTGCATTCATCGGGGGTCCGGTCCTGTAGGAAGGGCTGGGGGAGGGACTCAGGGCGGTGATGGTCAGGCATCTTTCACAGCCAGGCAAGACCTTTTGATTTCTAGAACAAACAGTGAAGTCTTAGGCCTGGAGCACATTTGCAAAACCTAGTAGAAACATCTGTGAACAAGCAAAGGACACGCTGCCTGGCTAAGCGTGGGGAGCCCTGCCCCGGGCGCCGGGGGGCGGGGGTCCGGGGAGGGGTGGGTTGGCCTTTGCAGCTCCGGCCAGAGCCCTGCGTGTGCCCCCCACCCCCCGTGTCCTCAGGCCACTCCAGAGAACCCTTCACCTCACTTTGAAACTTGCTGTGGGTCTCGTGGGCCGGCATCCGCATAGGGGGCGTGCAGGAGCGAGGGGCTGTTCCCAGCTGGTGCGAACGCCCGAACTTGTGCCCCTCCCGGGCGTCAGGCAGCTGCGGGCATCAGGGCATGGCCTCCACGGGTCGTGCCCACCTGGGACTCCGGAGTCACACGCCGTCCGGAGAGTGGACGTTTGTTTACCTTGACGAGTGCCACGGGGCAGGGGGACGGGGCGCTTCCTCGATTGTCTGCCGCCGGCTGCAGCAAGAAAAAGTTGTCGCTGCGGCTGGGCCCAGGCGTCTGCCCCGAGGGTGGGCTGCGCAGTGGCCGTGGGGACCCCAGCTCACCGGCTGGCTGGGCGGCGCCCCGAGGCGGGATGTGGACCCGTTGGTAGCCGCTTTCCGTGAGGGAGTCCTAGACATTTCCCTGGAAGCAGGCTGCTGCTGTGTTCCTCAGTAGGTCACATGGGACTGGGGCGCACGCACGCACAGAACCCCGCACTCCGCCGCCCTGGTCTCCTGTCATTTCCACCACAGATAAGAAGGGAGAGCGCCCTCCAAACCGGGAGACGCGTGGGGCAGTGTCTGGTCTCCAGCCTCCTTCCCCTGCAGGGCCTGAGCTCTGGGTACCCCCCTGCCCCGTTCCCATGAGATGTGAGGCGGCCGGGCCACGGGACCCCCACGGGCTGCCTTCCAGCCCTGAGCTTGTGTGAGCACGTCTTTCTGTTTCTCTCTTGCTCCCTTTCTTCTTACGGAAACAACAGCCGTGTCCCCCGCATGACTGTAACCCAATATCAGCCCGGTGTCTGCAGCGTCCAGGGAGCTCACATGGGGTCTGGGCAGGGACGGGGGCGGGGATTCGAGGACCTCATGTCCCGGGAGCCCTCCCAGCCCCACCCAGTGTCCTCATGGCAGATGCTCCCCAGTGTATCTTCGGCGAAGGGGAAAGAAGGAGCTCCCCTGCCAGCCCTTGTCGACCCTTGCCCCTCGGCCCTCTGTGTCCTCTCTTGCTTTTGGTTTCCTCTCCTGGCTCCCTGCGACCCCACCCAGACCTCTGCAGACCTCAGTGCTGAGCAGATGGACCCTCCCCTTTGGGGGAGGCTCTGCCTTCACGTGACCTGCAGACGAAGGTGCTGGTGCCTTTAACGGGACCCCAGACCCAGCATGTGCGTGGCTGGAGCCCCTGGGAGGGACTTCGAGGCTCTGGCCTTCTCAGACACCCGGAGGTCAGGGTGCCATCCGCATGGCCCCTAGTCCCCTCCCCTCCCCCGCCCACCGCTGGGTCAGGAGGAGCAGCAGGGTGCCAGGGCGTTGGGGCGCTGGGTCCCACAGAAGCGCAGCGGCTTGCTGGCGCTCTGGGGCATCATCCTGAGTAAGCCACTTCCCTGCTTCTCATGCACAAGTGGGGGGCTTGGGCCAGGCGCAGAAGCTGGATTTGAGGGCCCCCAGGCGGTGGGGGCAACCTGCTCCAGCCAGAACCTTGCAGAGTTCACTGCTTATGCAGCGGGGTCACATGTGAGGATTTCTCTGTTCAGAGGTGAATTCTGGGCTGCTGCCCTAGGGTTCTCTGATTCTGGGTTGATCTCAACCCCATTCTGTGAACCCTGTTCTGTGAGCCCCACTCTTGCTCCCCTTCTGAGCAGCAGCTAGGGGGCGAGAGGAGAAGGCATTGATTGCTCTGGGCTTTGAGGGGCTTCTGTCCAGGCCCCCCTTCCGTATGCCCACACGCAGGCCCTGTCTAGGGCTCACTGCTCCTGTAGCTGTGGGTGGAGGGAGGCTGTTGGAGTGTCAGGCAGGACGATTTCAGGGAGGGGGCCGCTGGCTGAGGGGTGGGCAGGAGCCCCCAGGGAAATTGGGGCGCGCCCGATGGGAGCAGCCCAGGCACTGGACCGACCAGTCACAGACGGACGTCCTCACGGGGCCTGACCTGGCCGGGGTCCCTCACCAGGAGCAGGAGCTGTGAGAAAGCTGGCCCCCCGGGCGCAGCACTGTCAGCCAGCGGCTGTCCTGCCTGTGGCCCATCCTGGCCGAGCCAGTCCTACCCCAGCCCTCTTGTTCGGAAGTCCCTCTCTGCCCCAAGTGTCCTTCTCTGCGAATGGCTCAGTGACCCCGCTTTCCCTGGGACATGACGGGCAGTGGAGGGGCGGCCACCAGACAGGTGGACAGGTGCTCTCTACATGTGCCAGGGGTCCGGGTGGGGCGAGCCCCCCCCCCCGCCCTCTCTCTGTCCAGCCCGAGCCAGCCGACGCCAAGGAGCCCACAGCCTCACCTATACCGCCTCGTCCTCAGGCTCCCCCAGGTTCGAGGGTTGCACAGGAAGCCCCTTGCATGAGGTCAAAGAGGCCCCCAGTGTCTGGGACCCCCAGAGAGTGCCCAGGCCTCCCCAGCGTACAGGGAGGAAAGCCGACAAGGCAGGGAGGGCCCAGGCGGGTTTGCAGTCTGCTCTGCTCTGTGGGGGCGCGTTTGCTGCTGTCTGCACTTCTGTCCGGCTTTCCAAGTCTGTTCAGGAGCTGTGGCCAGGCAGTGCCCAGACCCAGGGACCCTCCATCTGCATCGAGATGGCCACACAGGGGTGCCCCACGCTCGCCCACCTGTTGGAGAGTGCCCATGCCAGCTCAGAGGTGCTGCCGACTCCCAGCCCCGCCCGGGCTCTGCCCTCCTGCAGCCTGTGCTGGGCTGTTGCTCCCCCGTCCTCCAGGCCAGTGTCCTCAGATGTAAGGGGAGGGGATTGACTAAGGGCCTTGTAGGCTTAAGCTTCTGTGAAGGCCGAGGTAGTGCCTCTGAGGCCATTCGTAAATGCTGGACCCTTCAGGATAGTTTTGGAAGGGTGCATTCTATTGGTTTGAACTCAGGGAGCGTCCTCCCTCTGATTCCTCATCTGATAAAGTTCCTGGGAGTCCGGTGTGCGCCGGCTAGTTCACGGGAAAAGCAGGACCCGTGAGGGACCAGGAATGACTGTGGCTGAGACTGAATGTTCAGTTCCCCGAGCGTGCCCGCAGTGGCCCTCCAGCTCCCAGAGGTGGCCGGGGCAGCTGAGGGGCCAGAAGGGGCAGCGGCCTCTCCCCCGCCAGAGCAGTGGGGTTGACTTCTGGTCAGGGCCGCTGAGGGCCACGACTTTGAATAACCTTGAAAGGGCTGGGCGTCAGTGGGAAGGTCATTCCGTCTAGGGCAAAGACATCACCCGTGAGATGGAATTTGCCAGGAGAATGTCGAGGGTGTCGTTCAGGGACAGCAGAGCAGGCTTCCAGAACGCAGTGGCCGAGGGTCCAGAGGGCGCCCAGGCGTGCCTGTTCCCTGTTCGGCCAAGCTTGGCCCTGCCCACGGCTGCATGACACGGCTTCCTGACCTTGGCTACCTCCTTCTCTAGATTCCTTTCTCCTCCAAACACAGTACCAACTCCGCAAAGTCCTGTTTCCAGTGGGACTGCAGCACCAAGTGGCTTTGAAGAAACTTGTGTTTAATGTCTGGTCTGTAAGATGATCCTGGAGCAGGACCACGGGGCCTTCCCGCTCTCCTGTGGCCACGCCTGGGGGACTTGCATCCGTGAATGGCTCTGGCTTTTGCAGCAGGAAGAGGTGACCCCTAACAGAAGATCAAGGGTAGAAAGGGGGTCTCCCGACCCATGAGAGACGATGGACTCTGAAAAACAAATTGAGGGTTCTAGAGGGGAGGGCGTGGGGGGAGGGATTAGCCTGGTGATGGGGATTAAGGAGGGCCCATACTGCACGGAGCACTGGGTGTTATACGCAAACAACGAATCATGGAATGCTACATCAAAAACTAATGAGGTAATGTATGGTGATTAACATAACATAATAATAAAAAAAAAAGAAAGAAAGAAAAGAAAGGAGGTCTCCACACCATTCCCTGGACGTGCGGCCACAAAGATGAGAAGTCAACGCTAGTTAGGGATGAGCCACCAGAAGTTGGTCTGCCCCAAGTCTGAACACCTGAGTGCTATTGGCAGGTTCTCCTCCACTGGGAGTCAAGGGAGCCTGCAGGGTGGGGGGTGTTCTCTGGGGCCGGGCCTTGGTGGCCCCAGTGGCCCCTGTTCCCCTCAGTCTGCAATCAGCACCCCTCGACCCACCCTTGTGTATTGGAGTGGAAAGCACCTTGTCGTTGTGTTGTCCGGCACCACTGCTCGTTGGCACAGCAGAGTCTGAGCGTGTTCCCCGGGGCGCAGCCGGGACAGAGCTCCTGCACCTTACCGGCCTGGCAATTCCCCCACATCCGACCCTCCGTCCAGCTGGCCTCATCCTGCGCTGGTGCACAGAGACATCTGGGCCTGGGGGCCGGCTGCTCCCGTGGCCCCTGGCCCCCTGCCTTGTTTCCCTGAGACACCAGCTGCATCTCCGTGACACCTTCAAATCCATTCCTTTTATCTACCATCATCCAAAGGATTAGAAGCCACTCATTACTACCTCTTAATCAGTACAAGATGAAACACATGTTGGCTCAGGGGCCGGTAAGAAAGGACATTGATGGGAGCCCCACAGGCTCCGGAGGGTCCCATAAGCATCTGCTCCTGGGGCTCCTCCAGGCTGCTGGCGCATCAAGCACAGCTACCTGTAAGGCCCCGTCCAGCCCAGGGTTCCCAGCGTTCGGCAGTTCGGGACCACTTGTCTGCGTCCGTGATTCCGTGTTGTGGGGACAGTGGGAAGCCGGGAAGGGGAGGCCCATGGTCTGGGGTTTGCTCCGATGGCCAAGCTGGTGTTTGTGAGGCCTCAAGGGGCCACCTGGCCACTGGCACAGAACACCATTTAATGCCAAGATCTTGTTGGATCTTCTTTCTTTTCTTTTTCTTTTTAAGATTGTATTTATTTATTTAGAGAGAGTGGGAAGGGAGGGGCAGAGGGAGAGGGAGAATCTCAAGCAGACTCCATGCTGAGCACAGAGCCCAACGTGGGGACCCTGAGATCATGACATGAGCCGAAATCAAGAGTCGGATGCTCAACCGACTGACCCCCCCCCCCCCCGCAGGAGCCCCTGGATCTTATTTCACCAGAAAGAGAGAAACCGGCAAGTTCCTTTTAACTTCTGCATTCAACTTAGTTGCTCAAGAGGGAGGGTCGGCCCTGCCGCAGCAAGTCTGACTATCCAGCTCCAGGGTGGAGAATTGTGTTTTCTGAGATGTGCTCAGGCCCTTGGCCATCCTGGAAGTGAGTTCCAGTTCCCACTGGGCCAGGGACAGGCTCCCCCACGGGGACTGGCTGGTGGCAACCCTGGACACCAACATTCAGCACTGTAGGGAGCCAGAGCCTAGGTGTTCTCTCAGCTCAGCCACCGATAGACGGGAGACCCAGATGAGTGCCCGCCATGGCTGGGATGTGTCCGCTCTCAATGCTCAGTGCTGGGAAAGCCCCAGCATGGTTCCCCCTCAGGGGCTGGGCAGCTCCTAAAAGGAGAAAACACATCTCAGACCACCAGGTTGGGAATAGATATCCCTCCCCAAATCTGCACGGTCCAGCATCTAAACACAAGTGCAAGGTCTGCAAGCCTCAGCTGTCCACTAATTAACGAAAGGTCTTTGGTCCATAAAACCTCGCCAAGCCTGTGAAACGAGGCTGTGGGTCTGGACGCATAGCCCCAGGCAGTCTGTGAAGGGGGGCATCTACCCTCTGGCCCTGCACGGGCACCCCTTCTAGCCCACTGTGAGTGTGCCCTCTCTCAGAAGAGCATGTCTGCACACTTGCCCTCCTGTCCCAAGGAATCTGGGTGTTACCCCATCTCTGGGCTTGACCCTCAAACAAATGGGAGAAAGAAAAGACTTTTGGGGGAGGCCAGTTCACAACCATGACATTTTAGCTGAGGCTGAACCTTGCCCTTTAACCCCTGGGGTGTGTGGGGATGTGGGAGATTGAGTGCAAAAGTCTCAGCTGGGATGCCCTTGGGTGGGAATCAACCCCCAGCCTCATTCCCCTGTGCTACCATCCAGCAACACAGCTGCCTTTGTCCCTGGACACAGGTGATATTATGCTGGCATGTGCGGGAAAGGTGAAGGGTCTCTGAGGACCCTTGAATCAGAATCAGGGGGCAAGGCAACTTCAGGCTCCATTTGAAACTTAGCACATGAGGTCCCTGAACTATAGGCAGTGTTTATCCATCCATCCATCTGTCCATCCATCTACTGATCTGTTCATCCATCCATCCAACTACCTATCCATCTACTGGTCCATTCATCCATCCACACATCTGTTCATCCATCCATCCATCCATCCATCCATCCATCCATCCATCCTTCTATCCATTTACTCACCAATTCATCTATCCATCCATTCATCCACCCACCTACTCATCATCTACCCATCTACCTACCTACTCATTCATCAATCCCCACCCACTCACCCACCCATCCTTCCATCCATCTACCCATCCATCCCTCCACTCACTCACTCATCCATCTACTCACCCATCCATCCACCCATCCATTCATCCATCTACCTACTCCTCCATCGATCTATACCCCCACCCACCTACCCACTCATCCACCCACCCATCTAGCCCCCCATTTACCCATCTACCCCCACCCAACCACCTATATATCCAACCATCCATCCATCCATCCATCCATCCAACCATCCATCCAACCATCCATCCATCCATCCAACCATCCATCCATCCATCCATCCATCCAACCATCCATCCATCCACCCACCCATCCATCCATCCATCCATCCACCCATCCATCCATCCATCCATCCAACCATCCATCCATCCATCCAACCATCCATCCATCCATCCACCCATCCATCCATCCATCCATCCATCCAACCATCCATCCATCCATCCATCCATCCATCCACCCATCCATCCATCCATCCATCCATCCATCCATCCATCCATCCATACACACATCCATCCATCCACTGAGATGTACTGAGTGCGTTAAGCTGCCAGGCATTGTCTGTGCTCTGCCTTGTTCATCGTCTCAACAGAATGGGTCATCTCAGGCCATAAAGGCTTTGCCCAGAGGCTCAGTCCTGGCCTCCTCTGAGGCCTTTTTCCTATGTGCCCTCTCTCTCCTCGACTGAGTGCTGGGTGAAAAGATAGCAAGTAGAAAGTGCCCCCAGAAGAACACCGGAACATTTGGCTGTTTCTAAAGGGCCCTTAGTCAGAATGTATGCAGAAAATGCCAGGCCAGAGGAGTTAACCAGATGGCGTGAGACTGATGGCCAGTCCAGACCAGACCTGGCTCCTGGGCAGTGCTCGTGCTCACGTCTGCTGCTCTCTTCTCTGAGTAGGAGATGGCCTTTGCTGTGGGGTCTGCCATGCCACCTTCTCTTCCCCCCCCCCAGATGTGCTTCGCAGCCTTTCTTCCAGCCTGCCCATCTCTGTGCTCCTGGGCAACAGCAGGGGGTGGGGCGGGGAGCGCGGAGGAGGGTGGACGCTGTGGGTGGGCTGGGCGACAAGGGGTCCAGAAGGGAATTAGGAGCGTGGGTTGGGAGTGGGGCCAGAAACAGGGTGGGGACCTGGGTGAGGCCCACAGTGATTTGGGGGGTTGTGAGCTGTGTGTGCACCTGTGTGTGTGCCTGCATGTGCCCTTGTGGAGGCTTCCCTGTCTGTGCTGGGAACATGGCCTGAGTTCAGTGGACTAGAACACACAGCTGTCACCCACCCCATGGGCAGCCGTCTCTCCCGGATGCAAGGCGGTGCCCTGGACCACCAGCAGGCTCATAGAGGGACGGTCAGCGGGCTGGACCAGAGCATAGCTCCTGTGGACACAACCCACGGTTCGCTGTAGGAAAAACCACGGCATGTCTCTGGAGGCCAATCCTCAACGCTGGCGACAGTTTCTTTCCCTGATATTGGGTTCCCAGAGCCCTAGTTCACCCTTCCGGAAAAGGCAGTCCTGTTTGGATCAAAAAATAATTAGCAGGGCTTTAAGTGGGGGTTTCAAGTACACATTTAATTTACGCTGATTAACAGTCATATGCTAAGTAAACACCAGCTGAATATCAAACTCGCACCATTGAGAAGCAGGGAATGCACGGTTCTCCAGAGCCCTCCATAAACGTACCGTTTCAATAACCGGCAATTATATTAATAACACGCCTCACTCTTAAAAATTCGAATGGATGTGTGCACATCTACGCAGAGATCCACGCTCGGGAACTTCTGATTTGATGCATTGCCGGGGAGACTTCCTTGAGAGAGTCACAGCTTCCAAAGCCATTAGGCTGATGAACACAACATAAAGTCAAATCCACCTTGGGGTTTCCTGCCCCTGCGACCAGTCTCCTGATCTGTGTGCTCCTCCATGAGTTTCTGATTTTAGAGCCTCCATGCCCCACTGGGGTCTGCAGCCGCCTTCCCGCCTGAGCCGCTGCGCTCTGTCACGGGGACCTGCCAGGCCCTCGCCTGTGATGAGTCATTAGGGTCTGCTGCGGCGATCCACCACCGGCTCCCTAAATGGGCTGATGAGCGCTGTCACCACAGGCCAGAGCACTCTCCCGGGGGCGGGGGGAGCAGTTTCAGGGGGGGACAGAGCTGTCTATGCCACCACCGAGGCCTTTTCATTATACGAGAAGGGCTAAAAGCTTCAGGGAGAAGGATGCCGCCTGGGGCCTTGTGAGGATGGGCCTGAGCCTCCCGTACCCCACAGTCCCGGCATCCAGCTTCAGGTGGCTCGCAGGGGCTTTGCCTCCCCTGCCACTTCTGTCCCCCCCATGGCCTCAGCTGGGTCCCCGGGTTCTCAGTGCCGCCAGTGAGGGCACACCAGCTGCAGCCTTGTGCTGACTGCTGGGGCTCGTCTCCTGCCCGCATGGGAAGATCTCCGCGTCCGCTGTGGCCGAGGAGGCACGGAGCTCCTGCTAGGACCCCGCCTCCCCTGCCGACCCCCCAGGCCACCATCACCCCCTCACATCAGGACCCCGAGTGTCAAGCATAGGTGAGGCCGGCGGCACAGGGCCGGGGAGTTAAGTAGCACATATGGAAACGGCTGGAAAATCAGCCTAAGCAAAAAAAGAAACCCAAATTCCATAGTTAAAAATAGCCACATACACCACAAAAGAGTTGCTGTGGGTGAAGGGAGGGAGGGTCTACGTGGAGCGGCCCCTTCATCCCGTGCAGATAAACTCTGCTCCTTCCCCCTGTTGGAGCCCGTCCGAGTCCGGCTGGTGGCCTTCCTGACCTCCTGGCCCCCTGCCCCTTCCCTAGGGCCCCCTAGGTCCAAGGGCTGCTGCCACCCCTGCCGGGACCCCACGCGGGCTCAGCGATGGGGGAGGCAGATCACCGGCCAGCGCGGCAGGTGGGGGGACCAGGCACCCGCAGCTCCTTTCTTGGAGCATTTCAAAAGAAAATTAAAACGGAAAGAAGCCGAGGCCGCAGGGCCGGGCCGTGGCCGTCGGCCCGCTGCTCGGGAAGAGCCGGTTCGGCCGCGGGGCCTCGCCTGCACTGCCTGAAACCGGACATCTCTGCAGGCCGCGTCTGCCCACTTTGCAAAGCATGCTCAAGTTTGGGGGAACAAAGCTTTCGCCTTTTATTTTTAACAAAACCTCGGTGGTGGGAAGGCTGTGGGGGTTTGGTGAGCGCCCAGCCCGACCTCAGCTCAGGGACGGAGCTGGCTTTTTTCCTTCCTCTGACCCTCACGTGCCGAAGCCATTCCTCCCTTACCCTGTCTTCCTCTTCAGAGCTGTTCGGTGTAATGGACTTCCTTAAATTAATAATGCGTAGAAGGAGATTTACAACACGTCGCTAAAATATTGTCTCTGCCTTTTATTCATGCGTTTGTCACTGTGGCCTCTAATCGAGGTGCTCAGGGAAGGGATAAATAATGAAGAGAGAAACACTCTGTCATAATCCAGGACCATTTGCAAATTCATCACCGATATTCTGGGAGAAGGAAAGACAGAGGAGATGACAAATATCCCGCAGTGCTAATATATCTCGTTGATTCCCTCTCTGTTTATTCAGATAACCTACTTGGGCCGTGATAGAATGAGGAGCTCCGGCAGCCCCAGCAACAGATGGGGCCGCCGGCTGCTCGGGGCCCAGGCCACGCGCGGCAGCCCGGGCGCCTTGCATAGGGGCTGGGTGCAAGATTCATTGTGATTGACCTGATTTGGGGTGACTTTCGGGGGAGCTCTTCTCGGAGGGAAGCAATGGGAGGTGATTTCTGCCACAAATCCTTGCAACTCTCTCTCCGCGGGAGGAAACGGAGCTGTTGCTCCTGGGTTTGTGACTGGGTTTCATGAGGTCGATGACCAGTATTAAAAAGAAGAATCGGCCCACACTCAAATCAATACCCCCCAAAAGAGGCACAGAATGTTTTTCTGGTTCGGAGGGATTTTGTCTGCTGGTGTCTCCCTCCTCCAGTGAGGGCATGGCCGCACGCTTGGAGGCTTTCTCTGGGGAGGGGTTTTCGCCGACAGGAATCGGGGAACAGGGGAAGAGATCTGCTTCGGGAGATTTCTCTCAGCTCCGCAGGGTTGGACCCGGTCAGAGGAGCCTCTGTGCTTCCCGCCCATTGGCAGGACCCCCACCCCGCCCCCGCCGCCACCCAGGCTCCTTCAGCCCAGGGCGAGCAGACAAGGGCTGCAGGTCAGAGCCCCAGGCCTGCTCCCTCCTGGGTGCCAGGGCGGTGTCCTCACAGGGTGGAAAGCAGAGGTGCAAAGTGCCTCCTCCGGGCATGCAGGGGTGGGGTCAGCTCGGAGGGAAGCCTCCAACTGCCTCGGTGGGGGCTGTTACTTCTCAGAGAGTCTGGAGAGGGACCCAGGAGACAGGATCCATAGTGCTGGGCAGTTCGCCGGGCAGTTCACACGAGGCTGTAGGGGAGCGGGTCTCTGGGCAGTGACAGGGTGGGCAGGAGGACAGCCCAGATCTCAGAGGCAAGGCCATTACCACCTGGTTTCCCGGGCTGAGGTCCCAGGACAGGGGCTCAGCACCCACCTGGCCACCTGCTCGGCTCACAGGGCCAGAAGGGAGGTCACTGGGCTCTGGCGGAGCCCAAGCAAACATTCAGACCCACGGGGAGGGGAAATGGGGGCCCCCCATTAAACTGGAATTCTAATAGACGCCACGTCATGCTTTAGTGGAGGTACATCCCCAGTACGGTGTGTGTTTTATTGTATTCACTGTGTTGTATTTTATTTGTTCTTTCCTGTGTTTTATCTGGCAGCCCTATGCCACATCAAAAACAGACTCTGCTAGATCCGGTTGCTGGGGCGGGGGGGGGGGGGGGCGGGGAAGAGGTCCACCTGTCAGGAAAGATGGTGGACTGCAGGGAAGGCGTGGCTCCTGGGTTGTGGCAGGACCCGTGGTTGGGGAGCATGGCCTGAACACACTTCTCCTGAGAAGTTGGCCGATTGGATCGTGCCAGGGTGGGGGTGGGGGGCTGCCAGCACATACGTAAGGTCCGGCTGTGTGTGCGTGGCTCAGATCTGGTGGCTGGACAAGGGGGCCCCCCAGAGGACACCCAGACGGCGATGCTGCCAGACTCCCCAGGCTCCCCCGTGGGGCTCAGCGCCCTCCTGCTCAGCCAGCCCAGGTCGGCCCGTCAGCCTCAGCATCCGATACTCCTTTCCCACCTAAACTTTGCACATAAATTACAGCATATATTATAAAAAGTAGTCACACAGACAACGTTTGCTCACTGTAGAAAATACGGAAACCCAGTTTTTAAATTAAAATCTCACGCCCCATCACCCCGAGATAAGGGCTGTATGTTTTCGGTCCACTGTGTTTACCTTTTATGTATTGACGTGTGTATATAATTAGATGAAATATAAATTACGTAATTCTACATGTAAGTTGTTTCACGTGCGTAGCACGTGAGATGTGAGGTGGTGATTCTCCCAGACGTTGCCACCGACACTTGGCCGTTTGTGTGAACAGCCGCCGCCAGGCAGGGTCCCCAAATCCTGGCAAAGTAAACACTCCTGTATCACTCGAGTACGCCAAGAACACGCTCACCGCCTCCTGGGAGGTGCCCTGATGGCACAGGAGGGACACGTGGGTCTTGTCCTTATGGGCGTTCCTTTCCAAAAACGGGAACCAGACTTCAAAACTTGTTTTCTGTCAAAAATGTGCTATGATTATTTAAGTGGGAGGCATTTGCATTTTTTGTTTTTTTATTTTTTAAAGATTTTATTTATTTATTTGACAGAGAGAGACACAGCGAGAGAGGGAACACAAGCAGGGGGAGTGGGAGAGGGAGAAGCAGGCTTCCCGCCGAGCAGGGAGCCCGATGCGGGGCTCGATCCCAGGACCCCGGGATCATGACCTGAGCCGAAGGCAGGCGCTTCACTGACTGAGCCACCCAGGCACCCCGGTGTTTGCATTTAAAAAAAAAACAAAACATTTTTTTAAACCTATACCTAAGCCACTGATATTTTGGGGTTTTTGCTGAGCCGGTTAAATTTTAAAACTGGTATTTTCTTTAAACGCTAAGAAGGCGCCTTCCCCTCTCCCGAGGCCTGGAGGAAGCTAGGACTTCACAATCTGATCGTAACAGGCGCAACCAGCTTTTGTTGCGGGGGGGTGGGGCGTGGAGTGGAGGAGTCTGAGCTTAAGGGTTTGTTAAATATTTTTCTTTACAAAGTGCGGGAAGTTAGCCCCCGCCGCCCCGGTCTGCTGGAACAGGCTCCCAGGCACAGCCCAGGGCAAGCAGGTGCGCGAGAGGCTCTCACATGCAGCACAAACTTACACTCCAAATTCACCCGCTGTGTCTCTGAAACCGAGGACTGGCTGGGTGTCCTGTATTTGCATCTCCTAGCTCTGCGCATCCCAGGCTGGAGAGCTCACACTCGGCCAAGCGTGGGATGCACAGAGGCCGCTGGCTGCAGGTAGCCGGGCGTCGGTGAGCCCTGGGACCGGGGGTCCTGTAGGGATCTGCCCTGGGGACCCCGGGATGAGGCTGCAGGCCCTGCCCTTAGCCATCCGGGTGGGCTGGGAAGGTAGAGAGTGATCGAGCGAGTCTTCAGGTCTGGGTCCCACAGTGCAGCCCGCCTCAAAATCTGCTGCAGACACCCTGCTAGGAGCCCGGCAGGAATTGGCCAGGTCACTTCTCTCACAGCCCTTCCGGATGGGATAGTGGGGTCTCAGAGAGGAGGTCAAGTGCCCTGCCCGAGGCCACACAGCCACGAGGCGGCCGAGCCTCCCCGTGGGTCTGTAGCTTTCCTTCTTTTCTTTTTCCCTCTCCCCGTGATGATGTGTTCCCTCTCTTTTCCCGAGACCCTAAAAGGGAGAAAATGAGGTGAGGTTGGCTCGCGGAAGCTTCTCCCCCATCCCTGACGATGTGGAGGGGGCACCCTGTCACCTCCCGGTGCTTTTCTGTCCCACGAAAGACCGGGGGTCCCTGGGAGCCGCCGACAGGTGAGGGAGGCCCCGCAGGAGGCAGGCCCACCAGGAATGTTCCAGAAGAGAAAGACGGTTTTCAAAGTTTCTCAAAAGATGGCAGAGGACGGCTTCAGACCTCCCCAGAAAACACACAGAGAAGCACGCTGGAAAGTGGTCAGGGGAAAGTTTATTGGAAACTTGGCCCCTGGAGCCGGGGAGGGTTCTTTGTTTGCCGGTCACAGCCACACCAAGTACAAGGAGGTGCTTTCCCACATCTTGTCAAAGGACAGCATTTCCTCCCTCCTTTCTCCTCGGGCTGATTAGCGGGTCGGGCAGTGGCGTGAGGACATGTTGGGGGAAGGAAAATGGGGGTCATTTTGGAAAACCTCTTTGTGGATGGGTCGGGAATGGGGAGAAAATGAATAGTTATAAGCTCATTTCCATAGAAACTGTCTCATTATCATGCTGGCTGCCCGCTGGACGAGGCAGGGCTTCCTGCCAGCAATCGGGCTCCACAATTAAGTGTCCCCTGCTCGCCCGGCTGCCAGAGAAGCCGGTCAGGAGAGATGGCCCCCAACCCCAGCCAGCCCGCACAGAGGGACTGTCAAATCCGCCGTTTCCTTGAAACGGCAGACATCTGTGTGGGGATTTCGCCGGGCGCATGAAAAACCACGAGCTAGCCCCGCGTAATGATGAGGCGAGGGCCGTCAGGAGGCGGCTCCCATTGCAAAATCCCGTGCCCAGCCCTCACTGCCGATTTTTTATTGGAAGCAGTATGGGCTGGTCTCCCAGGCACCCCTGAAGATGGGGAACAAAAGAAATTGGAACAATTGGGTTTAAAATCACTTCCTGGGCCGTGCCCTTTGTGTTCCGCGTGACACGGCCTGGTCCCCGCGCTCGCGCGGGAGGCACATTGTCACCGAGCGGCTCGGGTGGGCAGATTTCCCCGGGGGGTGCTGGAGCCGCTCCAAGCCCCCACCAGTAGGCTCCCGCGGAGCCGCCCCCCTCCCCGCTGTCTGCGCCCCCCAGTCCCCGTGCTCCCGCATGGCAGCCTGGCCCCGTCCCACGCGGAGCCACGCTGGGCCGGCCTCGTGGCCGCCCACGAGGGTAGCTAGGTCCGGAACAGGGGGCCTCAGATGTCAGAGAAGAAACAGGATTTCTTCCGAAGAAGATGCACATGAGCAGCATGGAGGAGGCGGCGGCGCCCCGGAGAACCTTCTCTCCGAGACCCGGCCGGCTTGCTCGCCTCAGTTGTGGTAAAACAGATTCCAGGTAACATTTACCAGGTTAGCTCCGGGGCAGTGTGCAATTCGGTGGCGTGAGACACATTCGTGTGCGGTATAGCCAGCGCCGGGCGGTCTCTACCCCAAACTTTCTCATCCTCTCCAACAAAAACTCCATCCCCATTCAGCACTGAGCCCCTGTGCCCCCTCCCTCCCACCCCTGGCAACCTCTTCTCTTTTCTGTCTTTCTGGATTTGCTGGCTTATCTTTTTAAGATGGAACAGCTTATCCCGGGAAGGAAAGATTACCTAAGCTCCTCCAAGATCCGCAGCCCTCGGGAGCCGGTCTGGAGCAGCCTCTGCCTTGGCCGGGGTTGTCCTCTATGCATTTATTAATCGCCCGTTTACCCTGGTTTTGTAAGAGGCCTGTTGGGACAGAAATGACCCTGCCCTGGGACGTGAATAATCGAGGATTGACAGCGGTGAGACGCATGCTCCCCGCGGAGGCACTGCACCCTGATGGGCGCGCGGGGAAGGCCGGACTGTGTGTCGGGGGGGAAGGCGGTGACAGGGGTCGCGCCGGGGGTGTCAGGCGCGGGTCTGAGCTCTGCTGTCTTTAACCTTCAGAGTCTCGGACGAGGTAGGGACTGGATTGTCCCGATATTACTGCCTCTGACGCCCCGGCAGCAGGAGGCCCAAGGTCAAGGGTCAGGGCAGCTGGTGTTCAAGAGCATAGCTTCCGGAACGCTTTAGGAGCGGGGCGAGCGGGGAAACCCCCAGCAGCTACTTGGGGGGCCATTGCTCAGAAACGTAGCTCTGCTCCGTGTCCAAACCAAGCGTCCAACCGAGGGAAGCAATGAGCTCCTTGGAACTGTCCACGCGCGGTGGGTGCTCAGTGGAAACCTGCAAAGTCTGTCAGTTAAGGTAACGGACGACTTAGCCTCCTAGCACCGTCGTAACTCAGCGCCAGAGACTGGGGCTTCGACAGCAGGAGTGTCATTTCTCCCTGTTCCGGAGGCCGGCAGTCTGAGGTCGGTGTGTCCGTGGGCAGGTTGCTTCCTTGGCACAGAGTCACCCCAGGCCCACCCCACCCCACCCCTGCCTTGTCTTCACAGCGCCTCAGCCCATGTGTGTCTGTGTCCGGGTCTCCCCCTGTCAGGAGGACACGGGTCATGTGGAATCGTGGCCCACTTCAGAGACCTCATCTTAACTGGTTACATCAACAATGGCCCCGTTTCCATCCACATTCTGGCGTACCGGGCCTCAGGACTCCAACACGTGAATTTGGGGGGACACGGCTCAACCCACAACAATGAATATTTGCCCACTTCATCCCACATGACACCATCTTTCCAAGAGGCCTCTGGGGGGACATCTGGCTGCCCCGTCCTTGGCTCTCGCCACCCCGGGGTGCAGGGACATGCCCCCCCTCTGTCCGGCCGGCCTGGACATGCCCTCTAAAACAATCACGAGGTGCAGATCATCTGTGGTTCTGACGCTGGACCCCCACCCCGAAACCTGCGCAGGGTCCAGACCCCAGAGGCCTCTGCCCCGTGGATTCCTTGCCCCTCAGATGGCCAGCCCACAGCTTAAGTGGACTGCGTGACACACACAGGAGATCACTCCTTTTTCGTGGTTTTCTAAGGTTTGAAAAGTGATTTGGAATAATTTTAGGTTGTCCTGGGGTTGGCAGACAGTGTGATAGGCAATTCGAGAAGACAAAGTTTTTAAACGGAAGCATTTTGCCTCCTTGTTTCTAATTTCTAGAAACATGATCAGTGTCAGCGGGCGAGCTCGGGCGACAGCCTCCAGGAGCCATTTGCTCGCACACAGCCGGCCCGGGGCCCTTGTGCAGAGCGAGAGTGGAGCCCGGCCACTGGCCCCCGCGAGCCACCGCACAATCCCGTCAGCAATCTGCTGACCAGACAGGAAACTTCGCTGTGTCCCAGGCTGCGCGTGTCTCTGGAAGGGCTGGGCGTGAAGTGTGAGGAATTGGTACCTAAGTGCCGGCGGCAGCCCGTGGCCTGCAAGGGGCGTGGGTGAACGAGGTCACCTGCACCAGAATGAGGTCTCAGCTGGGTCGTGGGCGCCGACAGGCCTTGCTGTATTGACGGGATAAGACACCGGGATAGCAGTTCCAGGGGAGGGGCTGTATTGGGGTCCCCTGGGAAACGGGGTGTGTGGGGGGCGCAGCCACCCTGACAAACGCCTGGTCAGCTGCCATGTCGGGAGCCTGGTGTGCCCCTTCTCCCACCCCCTGGTGTTTTGGGGCCCAGGTCTGTGCCCCAGCCGTTCTAGGAGGGGCTCCTGCCTTCCAGAGGCTTCCCACCACCCTGAGTTCAGACGTCTTTGATCGTTTGATTGGCCCTTGTATCTGTGACACCAGGGGGAGAGTTTGTGCCTCTGTGCCTGGTGGCCCAGTGCATGAGGAAACGCTCAGATGGGACTCAAGACCTGTGGGGCTGATGACGGACACTCCAGGGCCTGTCCTCTAGATGGTCCCTCGCGGAGGGGAGTGCTGTCATGGGCTGCAGTCTCCCAGTGTGAGCTGCCACCCGGGTGCAGGGACCAGCCCACCCAGACTCAGGGATGGGGGTTCCCCTGGGCTCAGGGACGGGGACCCACCTGGACACAGGAATAGGGGTTCACTGGGGCTCAGGGACGGGCTGCAGCCTCCTTTCCCCATGGCTACACCACCCACATTACTGAATGCTTAGCAAAACGCAAGTCGAGAGGGGCCTCAGAGAGGGGCTTTTGTGGTCATGCAAGGGGGTGTTGGGACGGCAGGGTAGAGCCCCCCATAGCCCCTGGCCCTTCCTGCGTCTGGGTCTGAGGGCTACACTGGAACCTCACCTTGCTTTCCGTTTGGCTGAAATTCATTAACTGCCAGGAAATCATGGATTTCCAAGGCCAGCTTTTCCCATAGCCTTCCACTTAAGCAGAGAAAATCAAATTGATGCAAGTAAGTAACAAGAAACAGCTCCCAGACTACTCTGCTAGGAAGCCAGGCAGCTGGCTCTCCTCGTGTGGCCAGTGGTGGACACCACACTGAGGTTGCCACGCCGGGTGCCACAGGCCAGCTGTCTCCCTGGTGGCAAGCATGCTCCAGAGTTGTGTAGGAACACACCTTGGGTAATTCTGAAAAGGAGAATGAGCCCCCATGGCAGGCCCCGTTCAATGTGTCGCCAGGCACCTGACTTCCCTTATAAGCCTCCCCGAGGTCAGCGCTCCCGTTAAATGGGGCCTTTGCAGGGGTACAGCCCTGGGACAGCATTTCGTGAATGGCCCGTGGCCTTCTCAAGTGGGAAAGTGCTCTTGGAGCGAAGCTTCCTGTGTGTGGCTAGGACCCCTTGGCCCGGCTCACGGCCAGGCCCTGGCCAGAGCCTCCTGGTGGTTGGGGGGAGGTGGGTGCCCATGGGAGGTGCAGCTCGGGCTGTGTTCTTGGCCTCTGTGAGTGAACTCAGGCCTCAGCTGTGATGTGGGACGGTCACCAGGCCAAAGGCTTGGGTGCTAACTCTGAGCCCAGGTGCTTAGAGCCCACCATGTGTGCGGGCTCTCTTCGTGCTCCCGGCAGCCCGACAGAGCAGGCGTCCTTGTTCCTTCTATGCAGAGGTTGCCAGGAGGCCCAGAGACCTCAAGGCAC
The DNA here is from genome assembly GCF_037043125.1 of Eumetopias jubatus. NCBI lineage: Eukaryota > Metazoa > Chordata > Mammalia > Carnivora > Otariidae > Eumetopias > Eumetopias jubatus. Next base: position 105,401,877 of record NW_028274810.1, on the reverse strand, counting down.
TCGCCTGAGAACACACGGCAACACACAGCCCGACGCTGTCTGGTAAGATTGAACACTGTCCTCTAAACCACCGCTCAGTCCTGATACCCCCGTTGGAAGGACTCCTAGAGGCTTAGAGCGAGCTGCCGACAGCCAGTGCGGGCTCCGTCAGTGTGGTCTACACCCCACTGACACCACGACCAGCAGCAAGCGTGAGAAGGTGATGTTCAACGGCGTTATCAAGAGAAAAGGAAGGAGGGGGTGAAGGCCCCTGGCCCTGGCCCCCATTCTGCGGGAGGAGCTTTGATGTGAGAGGAACTTCTGAAATTGACCCCATCCAACGCCAGCCCGCCAGTTGGCAATCAGCAGATCCAGAGTTCTCCCAGTTCTCCGGGAGTTCAGTGCTTGGGCTGTGGATCAGGGCCGTGGGCTGGTGTCGGGGAGCAGGTTTAGGGACAGGCACTGGCTGGAGGCAGAAGAAGGTCGGTTCCCTGCTTGTCCCCAGGGGCACATGAAAGCTCAGGGGCGGCCGGGGGGGACAGTCTCCGCACCGCGATGAAGGCAGGGAGGGGGACCTGCTCTGCCCTTCCCTGTGCCCCTGCCCACCTGCTGCGGGCCACGGCACCAGTCAGGCACAGCGAGCAAGTGGCCATTTCCAGTCCTGCCACAGCGCCAGAGCCGCGGAGCGGGAACAGGTGAAGATCGCAGAGACTTGTAAATTAGTTGCTAATGAGGAAGTTAGGAGATTTGCTGAGGCATAAACAATGAGAAGCCCAGAGAAAGAAGATAAATGGGTGCGGAGCCCTTCCCTCCCTGCCCCCACCCACGTGCTTTCAAACTCTGGGTTAGACAGGGCTGAGATGCAGATCCCAAGGCCGGGTTAATGGGAAGAAATTGGTTGAAAATGTAGAGACAATTAACTGGACTACCACGCCAACGTGGTGAGGGTGGTGTCGGGGCACCATGGGGACCCTGGTGGGGTTGCTGTGACATGACTGGGCCACCTGCTGCCTGCCCCACCCCGTGTCAAGTGTTCTGTGGGCGTCCCGACACTGGTCCCCACAAGAACCTGATGGGGGCCCCATGGCTCCTGCCACAGAGAAGCCGCAGGAGCAGAGCCCAGAAAACCCTCCCGGTGAGCGAGCCCCGGGGTTCCAGCAACGGCAGTGAGACAGCCCGCGGGACGGCGAGGTGGCTGCCCGGGACTCTCCGACCACAGCGGATAAGCTGTTCCGGGAAGCCAGAGACCCCCGGGGGCCGGCCTGCGGAGCCCAGCCCGCCTGCAGCGAGTGCGGACGCGGTGTCTTCGTTGCCCGCCACGCTGCGCGGTGGGGCCGCCTCCTGCACCATGTGCAGATTTTCCGCTCGCCCTTATCAACAAAACCCACAGATCTGGGACTTCAGGAGAAGCTGGGCTTCATGACGTCAGACTCCCGAGATCTGCCCACGTAGGCCTCGTGCTCTGAGTACGTACAGCTAGAAAATATTCTCGTGAAGCTGGTCAAGAGCCAAAGGAAACACCCTGTTTACGTGACTGAAGCCGACTCACCAGCGGCTTTCTTGGGGACGTCGGGCCGGGAGACGTTTCCACGGGGCTCAGAGCCCAGAGCAGGGTCCTAGTAGACAGGATTCCACACCCAGCGCTGTGCGTCGCCATACTACCACCTGGGGCAGGCCAGGGCTTGGCTGTGCCTCAGTTTCCCGATGCGTGCAATGGGGCTATCCCTGGGCCTTGCCCCTGGGGTTATTGGTAAGACCATTGGCGCCTCCTTCCTGGCTGGCACATGGATGCCGTTCACTCCCGGGACCAGGAGAGTGACAACGAACCAGACAAGCAAGGAAGCAAACCTCGGGTCCCACCGTGCCCACCGTGCCACCGTGCCCGGCAGCCCCCGTGTTGCCGTGCCAGCTCTTGGCGCCCTCTGGCCGGCGTCGGGTCTTGGGGGGGAAGGAAGGGAAGGAACCGGCGTCGGCTCCAGCCCCTGGCGCCTCTCGGAGCAGCAGGCCTCTCCTCTGGCTCCCGGTCCCGGGCCGGCCGCGCTCGGGTCAGCAGCAAGCTAACGCCTTTGTCAGGGTGATTAATAGTGCTGGGGATTGTCGTTAATTCACTGCCTAATGACTGTGGCCGGCGCGCTCCGAGTAATCGGGTGATGTATGTGGGGAGCGCCCACCTCATGGCAGAGGTGAAAATCATTTCGACAAGTCAAATATTGTCACAGGGAGCAAATGGCTCTCCCTGTTAATAAAAATTAATGAATTTTTTCTTTCTTTCTTTCTTTCTTTTTTTTTTTTTCTCGCCACTGGCCTGCTAAATGAAGGTGCAGAGTGGCTGAGCCGGGACGAGCTTGGCGGACTTCAGCACTTTATTTGATGGTTAAAACTAGAAATGTCTTTATTAGGGCAAAATGCAGCCAGAGGGCCGGGGTGGGTGCCGGCCACTGGTGGCTGAAGCTGGGGGCTGCTCTGGCCTGGGGGGCCAGTGGGAGGCTCGCCCACGTCTGCAGGGGGTGAGGCTGCCCCTGGCTTTCTGGTGTAGAGTGTGGGGGTCCCCCAGCTGATCGCTCATCCTCCTGTCTGCAGCCCCATGTCTAGGCAGCATCAGGGAGGGAGCAGGTGCTCGGTCAGTGCAGCTGGGAGGGTCCTCCTGGCCCCTCGAGAGCTGAGGCACAAGAAGGCACCACTCCCATGGGGGGCAGCAGGTGGCTCTGACCCTCTTCCCAAACCGCGGGACCTGCCTCTGAGGGTCCCAGGCTGCGCAACACCCCCACTCCTGCTTTGCTGGGGACCAGGGCAACCCAGGGAGCCGAGGGGGCCCCGAGGGAGGGGAAGGAGTGGGGAGGACCCACGCCCACCTCTCGCATCTCCAGGGCTGGGGGCGAGTGGACGCGGCAGAGCCCTCTGCCACTGCGTGCCAACACCGGATGTCATTCTGCACGGCCACGGCTGTGGGGGTGCAGACCTGCCCTGCTGGGGTGGAGGCCCAATGGGAAGGTGCTTCGCCTCCCAATGCTCTGGCCACTGGAGCCTCCAAGCAGGGCCTACCTCTCCTCCGCCACCGCCCCTGACCCGAGGGCACCCCAGACCCACCAGCACCCCGCCCCTCACCCAGGCCTTCCGGGTGGAGGCAGGCGCTCTGGAGCGCCTTTCTTCCTGTTGTGATTTTTATTTCAGGGCAACATTTGTTTACTTGCGGCGTGACTTGCTTCGGCCTGTGAATGGCAGCCACAGGCCCAGTTGGTAGGAACTGGAGAGATAAATATGTCTATAAATAGTTCGGTGGCGGTTGTCGGGGGTGTTTGCCCAGCGTTAACCCGTTCTTCCACAGTGGTGCCCGCACACGGAGGGAAAGCAAAGCAGAGAACAGAAGGGGCAGAACACGTCCTCTCCCTGCGGTGTGCCCAGGGGACGTCCCCTGCAGGGGCAGCTCCTGGGCCCAGCCTGCAGAACCCCCCACGGAGACCTCAGCCGCGTACCCCCAAACCCTCTGCACCCTGCCCGCCTACCACCAGCAGGTGCGGCCATCCCCAGCTTGGCTCGTTCCCTCGGCACCCTGTTAAGGCTTCTGGGTCTGCAAAATCCCGAGTGTTTGTGAGAGTTGGGAGTCCCCAGGCTGAACTGACTGACTCCTGGGTTCCTCCCCTTCTTCCTCCGTCTGGGGGATCCAGGACTCCTCGGGCCTGGGCCTCAGCGCCCCAGGCTGAGCACAGGAAGAGCCCCAGACAGCTCCCAGGGGAGGGAAGAGCCACTGGGTCTTGCCACCAGCACAGCCCCCAGAGCCCAGCCCGGCGGGGTGCTCAGTGAGGATGAAGCCCCAGGGGCGCTGAGGGTCGTGCTGGTGGCTGGTGCCGCCTGCGTTCGCTGCGCGGGTGCGTCGTTGCCTTGAAGCTTCTGACAGGTTGGGTGTACCCCTCTTGTACAGGGAGGGACCACGTCCAGACAGCCTCCGTGGGCACGCGGAAGAGCCTGCCGTGGGTACAGGTTCGGCATGACCAGCAGGGACGAGGAGGGAGGGAGCTCCGGACCTGGCCGCGGGGCTGTCGATGGGGCCTCGCTCCCTTTGGTGGAAGAGGCCGGTGGGGGTTTCGCTGGTACCGAACGCACACTGTGGTCAGAGGCTTGCACGCCCGCATTCGCAGCGGCGTTATCCACGGGAGCCGAGACGGGGAAGCGGCCCGGGTGTCCAGCAGCACACGGCGGGATGTACAAGCGCGGTCCGTCCACACGATGGAATGTTCCTCAGCTTTCCGAAGGAGTAGAGGCTGGCACCTGCTCTAGTGCGGGAACCTCGGGAGTGTTCAGTGAAATAAACCAGAAAGAAAAGGACAAACCCTAGAGGAATAAAGAAGTCAGATTCGGGAAGAGAAAGGAGAAGGGTGGGCGCCAGGGGCTGGGGGCGGGGAGGGGGAGTGAGTGCTGCATGGGGACAGACTCTCTGTTTGGGAAGATGGGAAGGTTCTGGAAACAGATGGTGTGATGGTTGTACAACAATGTGGACGTACTTAATATCCCCGAACTGTGCACTTAAAATGGTAAAAATGGTAAATGTTATGTGTCCTTCACCACAATTTTTTAAAAAGCACACTCTGCCATAGCCAGACGTCAGGCTGCATAGGGAGCTGGTGTCTGGGGCCAACCTCCCTTGGTGTCGGAGGGGGTCTTGCGGGCCGGGGTCCCCTCTGGGGCATCAGCAGTGTGGACGTGAGGGTTCTGGGAGAACACCCCTGCTTGGCCGCCGGCTCACGCAGTGCTTAGCGCGGGTGACCGGGGAGACTTGGCTGTGATTTAGAAGAAAAACAGACAGATTTGAGCAATCCGTGGGCTACCTCGCTGCCCCCAGGGCTCGGGGAAGTGGTGTATTAACCAAGGAATAAAGGAGAGGAAGAAAAAAGGCCAAATCACATCTCTCTGAAACAAAGAGGCTTCGTACCAGGAACGAACCTTGATAGAAATTACAGTGCATCGCGAGCCATTCAGCGCCTGCCCGGGGCGATAGAGGCAGTGAGGAAATAGGGGTGGGGGCTCGAAACGGGAGCAGCGTGGTCCCTAGAGCATTGCGCGGATAAATAATCGTCTTAGAATAATGCACTCGCCTTCAGCAGGGCCAGGTGGTCTGGGCTGTGGACCCGGGGCTCGGGGGCCGGGGAGGGGTGTGGCGGGCAGTGGGCTCCCGGTGCTCCGTCTGGGCAGGTGGCCCCCGGGCACCCAGGCCTGGCTGCAGGCACCAGCTGAGGAGGGCCCAGGAGGGGGCAGGTGGTGTGGCGGGCGAAGCCCTTCCAGGACCCTGTCTGCTCCTGTGCATGGCGGGGCAGGAGGAGCCCCTTTGCTCCCCTTCTGGATCCACGAGGGCCTCTGGCAGCCACAGGCTGGCCCCTGCGGAGGAGCGTCTGACCTGGAGCTTTGGCCGCAGCTTGGAGACCCGCTCGCAGGATGCCCGGCATCCCAGCTGTGAGGACCGCTGCTCCGGCTCCTTCTCCAGCAAAGGGGCTCAGCTGGGCCCTGTGTCCCCCAGAGCGTTGGTTTCCTCACCTGAAGAACGGGCAGGCTATATCCGCTTCATGGAGCTGTGGCAGAGGAAGGGCAGAGGGGGCCCGGGGGGGGGGGGTGGCGGCCCCCAGGCCACTCCCCGGGACTGTTGTAAAAAGTACCATAAACTGGGGGCCTCTGTGGTCCCACGGCCACCTCGCCCGTGTGTCTCCTCTTTAAGGACACCAGTCACATTGGACGAGAACCCACCCAATGCCCTCATCCTAACCTGCTGCACCTGCACAGGCCCCATAGACGAGGCCCCTTTCACGGGGCCCGAGTTAAGACAAAGCATGTCTTTGGGGAGACCCATTTCAACTCACACAGTCGGGAGCTGCCCCGTCCTTGTGACATCCTGGGTGGGATGTGGGAGGCAGTGGGGACCACCCAGCTGTTCCGACTTCACTCCAAAGAGGAGGCAGCTCTGTGGGCCGTCCCTGGCTCGCTCAGTGTTTGGGCTGAAAGAAGAGCCTGCCAGAAGGTGGCCAGGTCAAGAGGTCGCCATGCCCCTGGACTGGGGAGACGAGGCAGGAAGCCCCACCCTTGTGGGGAGATTTCTGTGCAGGTGCGGCTTGTAGAGGGTGGTGAGCCAGGCGCCATCCCAGGATCTCGTGGGTCCTAATGACAGTTCTGCCATCCGCCCTGCAGCTGGGGCTCGTTGCCCTCCGGTCCCTGTGGGCAAGGTCCCGGGTGTGGGTTTGAGAATATAAATGACAATTGATTATTATTAATATTTAGCATGTTTGCAGAAACGTCTTTTCTCGGTGCTATTAATCTGCCGTGTTAGTAGCAGCCGTGCTCTCACCGTCGCTCGGCGGCCGTGCGGTGAGGGGAATGCCAATGAGCCGTGGGCTTCCGGAGGCCGGGTCGGGAGGTGGCTCCGGGGGGCGGCGGCTCCTGGTGGGGGCGTTCCTGGAAGCGAGGTCGTCCCAGCGCTGAAGCCCGGGGCTGCGGGGACAGCCTCGCATTTGCTGCGGCAGACGAAAGCACAGCAACGCTGGCCAGAGAGAACCCTCGGCTCCCGCTTCCCCTTCCAGCAAACCGTTTCTGGAAGTGGGTCTGCAGTCCCAAGACCCCTTCCACAGAGGAGGGGGCTTCTCCCCAAATGGCTGCCCTCGACAGAGACAACCCGCACAGAAATCCTCCAGGAGAGATGAAACATCTGATTTCACCATCTTCCCCTCCGGCTTCTGTAGACCAGCCTGACTGAGCGCACGTCTCTCTGTCCCTCCTCCTCCCCCTTCCAGCAGTGGGCGGGATGGCGGGCCACCGGACAGGCTCTGAACCCCAGGGACGCTTTCTGGGGTCTCTGAGGGGCCCGGGGCACAGTACTCCTCCCTGCCTGGTCGGAGAAGTAAGAGTCAGAAGATGAGAACTAAGCCTCACCTTAGTTCTCCAGAAAAGCTCAGGTGGACCGCGCCACTTATTGTGAGGGCCAGGCAGGCCCGGGCTGAATGGTCGCCCCAGCCCTGGAATGCTAGACCAGGCAGGCAACTTCATGTGGGTGGAGGGAGGGTAGCCCTGAAGGAGCAGTAGAGAAACTGGCCCCCTTCACAAGGTGGGGGCTGGGTGGAGCAAACCAGGTACTCATCCCAGATGAACTAATCAGTCAAGTGGGGGAAGAAGAGCCACAGAGTCGTGTTAATGGGGTTCATCCTCAGAGAAGGAAGCAATGAGGATTCCTGCTTTCTATATTTCCTGTTAAGAATTGTCCTCAGGATGGTCCTCACATCCATCCACTGTCATCCATCCACCCACCTGTCCACCTATCCATCCATCCACCCACCCACATACCCACCCACCAACCACCCACCCATCCATTGTCCATCCAACCAGCCATCCATCATCCATCCATCCAACCATCCACCCGTCCACCCACCCATCCACCCATCCATCCATCCATCTGTCCATCAATCTACCCACCCACATACCCACCCACCAACCACCCACCCATCCATTGTCCATCCATCTACCCATCCAACCATCCTTCCATCCATCTATCCACCCATCCATCCATCCATCCATCCACCCATTCACCCATCAATCCACCCATCCACGTACTCATCCATCCACCCACCTATCCATGTACCCATCCATCCATCCATCCACCCACTCATCCATCCACCCGTCCACCCACCCATCCATCCATCCATCCATCCACCCATCCATCTATCCATCCGTCCATCCACCCGTCCACCCACCCATCCACCCATCCATCCATCCATCTGTCCATCCATCTATCTACCCACTCATCCATCCACCCATCCAACTGTCCATCCATCCACCAGTCCATCTGTCCATCCATCCGTCTGCCCACTCATCTTTCCATCCACCCACCCATTCATCCTTCCATCCATCAGTTTATCCATTCATTTCCTGTATATCTTCCAAGGCACATGAAGAAGACCATCACTAAATCCCAGGGCGCTTTTTCAGGTGTGTTCTCATGGGAGCTGGAACCTTGGGATCAGGTAGTCGGGTGTCTGAGAGCTTTAGAATCAGGACTGGGCCCCGGTTGCCAGTGTGGCCAGAGAAAGTGCTCACTCCCTGAACTTCCCTGCCCTGAGGTATGAAGCAGGAGACGTCTCAATTCTGCCTCCCCTAAATCAAGGGCAGTGCTGCTGCGTGCTCCCTGGGCCTGGTCAGCACTGAGCAGCCTGTGCGACCCCGAGGGGCATACTGCCTCCGGTGCCCACGGCTGCCCACAGGCTGCAGAACCAAGGAGAGGACAGGGCTCTGAGCAGGTGCCCCTGCAGTTCCCCGGTGCTTCCAGAGCTGGCCTGGACAGGGCTCTGCGGGGATGCGGGTGACTCCGTCAACTGCCACTTCTTCCTTAAGTGTGTCCGAGGGAAAAGCACGGGCACCATATCTCTTCTCCTGGGACCAGATGGGTTACCAGAAGTGCGAGGACCCTCCTGAACTCATGTGGCAAGTTTGCAGGCTTGTTGGAAGTAGGTCAGGGGTGAGTGAGTCAGGACCGTGTGGACAGACGCTGGTCCAGATTTCTGGAAACCTTCTGGATGTTTTAAGGAGATGTGACCCCCCTCCCCGTGTTAAACCCTATCTGCATCTGCCCACATATGCGTTCCTATTGTTTCAGCCCTTCTGGGCTGACCCCCCCACTCACCGGAGCCACTGACCCCCTCGCCCACCTCATTTCAGGTCTGCTTTTTCCTCCTAAATACACCTGGTCTTCTTCAGACCAGGGGCAAGATCTTAGATTGGTTTCCAGTTCATTGAAGTTCAGTGTTAATCTGGTTCCTTTTGAGTCAAGTGTCCACTCAGCCCTGGGCCCTCCGTGTCCTTGTGTCTGGCACCATCAGACCCAGGGTCTTGCGGCTTTGTCAGAAGGCCCAGTTGGTCTGCCCACGAGAAACCATTGCTCCTCTGAGCGGGCAGCCACGAATCTCTGGGTCCAGACTTGCTGGGAGAGCGCTTCTGGCCGAGGGCCCGCCGCCATGCCTCACAGGGCTCCGGGAGTGTTCGAGAGCACCTGGACCAAGCTGGCACATCCAGCTGGGGAGGATGCCTGTCCCCATGTTTAGCCCCATATGTGTTCTTGAGGAGACATTTGGGCAGCCCAGAGCTCCGGGGAGCCAGCTGGCTCCAGGCCTGGACATCATACCACTCACCTCGAGCGTCGTTGTCACCTGCCCAAGGAGGGCGTGTTTATCCCACTGTACACCTCAGCCTGGGGGCCCGGCTCGTCGGCTGATGAGCGGAGGGGCTGCCCAGGCCAGGCCGTTGGGGGTCCTCCTCTGAGGATGAACACAGGAGGAGCCTCCATCAGCTCTGAGGGCCGAGCAAGCGACGGGGCCTCTGTGGGATGACCGGGACGGTTCCCTTCGTGGGCTCTGTGGGCTCCATGAGCCAGCTGCAGACCGCAGGGTGGACTCCACCCCAGGTGGCAGCCAAGAAGCAGGTGACACCTCAGGGCGAGGCTGGGCAGCGCCATCCACTCCAGATCTGCGGGGAAGATGACACGCTGACCCTGCAGGGCCTGGATGGGGTTCACCACAGGCTGCCCAGACCATCAGAAGAGGTCAGCACACGAGGTCTGGTCCTGAGCCACTCGGCTCCTGGGGGTCATGGCAACCTCTCCCCTCTCTCCTGGTGATCTCTTCTCCCCCACTGGCGGACGTGGGTGCCCACCTGAGGGTCATCATCAAATCAGCGGAGGACACTTTGTTTGGATGCAGACCCCGAGGTGATGCCCCAGGGGTTCTCACTGGGTGGGGGGGGTCTGTGGGCCGAGCTGCTGGTCCCCTGAGGCTGGGCCCGCCCGGGGCCGCCAGCCGGCCTGTTGTCACGGCAGACCCTCCTCAGGGCATTCTCCCGTCTCCCGAAGTACAGCACGTCTGCTTCTGTCTCGAACCCCAAACGACAGGGATGAGAGGCAATGAAGCAAAAGAGGAAACCGGACAAGGATGCGCTTCCCGTCAGACTCCAGGTCGCCCACCTGTTTTGTTTCCGAAAGACCCTTGTCTCTTCCTCCGGGGAGGAAAGGCGGCACCTCAGTGAGCATGGTCGGGGGACTGACGCTTTGTGCGGGGCTCTGGGGTGCGGCCCAGCCAACACCAGCCTGGTCGGAGCTCCCCCACCAGGCCCGGCTTTGAAAGTAACCAGGTAGTCTCCTGCATATGCACATTCTCCCCTATTCTGGAGTTCCTGTCCTGGTGGCTGTGGGGTGACCCGTAGCCCCAGTGCCCCCCAAACAGGGCTGGGATGGGTGTAGAAGCACAGCAGCTCGTGGCATAGGCTTCAGCCTGCCTCACCTCTGTGTGCCTCTGTTTCCCCATCTGTAAAGCGGGCAGCTCTGCAGCGAAGGGGTGGTACCCGTGGGGGGGTGCGCCCCTCCTCCCACTGCTGATGGGGCCGACGGGGCAGCCGAGCAGGTCCACCTTCAGGGCACTGACAATAGGGTTGGGAGGTGCTCTGCCCACGATCCTCTGTCCATGCTGCTGGCCTGCCCACTCCCTCGGGGCCCCTCTGGAGATGCCACAGGGCACTTCCATCAGAATTTCGGGGTCTAAGGAGTCCAACGGGAAGCCTCCCAGAAGCGCCCAGATTGGGGGTGGATCCAGGGGCCGCCTTTAGCTCCCACTCACCAGCCGGGTCTGCCGCACCCTGGGGACCTCCTGAAGGGGGGGGGTCAGTGCCCCTGACCTGAACGAGAATGGCGGTATCTCACTGCTTTGTAAGAATTAACATTTCCAAATCACTGTGGCACCGTGTTCTGATAAGGCCCAGTCTTCCGAGTTGTGCATGGTATCAAGTCCATCTCAACCCTGGGGAACAGGTGGACGGATGTCCCGTCAGGCATGGGCTCCTGGTAGATCTGCTCCTGAGAGTTTATCAGGGGGGCATTAAGGCAGGACGGTGCTGGGCCCGAAGGGGAGAAGGGGCAGATTTCAGGGGCTCACTCGCAGGGCTGGGCGCTGGGCACCTCGCGGGCCTCCTCTGTCGCAACCCCACCTGGCACCCTGTCCACACCGAGTGTGAAGATAATGGGGCTCCCCAGTCCTGGGCAATCGGCACCACCTTTTCTGCTTTCTTCCGAAGCCCAGAGAATTAAGGGCAATGGGGTTGCTGGGCGGTCCACACCCGCCTCCCTGCTCTCGGCCTAGCTCGTCTCAGGGACCTGCTCTGTGGTTTGGTTGACGGGCTGCCGCCAGGCCCATTTGTGCCCTTGTGAGCAAGAGGTCCCTGGTGTTTCTCAAGTTCACTGGGGACACCAGTTGTCAGCCTCAGGGGCTGGTTTTGTGGTTTTAAAGCCCCCCCTCGGGGGAGCAGGAGAAGAGAGTAATTAAACGTGTTCTCGTGGAAACCGCCAGAGCCGAAGGAACCGTCACTGCGCACACGGCTGCAGTAAAGAATGGGTGTTTTTCAAAGTAGGTGCTCTTTTAATAGAGATTGTAACTGAAATCACCGTAGATTCACAGACACTTGTAAGAACAAACACAGAGAAGGGCGGGCCTGCGGCCCCGGGTATGGCAGCTGGCACCCTGACATGGACACGGGGTAGGGTGCGGACACAGTGCACCCCTCAGGTGCAGGCTTGTGCACTTAGCTTTACAACCCCGGGGGGGGGGGCCGTGCAGGCAGCCCCACAGCCTCGACGCAGGGCCGCGGGCGCCCCAGCCCCTAAGGTGCCTCCCTCGCCTGGTGCCCACGCGGTGTGCCTCCCTGTGTCCCAGGAGCTAGCGTGCCTGGCGGGGTTGGCCTCCAGAGCTGGGCCGGTGGCTCTCTGGGCACGAGGGACGGGGGCTTGAGGCCCCAGGGCCCGGCGTCCAGCAGTGGTGTGAGCTCACAGCCCCATGGGCTGAGGCAGGCCACATCAGGCGTCCAGAGGCAGAAAGCCCTGGGGCAAAGAAGGGGTGTTCTGGAGGGCAGTGAGCCCAAGGAGAGCGGTCCAGGGCCCGCGACAGGGCGCACAGGCAGGGCTCTCTATTGTCTCTCGCCGGGCAGGTGGGCAATATCACTATTCCCAAAGTGACAGTGATGTCGCAGGCCGGCATCGGGATGCCCCTGTGAGGCTCTTTTGGGACCACGGTGGGGGCAGCCCAGGGCCCGGAGCACCCTCCCTCTGCCTTGTGGGAGGAAGGGCAAGGCGGCCTCAGTTCCTGGGCTCTGGAGCTGCACACGGAGGCTTTTGCTTCTCAGGGGTGTCCATGCAGAGGGCAGCCGAGCCCTCCCACCCAGAGGTGCCTCCCTGGCGCAGCCTGCACATGCACACTCACCCCCCAGGCCTCGGCCCCGCCGAAACCCGCATGGCGCAGCGCCCCTGCCAGAGGCACCAGCAGGTTTCCGGCTCCTCGTGGCATGCAGGGGAGGCGGGAGCAGAGCAAACCACGCATGGACCCAGAGGAATTCCCTCCCGCCCCCAGCCAAGGGCAGGGCTCCAGTCCGCCCACTCCTCCGTGTAAGGGCAGGAGGAGCTGCAGGTTCAGGGGCCGGTGGTCTTCACCCTGCTGATCACGGTCCTCCAGGTGCTGCTTCTGCCACCAAGGCAGGGGACAGCCTGGGAAGGACTGGCAGGCTGGGCACGGTCCTGACTGGGGGCCGTCTCTCTCGTCTCTCTCCAGACCCCGACATCCTGGCTTCTGGTTTGATGTTTAGATGGGGGGGGCGCTTCTGATCAGAGGTAATTTGCTACCATTAGGGCGGGGGGGGGGCACAAGGCTCCCACTGTGGGGCTGGAAGAGACTGAGCCCTAAACTCAGGGTTTGGGGTGGGACCCAGGGCAGGTCGGGACCGAGGACATGGTGGCTCCCAGCCGGTGTGGTCCAGACCCAGGGAGCAGCTAGGTTTCTTCACTTCTCTGACCCGTTTTCTGAGACCGAGTGTCCGTAGTTCATACATCGAGCAGCATGTGACAGGCCTCCAAATGGGGTTTCAGCATGAAGTTCCCAAGAGCTCAGTGACCCGGTGGGGCCGCTGACCTGCAGCAGGTGCCCCGTGGCCATGGCTCAGGACGGCTCCGCTGGCTCACCAGCTCCAGGCTCCCTCTCCTCTCCTCCCTGCTTTTATGAATTTTTAGTAAGTCTCCCAAAAGAATTTTTAGGAACGATGGACTCAGTCATGAACCCTTAGCCTGAAATTACCGCAAAACCCAAATAAAGGACCTCAGCTCTCCCGACAAGTAAACAACACACGATTGCACAGCCTATATTTCCAGAGTCATAAAAAGCTCCTGTTCTTGGCTCTGCATCCTGACTTTCGAGAGAGTGCTGGCTGGAATGTGCCGGCAGTCCTGGGGGCTTGGGGAAAACGATTCCCACTCCCTGTACATGCCCGCCTCGCCCAGGGCAAGAGGGGCTCCCGGCCGGAGCGCAGGCCTAAGGAAGGATGCTCTTTTGATCCTGCCTCTCTGGCTGCTCGGGGACCCTGGGGGGCTGGGCAAGTTGTGCGGGTCGCCCGGAAGGCTCCGGTGGCCCCGAGCAGCTTGCGGCTTTCTCCAGGGCCTCGGGCTGTTTGCAGCACCTCATTTTCTCCAAATGTCTCCCACACACTGATGAGGTCTCCTCACCCCACCAGTGAAAGAAGAGCTCCCCACCCCCCAACAGCGGGGGCCGCGGAATGGAGACCCGGCTTCTCTTGGTGGCTTCAGGCAATCACTTAACCCCTGTGCCTGCCGGGGGTGGGAGGCCAGCCGTGCACTGCCTGCCTTTAATCAGCAGGAAACACCACCTTTCTCTCCTAAACTGTTTGCTCGGCCAGTAAATTAAACATGCCCTTAAAGCCTTGGTTTTCCTCCAGTAGGTGAGGAGTTTTGGGAAGTAGAATTCAAACAGGAAAAAAAAAAGCCCCCAAAGAGCCCTGAGATGAATATGCACAGGATGGGGACCCCTCCCCCCTTTCTGCGCTAGCAGATCCTAATTGTCCTGGAAGGCAAAGGCATCGCACCCGAGGCACATGGGGAGGGGGGCTCCCAACCTGATTCTGTGTGTGAGCCTCTTGCACTTACCAGTTCCAGATAACGAGGCGGCATGTTAATTACCCCCCTTCCAATTTACCTTTATGCTGTGCACGGTCACCGGGAAGGTTTATGGGGGTGTTCTTTCAAACCTAACGACTTGGATCTTTCTGGCCAAGAGAACCATAGCTGCCCTTCTGTTGTCGCATTTTTGAAAGGAGCCTACGAGTCAATTAGAAGGGAACCGTTGGCCACGTAAAACATAATAATTACTTCTCTGAATGCTGCTAAATTAAATAAGTGTTATCCCCATGATTTTTTTTTTTTTCAAGACTTTGGTTTCTTTTGAAAGAAAACATTTTGTTACTTCTCAGTGGATCTATTTGCACTGGCGTGAGGACTCTGAAGTGATTTCTCCTGTGCTTGAGCGTCCCTGGGCCCCACGCCGGGGGTGGGGGGAGGACAGGGAGGGGCCTGGGGGCAGGGTCCCTGGGTTTCAGGCCAGTGCATAAGGGACTTGGGCAGAAAGGCCCAGGTCGGAGGTTGGCGGGCGCCCTTTGCTGACCTCCCCGTTTCTGTGCGGCACGGTCCACAGTTGTGTAACGTACAAGTTCAGCTTTCGAACGGGACAGCTCATTTGGCACCTTCACGCAGGTGTGCGACCAACACCTCCCTCTCTATCTGGAACATGTCCTTCCCTAGAGGAGACCCCGTGCCCGATACTCAGTCACTCCCAGGGCCCCTCCCTCCCAGCCCCCAGCAACCACAGCATGAGTTCAGTTCAGTCTCTTGGCCTTGCTTTTCTGGACACTTCCTGTGCACCAAGCGTGCCACGTGAGCCTCCATGCTGGCGCCCTTCACCGAGCGTCCAGGCGCTTCGGCGCTACAGCGAGGTGAGGGGGTGTCCACGCTGAGTAACAGTCCGCTGTGTGGACAGGCACATCTGTTTATCTGTCCGTCTGTGGATGGACAAGGGGTCGTCATGCCATTGGGGACTCCCAGCTGTCTGGGTCCCCGCTTCCCGTTCCTCTGGGCAGAGCTGCTTTCCTGGCTGACCGGCTACTCCTTGCTCCCCCATTCTTCCCTCGGCCCACATCTCTTGGCCCCCCCTGTGCCTCAGGCCTGGCGCACGTCCAGGCAGCCGTATCTTGGCACCAACCGTCTCCTAGGATGGACCCCAAAGAGAGGCCCACACCAGACCTCAGACCCAGTGACCGCATCCCCATGACCCCCACATTTGTGACCTCAGCAAACCTCTGTCTTAACTGGCCCTTAGGTCATCAGGAGCTCAGGAACCTGTCTCTGGCCCCCACCAGGACGCCCAGGGCTGCCCAGGTGTTGGAACAGATTTCATACTAATCCAAATTCTGAGTCCTTGCAAGAATCTGCGACAGGTCCCTGACCCCTAATTTCCAACGCCAGACACAAACCGGAATGGTTCTGGAGAGTATTTCATTACCGGCCCTGGGTAGGGTGCCCTCTCCGACGGCTCTCCCCACTATTCCCAAACTCCTGGAGCTTGGGCATCTCCTCTCCTTGCTTTCCTAAAGCAGAAGGGGCCGATGGGTCCTTGGGGGGCCACGTGGGGCCTCGCGGAGCCACACAACCCTGTGGGCGTTCTGAACGCCGCTTCCCCACGTCCCTGGAGCGTGGAGCAAAGGGCATGTCTTCTGGGTGGGGGGTGGCAGTCGGCGCCCTTGGTCCCCATTCTGCCCCGTGTCCCAGGTGGTCCCTACGTGTCACGCACGGGGGAGGGCGAGCCACAGAAGCTTGACGCTGCCTTGTCTCCTTCAGGTGACGGCGACATTGTAAATAACATGCATGAGCCCGACCCGGACCTGCTGGCCGGCGAGAGTGCGGAGTACGAGACAGAGGACAGCGTCGTGTCCCCCATCCCCATGGGGCCGCCATCCCCCTTCCCCACCAGCGAGGACTTCACCCCCAAGGAGGGCTCGCCGTACGAAGCCCCCGTCTACATTCCTGAGGACATTCCCATCCCACCAGACTTTGAGCTCCGAGAGTCCTCCATCCCAGGGGCAGGCCTGGGGATCTGGGCCAAGAAGAGGATGGAAATCGGGGCGAGGTTTGGCCCTTACATGGGGGCACCCCGGGCCACGTGGAAGGAGGCAGACTTTGGATGGGAGGTGAGCATTCCCGTGTGAGCGTGATTGATCACGGCCATTTATCTTGTGTTCAATCTATTTATAAAGCCGGGCTGAGCAGCGCTGCCCGAGGCGGGAGGCTCGGTCAGAGAAAGCGCTCGAATGTCACATTTCCCAGGCTTATTTGGTCCTGCAGCTTGCATGACGCGACTCAGCAAACATCAGCGGTCCTTGTGGGCGCCTGTCAGCCCCCATAGGCTAGGCCTGCTCTCTTCCCGGAAATGTGTCTTTAATGAGCTCATGTCTTAAAACACCCGTGCTCCCCGTCTGGGTCTTAGGTGCTAAGGCTGCAGTCTCTGCGAAACCGTGCAGATTAATGGAATGTCCCAGAACAGGAGTCTCTGCTCTGGGGAACGCTCCTGCAGATGGGGGCCTACCTCCTGTAATGGGGGTGGGGCATCTCCTAAAACACGCCTGGTGACCTTGCTGCCCTCAGACACCCCCTGCACGTGCGTGCCAGAGCTCCCCGCCCACCGTGCCCTGGCCAGCCGGCTCTCTAAGAGGAACCCCCACTTCTCAGATAGCGGGGGAACAAGTCTCATCCTGCCAGGGAGGGGCATCCTGCGGCTTAGATTTCCCTAACAATCTGGGCCTGGCTGATGGTTCTGGAGCCCCTCTCTGCGGTCAGGAGAGGGGAGGCCCACTAGATGAGGTGCGCCACTGTCCCCAGAGCACCCGTCAAGGGTTTGGGGGTCTTGCGAGGTGGTCTTCATGGGGACCACAAGCCCCATGGAAGTGTTCTCCCTGCTGCCCTGGCCGTTCTTCCAGCCTCATACAGCCAATGCTTGGTGGTATTTTTGGCAAAGACCCTGCCTGGGCAGAAAATGCAGATGCAAACCCAGATTCCTTCTGGGTGTTTCACAACTTCCAAAAGTGCTTGCTGGAGGTCAGCTCTAGGAAGGGGCGAAGTGTCCAAGGAGGGAAGAGGGCCCTGTGTGGCGAGGGGATGTGGCCCGTGGTGGCATGTGGGGTGTGGACGCCGGGGACATGGGGCACCAGCTGAAAGCCCAGGGCTTTGAGGGTTTAGGTGAGAGGTGGGTCGACCAGATGGATGAAGGGACGGGAAGGCCAGAAGCCCTGTGGTGGGAGCCAGTGTGTCCCCTGCTGTCGGGAGGTGGCCGACAGGTGTGTGCCGCTCAAGGTCGGGGTCACCTTCAGAGCAGACCAGCCAGGGGCCTGGGAGCAGGGTGCAGTGGGTAGCAAAGGAGTTTGAAATCCCCGTGGCTCTGTGGGCACGTGGCTCTTTCGTGGCTTATGGGGTCGCCCCTTAGGGGACCAAGGAGAGCCTTTTGCAGACTCGGCGTGTCGCGTCCCCCCACCCGGCTGTTCGAGAGAGGGGTTTAAGGGTGTTTGTCGACACGCTCAGAGAGATGTCGCCTGTGTAATTAGCGGGCGGCCTGCAGAGGGCAGAGGGTACGCGAACCCCACAGGTAGCGCTTTGGATGACCTTGAGGCAACTTTGTGCTTGTCTGCCCTGATAAAAGTTTCTGTTTGCTCTTTTTCTCAAGAAATGGTCCGTATCGCTTCGGCTCGCTCAGTGCCAGGGCTGGTACCGGCTGTCACTAGGATCTGCCCGGGGCCTGTTAACTTTGCACATTGTTTATTCTCTGCGTACGTGAGGGAACGTTCTCCACGGCGCGCCTCCCGTGTCTGCAGTGGTCTTTGTTCCGTGGTCGTGACCTCACAGCTGCCTTTCATGCCAGCACTTAGGAATATTTGCCCACAACCCAACGTCCTCAGTGTTCCAGACGCACCCTGACATTATCTCGGCTGACCTTGCTTTCCTCGTGAGCTCGGGCGCTGGGGACCTGCCTCTGTGATCCGCCTTTGGGCTTTGTGGCCTTCCGTCACACGGGGTCTGAGCCGGTGTGGTGCTGTCCTTGCGACCGAGGCCGAATTGGGCGGGAAGGCTCCGCCTCCCCCGATGCAGGAGAGAGGGGAGGAGGAGGGCACCCCGAAAACTCAGGGCAGACCCACTTTTGCCTGAAATAAATAAGGTCCAGGCATTTTTTTTTCCGGCTCCCCGTACCTCAGTTTGGGCCTTTGGGGCAGGAAAACCGACCGTCGTCCCTTGTAAGTGAGCGCCTTGCTGGATTTCCCACGTGTCCCTGCAGACAGATGATTGCGGTTTCCTGTTGTTTTGTGCCTTCCTCTGGCAGGACTGGCGGCTCGGCTGCCCCTTCACAGTTAGGCCCTGTCCTTGCCTTTGCAAACAGGGCCCGAGCCTGGGTGGGGGGCGGGGAATCCCGGGTCTTTCTGTGATTCTCGACAGGAGAGGGGCCTCCGGGGAGCCCCTGAGTCATGAATGCTAATAAGGCACTTGAACCGCGGCAGACCCCGGGGCCGCGGTTCCGCGAAGATGCCCTCTGTGGGTTGGCAGTGCACTCGCGAGACACTGGGGGATGCAGAGATCGTCAGCGCTGGAGGGTCGTGTCCGCAGGGGACGCCGGCCAGACCCGGGATGGTCAGAGGCAGGGCCCAGGTACAGCACAGGGGTGCGTATCATCTTGGGACATGCCGAGTTTCGGACGTGTAATTGCTCACGCTTACACTGGTAATTAAGTATTATAAATCAGGGCAATTTGATTTCACTGCAATTGACCTACTATTCCTTTCCTGAGGAAGAAGCAGTGATGACATGTTAGCAAAGATGACAAAGGAGATCCACGGAGGATCCGGGACGGTCTGCACCCCGATGGCAGCAGGTCTGTGGCTAGTCTGTGCTCGGGGGCCTGGCTTCTCCAGGAGGGCTGGGTCTGGGGGCCCAGCACGCGAGGGAGAAGCCAGACACTGGTGTAAAATCAAGGTCAAATAGGTTATTCTTACCATCATTTGGGGACACCATGGAAACCATTCTCTTTCTACCCTGAGAGCAAAATTCTTGTTCTGGACCATTCCGGAAAATGGTCCTGTTTTCTCTTCTCTTTTTGTAGTGTAGTTTGCTCATTATGCACCCTTCCCGCCGTCCCCATGCGGCTCCTCCCTCCCACGTGTGCATCAGACGGTCGGTGACTCTGAACCTCCTTCCCCTCGCTGCTTTGGGGCACACCAGGAAGAGATTCCCACGTCAGGCGGGTCCCCGACACCCCCGGATCTGGCCAGCCCGGTGGCCAGATGGGAGGGTGGGCTGTGAGGACACGGCCCCCCAGGATCCATCTCAGAGGGTGGCGGTCTGTCCCCCTGCCTGGGAAGATACCCAAACTCCCAGCCCCCTCTGCCCAGACTCAGCCCGCCGGCTGACGCAGCCACCACTCACTCTGCCCAGAATAAATCACCCCGTGATTGCATTTGATTGCCCTGGGGTCTGAAAAAACAATGATTTTGATCATTTGTTGAGTAAATCATGACATTTATCATCGTGCTGCTTATTTTGCTAATTAAGAGCTGGCTGCGAGGGACAGCCCAGATAGCGGGCTCCTCGGAGGTGCCACCTGCCCCGGATTCCGGGCTTGCAGTGGGTGGGGAGCATCGTGCAGGACCCCGGAGGGAGGCGGCAGGAGCAGGTTTCACCCTGACAGTGCCCACGCTCGGCTTGCTTCCTCCTTGAGCCTTGCGTCTCCGCCAGAGAGCACGCTGAGGGCAGGTTCTCCGGTACCCAGCGCATCGCCCGGCCTGTAATGGGCGCTCCAACATCAGCTGTTGAATGAGTGTCTCTGCCTCTGTTTGAGAAGCTGGTAGAAAATGTTAACGTGAACTGAGGGGTTTCATTTATCTGCAGAATTCACTCAAGTGGATTACCTCATCCCTTGGCTTTAGTTTCTGAATAGTAATATGCGTGTTCATTTGTTCAATCAACAAACAGGCTGTGTCTGGGCCAGACCTTACGGGAAGCTCTGGGGTCACAGGGGATAGCAGCTCCAAGACCTCAGGCTGCCGGGACTGTGGCTGTCCTATCATACAGCTCCCAAGCCCCCTCCTCCAAGCTCCCCAGGGCCCTGCTGCAAGGCTTTGCTGAGGGCCAGGACCCCCCCTGCCTCCTGCGGACCACACGCTCCCAGGACATCCAGAGTCACCAGGCTAGGCGAAGGCTCCCACCCAGCCCTGCACTCTCAGATGCTGAGAAATTTCTGTAAATTTAAGAGTATGTTACGATCCAGAACACACCCCCGGAGAAAGGCCTAGGGTTCAGAGGAAGCTATGTCTCTATGTGTCCAGGCTTGCCCACCTACATGTATTTTAGAACAGCAATGCTTTCTTTTCCGAGGTAGCCGCTGAGCATCCTTAGCATGAGAGGAAGTTTGGAGGTCTAATTTTGGTCCAGAGTATAGGCTGTCCACTGTGGTGGCCATCCAGCCTCTCACATCGCCAGAGGGCTTTCTGAGGCGCTGGGACACACACACAAGAGCCGAGAACTAGCTTCTCCAACTACCGGGAAGCCTTCCCCGGCCCCCAGGTTGGAGGCCTGGAGTCCTGGGGTTGGTGGCCTTGCACCCTGGCTTCTCACTGGCCTAGCCGGGCGTGCCCGGGGAGTCACACAGACACCCCAGGGCTGCAACCATGTGGCCCCCGACCTGAGGCATCCATCTCCTCCTCAGATCCAGGGTCTCTGCGGGAACCTCTTTTCCTTCTGCTCTGGCATTCACCTTCACCTCAAACACCTTCGCCTCGTTCCTCCACATCCAGCTGTTAACCAGACCTGCCCCCGCATGGTCACATGTGAGTGTGCACATGCACACACACGCACACATGCTCCCGCATGTGTGTGCATGCATGCAGACGCACATATGCACACAGACGCGTATACACACGCACACACGCGTGCACACGCACACACGTGCACACACGCATATGCACCCCCATGTGCACACATGCATATGCACAACGCACACACACACATGCGTGAACACGCACCTTTGGATTTTGCTGAAAATCCTAGACTGGGTTCCTGGCCTCCAAGGGCAGGAGGTACCTGTCCACCCTGCCTGGAGTTGGCAGCTCTGGCAAGCAGAGGGCCTCCAAAAACTGCCACCCTGTTGCCCAGGGTGCTCAGTCCACGGGGGTCCAGAGAGGTGTGGGAGGGGCCGCTGGGGTTGGGTCTTCAGGAGCATGTGGGTACTGAGCAGACGCTGCCTGTCGCTGTTCCCGAGGTCAGCTCTCCCCGGGGCCTCCCCCCACCCACCGGGGGAGGCGTCTGTGCTCCCTGCGGCCCATGCGTGCCCATGCACACTTGCTCACACGCCCCCGTGCGGGGACCATGCCTGAGCCTCCTCTGTGCGGCTCTCACGCTGGAGTGGACACAGATGCGTGCCCCGCTGGGGTGGCTCTTAGACGGTCTCACTGTGTGTTACTCTCGGCATTCCCGTCGTGGGGTAAGAGGTGTGGCCACGTCGGGGCTGGGAAGGGGCAGCGGCCCACACCGTGCAGGCTCCGCTCCGTGGCCCCCTGCCTCTCTGACAGCCTCACAGGTTAAGTGTTCGAATGCAGTATTCTCGGCCCCAAGTCTCCGCCATCCTTTCTCTGTGCACACTGGGAATCGTCAGGGACAGCAACCCACCCCCCGGCCCCAGGAGTCTCAGAACCTCCCTGCTTTGCTGTCCCCTGCCTGGCACTGACTCACCCCCGATGCTTTCCACTCTCTGTCTGGGCGGCCTGGGGTTTTATTTTAGGCTGAGACACATGGCAGGGTATTTCTCCCCCTAATGACTTTCTGAATGTGTTAAGAGGTACCCCATACATTCTGGAAGTTGTAAGCATGTGGCTCAGTGGATGCTCACACTGCTCGGAAACAACACCTGGACAGTCATGCGTTTGGGGCATCTGGATCCGAGGGGCCACGTCCCGTGGGAACAGGGCACGGCCTCGGTGTGCATGCCCAGAACCTCACTCGTGGACTCCTCGCTCTCCAGGAGCCACTCGGCACACACCCCATGCCGTCACTCCTGAACACCATGACATCGGGTCCAGACGTTTCCAGCCTAAGAATGCCATGGGATTCTGCACTATCTTAGGCCCGGCTCTGAGGCGCGGGTATATAAGGAATTTCAGAAAAAAGGGGAGAGAATGACTAAGAATACCTCCCTGATAGTGTTCTCCTTTATTTCCTTAAGGGGTAATAACTCAGCCACAATCCAGCAGAGGGTACTTTCTTTAAATAGAGCATTCTGATTCACAAGCGAAAAAGGAAATAAATATTTTCTTTTCATATTCGAGAGACGTCCCCGAATACCAACTTCTTAAATGGTATTTTACCCTGTGCATCCCTCTCTCTCACACACACACACCAGCGACAACCAAGCCCACCCCTGCTCTGGAAAGGCTTGCTTGGGAAGCAGCACCGTGGAAAATCCTGACGGGTTGTCAGAAGGAAGAGGGCGGGAGGTGGGGGAGAGGAGAGGCTGGCTTCCCCTCTGCTCTGCTCGGCAGCCCGTTCCCATGGGGCCCTGGCTCAGCCCTTCCTGCTGCCTCTGAAGGCCAAGACCAGAGAGCCGAGTGCTCTGTCACCTCCCTCCCATCTCTCTTTCTCTCCTCCAGGAAAATAGGGGTTGGTACATGGAGGGAAGGTGACAAAGGCCCTCTGTGCTGGGCCGGACTGGCGAGGCCGGGGCGGGCTGACCTGGCCACTGCTGTGTGGCCGGGCGTACAGACCAGGGGGATGGCCCGCGGTCACTGGGCGCCTGCTGTGTGCTGCACACTGTCCACGCGATGCTCTTTCTACGCCCGGTCCTCATTCTGCCGTCTGTAAAGGGATCCCACGTCCCAGCCCCGTGGGCAGCAGGGGGCCTGGCACGGTGTTAGCCACCACCCGTCAGGGGGCCCTGTTGCTTATGTGGAATTCTCCAGACCCCAGACAGAGCCTTTGGGTCAGGATTCAGCCGTTGCCCCTGAGCGCCCGGGGCCGGGCTGGGGCTGAGATGCGTCCAGGCTGGAGCCTCATGGCAGGACCCACCCAGCCAGTCAGCCTCTGAGGCACGGTCTGGATCACCCTTTGCACACAAAGTTTTGTTCTGGCCCTGAACGAGGCCAGGGAGGGGCACACAGCCCGCCCTGCTCACCTTAGGCTTGGGTCCCAAGCTGTTGTGCTGAGCATCCTCCAGGGCTCTTTCAAAATGCAGATTCGGGGTGAATCTGCTAGAGTCCGGTGGGGGTCCCTGGGAATATGCACCCTAACTAGCCATGGGAGCCTGGGCACTCAGAGGAGTCCCTTCCGGACCCAAGTCCTGGGGAAGGGGGGCTTACCTTGAATTTGCTGCCCCTCCAGGTGCCTCCCTCCCCTCACCCCTGGGACTACAGAGAGACATTTTCCTGCAGGTGTGAGGACAGTTAGCAACAGAGCCTTTCTTGACCACGGAGCCTGTCAGGGCCCGGTACAAAGAGTGGGGGTGGGGTAACCAAGGGGGCTGTCCCCATGAGCAGGGGACAGAGGGGACCCTGGCCGCCCCAGCGTCACCAGCTTGAGCTCGGGGCGGCAGGTGAGGCTGGGCAAGGGGGCCCTAGGGCTCTCACCCCCGTACAGTGGGTCCCTCCCATGGCCGTGGCTGGGACAGCCACCACTTCATGCCTGGAAAGCCCTGGGGGCACGACTGTTCTTGCTCTCATGGTGCAGGTGGGAGCCCGAAGCCCTGGGTGTGTGTGGGGGGGGGGTCACGCAGGGTCTCACAGTAGGTTGGCATAGGGGTCTGTGATCAGACTCGGTGCCCTGCCGAGTGCCCCTGCTGCTCATGTAGCCCACTCATGCCGGGGCAGGGACTCAGCCGACCCCTTCCCCCGTGCCTCCAGCCCACGTGGACACCCCATGCCCCCGCCATGCCCAGTGGGTGATGGCCGGGCCACGGCTCCCCCCATTCCAAGGGGAGGTGTGCAGCGAGTTCAAGCTCCTTTGTCTGCTGTCCTACGGCAGAACTCAGACTCCGCAGGTGGCGCTGGTGGCCCCTTCTGGGCTGACCCCGCCTGCCCGAGGCGGGAGGCAGTGGTGGGGACCCACCTGCCAGGACGAACCATCTGCACCATCATCATTTATACAGAAATCTTTCTATTTTGGAGACTCCCCAGCAGCAGACCTCCCAGGGAGTGGAGTGGGCAGCACTGGCCGGGGGGCTCCCTGGGAAACCCCAGCATGGGCCTGGGCCATCCTAGGTCCAGCCCCTCCATAGGCCTCCCTCTCGCTGGGTTGGACGAGAGTCCCAGGCGTTGCAGGCCATAAAAGGTCTCCCTGGGTCATGGGACAAGGGCGTGAACCTCCCAGCCAGGCCTGGCCTGCTTATCAGAGCTTCTCTCCAGTTGAGAATTTCTATGACCGGTCACCCCTGGGTTAGGAATGTGTTCTCGGCATGTCACCGGCCACCTCCGCCTCAGCCAAAACCGAGGGCAACACAGCGGCTCACACTGCCGAGGGACCCCTGCAGGTGCCCGCCCTGTTCGGCTCAGGGCTGGCGCAGGGCGCTGTGCGTTCCGTCCGTCCTGCTGGGTGCCGGGCGCTATGAGGCGGCTGGTTTTTGCCCCGATCAAGGGTCCGATCAGCCCAGGGCGGCCTCTCTGTGGGGGAGCGGTTAGCGTGGGCGCAGGACTGGCGGGGGTGGGGGATTATGGCTAACAGTCCATGGAGGGTATGCTCCACACGGCGCCTGCCGTGCCTTTCACACCATTTAGAGCCCAGTGAATAAAACAGCCTAAAAGGGAGTCAGTCCTCAGGATTCACGCTGGTGTATCTGGGGGTGTCTCCTCCTCCGAGAAGAAAAATGTTGAGAGTAAAGTGTCCGGGTGGCACCCTCCGGGGCGCCGGGACCCCGACACCTGTCACACGTGTGGCCGTTTCCCAGGGCAGCATTCCAGCGGCAGCGCCCGGGGGCCCTCGTGGGTCCGGCCTGCATGTCCTTCTGCCGCGGGAGCCACCTGAGTCTGGCTCGCAGACGGCACGTCCCCCGTCTGGGCTAATGCCCAGTCTAATTGCACACCCCATTGTGTCCTCTCTGCTCGGTCGTGTCCCAGATACCCACATCACTCCTGGCCCATTTAGATCTTTCTAAAGTCCATCGGGCTTATCAGCACAGTCATTTCACGAGGAGCTAAGATTTCTGCCATTTAGGCCTGCGGCATTGTCTGTCCCTGCGGCGGCTGAGATAAACCCTCACCCAGAACAAAGTCGCCGTGACCTTTTACAAGTAGGAGCGGCCTTGTTTCCCTCTAGACTAATTTATCAGCCTGCCTCTCAGCCAGGCCCTCAGTGGAGGCCCCGAGGCCGCTGCCAGGAGGGGACAGGGTTTAGGATGCCTGGCGGGTCCTCGTTTTCCATGGGCAACTTGGGGTCGGGGCCAAAGCAGGAAACGGCCGTGGGAAGTGCAGGGACTGGCCCGGGAGACACAGCCAGGTGTTTCCCAAAGAGGGCAGGGCCTGTGGGTGGCTGGGCGCCCTCCCCTGGCCGCCTTCTGGGCCAAAGGTGATCCAGACAGCAAGTAACAATAAGGATATGAAATGGCCTACAGGCCCCGGCACCCCCAGGACTAGCCACTGAGGTCCAGGAGGATGGCCACGGCTCTGCCCTCCCTCCTGCAGGGGCCAGACCTCACACAAGCCAGCGTGGGCAGCGCTTTGGCCTGAGGGCCTTCCCAAGAGCCCATTTCTAGAAGGTTCCTGCTGCTCTGGCGAGTGGTGTTTGGTTCACACCAGGGCATCCCACTGAGTGAGCTTGTGATAAGCCTCGTGTGTGTGAAGAATCACCCGGGGCTCCCTGGCCCGGCTGTGCGCCTCTCGCGGCCAGGCAAACGGGTTGAGCCCCGGAGCTCCCCGGTCATGGCATGCCGACCTCCCGGGCTTGCCAAATGCGGGGGAGCCAGAGGATGCACCGCTGCGGGCCCGACCGCTGCCCAGGTTGCTGCCGCCCTGCACAGCCCTGGGGGACCCCAGGTGACCCTTTCTCAAATCTGAACTTTCCGAGGTGGTTCTGACCCCCGGTGGGCTCAGGGTTGCTGTCCCACCTTCTGTCTGCCTCTTCTTCTGTTCCCGGGGAATTGGGACGTCTCAGGCCTCCACCTCCTGGGCGCACACAGCAGGCTGTGATGTCAGACCGCCCGCCGAGCTGATGATGGAGACGGTCTCCTCACGGATGCTGAGGGCTCGCCTCCGTCCTTCCAGCTGGGAGAGCCCACGGTGGCGACGGCCCAGGCTCCCAGGGGCCCCTCTGTTGCTCAGCCGCACAACCGGACATCCCCGGTGAGGGCTGGCTTCAAGGAAGGTGAGCATCGGCCAGCTCTTTACAGCACTGAGGTCTGGCCTGCGGTGGGACACCGCCGTGGATGTGGCCCTTTGCCCGTGGCTTCCTTTAGACTCAAGCACAGTAGGAGACCTCAGAGCCGTTGGCGGGACCTGAAGCCGGAGCTTGGGGCTCCTAAACATGCAGTGGGAATTAAGGGTGCTTGCCTTGTCCTCGGCCACCCTGGTCAGGGGCCTCAGGATGAAAATTCTGCAGGACATGCCACCGAGCCTCCATTTCCCTGAAAGTCCTCCTGGGAGGGGCCGCCACCGCACTTGGCACCGACTTCCAGCCCCACACCAGGAGACGGCGGGGTCGGGGAGAGAAGGGTGGGGTCGGGACTACAAGTAGATCCAGGGTCACATCCAAGCCTGGGTGAGGACCCCTGGGAAGGCAGATTCCCTCAGTGACTGATGTCCCTCTGTGGACAGGGACCTTGGGCTCTGTGCCCTCACGTGGGCTGGAGGGGATGGAAGAGGGGTCTGTTCTGCATTTTGATAAACACCCTCCAGCTCCATTAATATCATCATAGGAGCTGCCCCCTGGAAGAAGACATGTTCCCTTGTCTGTGCGGTTGGCATTGTTGTGGGGGGTTACTGTCACTGAGCCGACCTGGAAGCCCGTCCAGGGACACGGTGACCGAGAGGAGCATCTCCAGTCTGGCAGACCGGCCTCCACCGATCTCGGCTCCAGCCTGTCTCCCGGCCCTCCGGGCATCTCAGCGCCTCCCCTGCCTCCAAGGAGTCACGTGGCTTGTGGGACACAGTCCCCGAAGAGTCGGCACTCCACCGCTCACGACCAGGGCATCCAAGCCAACAGTGGGGACGCGGGCTTGCTGGCCCTTGGGAGCAGCGGGCTCAAGGCGCCTTGCAGAACCCGAGGGTGGTGGTCTCTACCCTTCCCCCCCCACCCCCACCGCAGGCCCCAGCCCCCGGACGTCAGCCGAGCGTGCGTCCCTCCAACGGACCTCCAGCCAGACCGTGAGCCAAGGCCCACAGCCAGGACCTGTCTGGAGATGCGAGGCCCTCCCCAAAACCAGGCCGCGTACAGCCTGAGACGTGAAGCCAGAACTCCCGACTCCTTAGGGTCCGTCTGTCTTGGATCGACTCCCTTGTTTACTGGATTGAAAATACGTTAACGATTGGGAGCCCGAAGCAGCAGGCCCATCGGGCCCAGGTGGTCTTGGTGGCACCGGGCTCCGGTTCCCCAACCCGAGGCTGCACACTTGTTGTGGCCCCCGGGGCGGGTTCTCTGTGCCAGGACCACGGCACTGGAGCCCACGAGGGCGGGGTCTCCCACCCTCCCTGTCTGGCAAGCGGACCTGCCCGCTGCAGAGGACTGGCCTCCTCTGCAGTCCGTCACGGACACCACAGCCCCTCTGGCCTCCTTGCTTGAGCGGTGCCCGTTCATCCGCACAGATGCTACATGTCCAGCCGTGCCCTGTGCCCTCCGGGGCTGAGGTCGGGGAGGACAGCACTTCCCTGGGGCAGTCACCCTGCTCCACCTGCTCGAGGGCGTTCCTCATGTTCCCCGGAATCCAGGCCGGGCCCCCTCTCTGGGTGTGGCTGTCTGCTTACACCCCTTTCCGAGGGTCCCGGGCTGCACACGGCTCAGTGGTCCTCACTGGTCTCGTGGTGCACAGCCCGGGAGGTGGCTCCCTGGGAGGTGTCATCCTGCCCCCCACCTGACCTCCAGGTGGACATTCATCCTTTCCGTTACAAAAGGGAAAACTGAGTCTCAGGAATGGTAACTGATGCTGCTAACAGAGCAGGTAAACTGGGGCGTCCGGTCCAGCCCAGACCCGGTCCATTCACTTTGCTTCACCCATTTCCAGTAACGGGGCGCCCCTCACACTGGGACACGCAGGAACATGGAGAAACCTGCACGGCAGGGGTCAGGGCCCAGTGCTGCACACCTGTTCTAAGAGCAAGAAGGCCCAGCCCATCTGCCACCCGCATGGGGATCACCTGGCCTGCGTCACACCCTCTAGTACTCAGCAGGCGAGGGACACGATGGCCATTTCGAGACTCTCTGTTTGTCCCTTGTAAGCATCAGACAATTTGTGGGGTTTTCCAAGATGGTGTGGGAGACAGAGGAAGGTGGCTCAGACCCCAGATGCTGTTGAGACTCAAGCCATCCCCCGATGGCCTCAGTTTCCCCACATGTTAACCAAGAGGATGGACACCAGTCGTCCCCAGGGCGCCTCCCATCTGCAGCCTATCGCCTGAATGCGCTGATCTTTTCGAGGCGGGGGTGACAGAAGAGCTCGGGAGAGTTTTCTCTAACAGAATATGGCCACACGGGCGGCGCACCCCCAAGCTCAGGGCCGCGGTTCTCTCCGCATGGGCATTTTGTCCCCGATGAGCCCTCTGACCCTGAGGTTCCCGTGGACTGCCTCCCGGGGTCCCTGGAACCAAGCGCCTGGCTCCTTCCTTCGTTTCTCTGGGCCCTTGTGCAGAAGGGGGGCTCACAGTGGTCATCAGAAGTGACCCCCAGACAGTTCCATGCACTGCCGCCCGGCGCTGGACTAAGTCAACAATGAGACACCTCAGAAAAAAATGACCTTGGTGCCCAAACAGTCTTG
This sequence comes from Eumetopias jubatus, assembly GCF_037043125.1. Lineage (NCBI taxonomy): Eukaryota > Metazoa > Chordata > Mammalia > Carnivora > Otariidae > Eumetopias > Eumetopias jubatus. Next base: position 105,373,027 of record NW_028274810.1, on the reverse strand, counting down.
GCGAGCCTTCCTTCTACAGTGCTTTCCGAACAGAACACCTGAGGGCAAAGGAGCCGAATGGATGACAGAAGTTTCCTGAGCCCGGAGCACCTGACAGCGAGGAGGGTGGCTGCCGCCCCCAGTGAGGGGCCTGCGCTATCCCCGGCCGCCTCTCCGTGGGACCTGCCCCACACCGTCCCCAGAATGTGGTGGCCAGCTAGAACTCCATGGCGTGTAGACGCATCGCCCCAGGACCTCTGGCTTCATCTGCACTGTGGGGTGCACTGTGTTCCTTCTCTAGGGGCGCCTGTCACGTTAGACCCGGGCCACCCCACCCCAGTGTGATCTCATCTCCACTAATCACATCTGCAATGACCCTATTTCCACATCAGGCCCCGTTCTGAGGTCCCCGGGGTTAGGACTTTGACATGTGAATTTGGGGGTACAGGATTCACCCCATACAGACCCCTTAGAGATTAAACACCTGGGCCGGGTCATACTCAGGTAGCATAAGGAACGGGAAGTCGTGCTGGGGACCCCTGTATGTGATGCTGGTGCCGAGACCCCCGGCCAAGGGGTGGAGCATGCCTGACAGGCCATGTCTGACACAGGGCGTGGCGCCGAAAGACCCAGGAGGGGTTTGGTGAATCATAGCACAGATCATGACAGTAACATACTTTTTTAGGGTTAGCATTTTTAGCTAATCCCGACATTTTCCATGTGGGGGTAGCAGCAGGGGAATCATGTGGGAGCTGGCAGACCCAGCCCCTCACCCTGGTCTGTGCTTGCGCCCCGGCCAGCCTGCAATGCTCCCTGCAGGGCTCCGGAAACGTCTTCCTCAAGCAGGAGACGCTGATGTGGGGGGCAAAGAGATGCAGCGTCAGCACCTGAGAGGGGAGTGCTCGTCGGGATGAGAGCAGCGCGAGACCCCCACCCGCCGGGGAGACAGGCCCCCCAGAACCAGCCGGCGGGGGCACCTGGACCCCCTCGACACCGCCCATGCCAAGGACTCGCCTGGCTCCTCCCGGAACCAGTGCCGGGCGAGGTTGGGGGTCAAAGGCGCGGCTGTGTTGTGTTTCAGGTTTCCCGCCAAGGCCACGCAGGCCCCGGGAGGGGTTGCGGACCAGCCTCGGAGAGGCCGTGCGGGCGCGTGTCTGCGCTCTGCCGGACCCCAGGGCTGCTGACCCCAGCACCAGGGGTGCGCGCCCCCGAAGGCCCTCGGGAGTCCGTTCAAAAAGAAATGGTTAAAAGTGGGCGGGCGGCAGGAGAGCGTGGAGACGGACAGAGGCCCAGCGGTTGGCTAATTGGAGAGCGGGACCAGTGCGGGGGGGAAGGCCGCGCACCCGGACAATGTCCTCCAGAGCCAGGGGCTGGGAAGGCCCGGAGGGATTGTTATCGAATTAGTTGAAGTCAGAGCCCCCCTGAATGAGGCAAAGCAGGAAAGGGGAAATGAAGGCCCGGGTATAATGCGGCCTAAATGAGGGGCCCCATTCACTGCTCATGAAAAGGCTCCGGCTTCTTTTCTTGGGGAAAGGGGCGGCGAGCTCACTTTTGTTTGGCTGGGGGCGGGGGCTGCTCCTGGAGGATATACTTACCTACAGCCAGTGACAGGCAGAGGGCGGGAAAAGGGGGCATTGAGAGTAATCCCAGCGCCCGGGAGGAATGACAGCGGACACAATCACACGCACACATCAAGGGCGCTCCGAAGAGCTCCTTCTCGTCTCGCCGCACATGTCCCGGGAGGCCGTGGGCCGGGTCGCCCGTGTCAGCCGAGCTCGCCCGCCAAGGACGCCTGACCCCCAGCCCACCATCCACTCCAAGGATGGAGATTTAATACACGCTCACGTGGCGGGTTTGCGTCTCACGAGTTGAGTCAGGGAATGATGCTTTGGGAAGTTGCCCCCAAACCCACGGACAGAGTGGGGACGGGGGGGGGGCGGCCACAGGCTACATGAACACTAAATACCTGACAAAGTGCTATGCTCAGTAAATATTTGTTGAATTCGCACATTAATTAATTTTCCAGATGAGATTTTCCTAATCCGTTTTTTAAAGAAAATAAGGATTAAGTGCGAGTCTGGCCGTGAGGCCGGCCTGGGGAGGTGAGAAGCAGCGTGGTATTCAGGGGTGCCGGCTGGGCGTGTGGCGGGCGGGACGGCCTTTCCTGCACCCTCAGAGAAGCTGCTTTGCTGTTGGAAGCCCACCCACAGCGGGGGCCAGCACCTCTTGGCCCGCTCGTGCCCCTGACCGCGTGCGGCATGTGCCTTAACTGCGGGCACGTCCGCATCCCCAAGCCACCATCTCGCGGGGATCTGGATGTCACAGGGATCCAGAGGGCCCCAATTCTAGAACTTGGCACAGAGCAGCCGTGAGGCACACCCCCCAAGCCCCCGCGGGACCCGCTGGCCCAACCAGAGGTTTCCTCAGTGTTCATCGGAGCTGTGGACCCGTTGACCTCCCCACCTCGTTCCCCTTCACCAGGGGCCCCAAGGAGCACCGTTGTCCTGGTTTGCTTAGCAAAGCCCTTGTCCGGGGTCACAGAGCTGGTTTGGGGCGGCCTTCTAGGGCCCGCTGCCCCACACTGACCTGGGCCTTCCCTCTGCAGCAAGCGGTGTCAGGAGGTACAAGTGTCAAACCTCCCAGTGAGTGAACGTCCGGAACGGGCTTTATTGATGCTGCGTCTCTGCTTCTGGGTGTCGCTGGGGAGACTGGCTCTGCCCGTGCTTGCTGGAGGCTGCATGCCCTTCTCGCCCACATGGGCCAGGGCCCAGGAAGGAGCAAAGCCCGCATAGTGGCAGGTCCTGAGCCCTGGCGAGATTTATTCAGAAACCTTCGTGAACTCCTCAAGTCCGCAAGGTGGCGGAGCTCCCAGGATGTTCGATGGTATCTGATTTTCCTGGATAGATTTACTCAGGTGTTGGAGGGAGAGAACAGCTGTGTGTGCCCCAGGCTGGGTGGGCATGGGTATGCGTCCTTGGGGATGAGCAAATACGCATTTATTTGCAACAAGGAGTCCCTTCCGAGCACCTGTGTGTCCCCAGGGATGACATGGCAGATGGCGGGCTTCGGGAGCCCTCGGGGTGGAGACCTGGATGTTTTATGAAATGGCAGGCGTACGTTTTACTCTTTCTACAGACCATAAATGTTTCCTGAGCAGCAGTGAAGAAATTACTCGCAGGGAAGTGAAGTGATGGGTGTCAGGGCTGAGGTCCTGGTGCCCGGTCAGAGGGGCATGCCTTCGCAAAGGTCTCCAGTGACCGCCGTTTATGAGGGAGTCTGAGACACGCGCCAGCCTCACACACACACACACCCTGGTCACGGGAGGGGGGAGGGAGAAGGCAACAGCCCACACAGGGCACGCAGAGGAGGTCCGTGCAGCCCGCGATCCCCACCGTGTGCCAGCTTCCAGGGAGGTGAAGGTGGCCCCCGGGATGCAGACGAGAGGAACCGGCCAGAGACTGGAGCCAGACCTCGGGGGATGGTCTCGGGGTGGGGGGCTCCCAGGCAGGCGGACGTGTCCCCGTGGCGCGTGGCGCACCAGCTCGGCAACCTCGGTCTCCAAGATAATGTCCAAGAAAGAGTTCTAGCTCAACACTGTTTGTCCCTTTTTTATGATTTGGTAAGAAATTTGCAAGGTCATTTAATTACACCTCTCGCACATCCACACCCTGCAAACTCCCCGGCCGCGTGGCCCGACCAGATCCCTTCCTAACAGCGGATTTTACGACCTCAGTGCCTTTGGCATCCGTGCGCAGCGAAGATACGTGAGGTTCTGCTTCCCGGGGAGACCAGCACATTGCCAAGGGGCAGTTTGGAAGCAGCCAAGTGCCGGCCAGAGCTGATGAAGGAGAGGGCTTTGCTTTCAGGGTTATTTTTAAGTTATGCTTGTGGGTGGTGGCAGCTGGAAGTCCCTTTGCCCAGTTTTGTGGCCTAGGGCAGGGTGGTCCCGAGACCCTTTGCAACTGCCCAGGTTCGGATCACGGGTCTACTAGCCGTTACGGTGGTGGCCCTCCCCACGGGGCCTCAGTGTGCCTGCCTGGAAAGTGGTCCCAGGCTCTCTGGCTGTGGGGATGGTGGGGACTGTCCAGTGCCTTCCGCATTCAGACGGCAGGTCCATGTGTAGCCTGCGAGCGTGCCAGGCCCGTGAGGTGCCCCAGAGTCACCCCCCGGGGCGTGACAGGAGGGCAAGTGGAGTGACCCGCACAGAGGCATCTCACATTCTTTGTTCAAAGCAGGTTTCTGCCACTGCCTCTCCTGACTCGCAGGCCTGGGCGTCTCGGCTTTGGGCGTGGGCCCGGGCACTCCGGGTACCGAGCACCCCGCTTGCCAGCAGCAGCCCCCAGCCGACGTCCTGACGACCAGACTGTGTCCGGACACTCCAGACGTCCTCTGGGCAACAGAACCGCCCTCGGCTGAGACCCAGGAGGCTAAGGAGGCGTCGATCCCAGGATTTTCCTGCTTCCTTCTTTGGAGCAGTTTCCGCTTGCTCCTGCGGGTGCCTTTGCCATCTGCCAGGACCAGGTGCCCATAGGGAACCTGCAGGCGCCCATGTGCTGAGGGGATGGCAATATCCTGTGCCTGGCCCTCTGCCGCTGCCCGTGCCCCTTGCGACCACTGGGCTCGGGAATAGGCTGCCCATCTCCCCACACGGCTTCTGGCCCTGGCACCGCTCGTTCCTTTCCAGAGCATCTGGCCTAAGCCAGAGTTGGGCCCCTGCCCAGGCTTAGAGAAGGTGGGTTCTTCTTCCTCGTTCCTGAAGCGGCCATGCAGGTGTACATGAGACCCCAGGGGGACCAGGAGAGAACAGACAGACAGTCCTTCTGTCCAGCCCTGAGCAGGGACGAGCATGTCACCCGCCTGCAGGATGGCAGCCCCGGCAGGCTCTTGCCATGAGCCAGGGGGTGGGACAAGGCCAGCGAGCGGGGCAGAGGGCTCAGGTCGCATGGGGCGCGGCAGACCTGGGTCGGCCCAACCCCCCCGTGGCTCCCTGCCGGCCCCCACACAGAGGCGGCAAGTCTCGCTGAGCGGAGATGTCCTGGTTTCTGGTTATTCGTCTCCTATTTAATGCAAGGGTCATCAACATCGCCACGGTTGGTGTGGAGACGTATTCCTGCTCGAGGGGGTAGGCAGTGGTGGCGGACCGGCCTGTCAGGGAGCTCACGCCGACAAGGCCGTCTGGGCAATTCCCAGTGAGCTCAGCAGGGAACGCTCCGTGCTGCACTTGCAGGGTGGGGTAGGCCGACGTCAGGCAGCCTTTGAACGTTTTTGTCAAAAATATGGGAAAATTCTGGTTCCAGTGACAAGAAAAATTAATCATTGATCTGGTAAACGTTCATGCCTGAGCAGGAAAGCAACAAGATAAGAACCCAGAATCAATCTCAGACTGGGATTTACCAAACATGGTCGCATTTGAAATCCATGGGAGCCCAGAAAAATGTCCCGAGTAAGGGAGCAGAGGATACCAGCTCCGCAGGTGCCCAGTCCTGACCTCAGACACACCAGAGCCGGCCAGGCTCCCGTTTGCTGCTGAGGTCTGTGAAGGTCACTTGCATGCACGTGCTCCCCTCAGAGAGCCAGGCCGGCGGCCAGAGCTGGGCAGCCTCCGCCCGCCTCCGGCACCGTCCAGCTGGAAGCAATGCAGGTGCGTGTGGGGGCGGGACACCACGCGGAATGTCCTGGAACCCCAAGGTGGCAGCCTTTCAGAGACTGACTTAGTACAGACGTGCCCCTGCTTCAGGGCATTGTCCTGGCGATTGGCGCCCCGAGCCTCAGCAGCACCCTCACCACCCATCCTTGCCGGGGACCTCCCTGAGTTCTGGGCCTTGTCTCGTGATCTCCTGGGCACTGCAGCCAAGCACTGTCTCCAGAACTTTCCAAACCGGAGGAATAAGAGGACCTGGCTGAGGCTGACATTCTGGAAAGGCATCGTGAACCGGCTGTGTTCTGGTCCCCCACGGTTGAGGGGGGCTTTCCAGAAGGCGCGCTCCCATTTGATCTTGTGTGCGTCCATTCACGGGATCCTCATTCAACGTGGAGGACCCCGCCGTACTCTCTAGAGACAGTTGCAAGAAGACGTTCGACCCTGTGAGCCACGTTTCTTTCTCAGCCTCAGAAAATCAGTGACTATCAGTTTATCCTTGTTTTGAGAAGTAACCCAGGTATGAATGTCTAGGACATGAATATATTGAATAAATCACCTGCGTTTAAAATTTCTCTATGGGAAAATACTTTCCTAGTCGCTGGATATGTTCCCACGGTGACATTTCACTGTCGTGGGCTCCTGGGGCGTCCAGACCTTGGCAAGGGCCGCACTGGCTTCTGGGTGGTTCCTCAAGGTTTCCGGCACCATCCGCGTGACCCGTCCGGCTCTGAGCCGTTGTGGTGAGGACTGTCCTTCCAGTGACAAAGGGGAAACCGAGGCCCAGGAAGGTGATAATGTCCTGCAGACTCAAGAAGGGGCCTGGGTGGGCTCAGCATCCAGGCCCCCGCCAGAGCCCGGACCAGGTCACAGGTACACGCGAGCCTGGTGCTCCAGCTCCAGTTCCAATAGCTCAGGTCACACATCTGGGCTGACGGAACACTTTCCAAGACATCCTCTCAAGAGAATGGGATCCATACTCTACACGGAAGGGATCGAAACTAAAGAGAGTTTGCGGCCCTGATTCGCAGGGCTGGAGAAGGCTCCTTCTTGAACTCCAGACATATATTTATTCACTGGATCATTAGCTACTTACGTATTTATTTGCTCACTAGGGACTTACTCATTAGATGTGTATTTGTTTGTTTATTTCCTCATTAGATATAGCTTTCCTTATTCGCTTACTAGATGTTCATTTACTCACTCCTTAGATGCGCGTACTGTCCAGAACCTGCAGTCCGCCGGGTAGCCGGTGGTCGCTCCTGAGCTGTGGGGGCCCAGCAGCCTCAGGTGCCCCTCTCCCTTTTCCAAGCAGACCCGTCGGAACCCCGTGAGTCGTGTCCTCGGACGTCTTCCACCTCCAGTCTGAGATGAGTAAGGGACGGACTCCATCGTTGTCTCTGCTCCAAAGCGGTGGCCTGGACCAATTTCGAAGGGAGCAGGGGGCCGGCTCTAGGAAAAGATGGTCTGGCGTAAAATGAAGGCTCTTTGGTTCAGTTGGGGGCTCCAGTGGATTCGCATCTTGGAAACGAGCTGGACTCTGCTCGTCCTCCTGCTCCGCGATTGTGGCGACTTTGTCCGTGGTCTTCGGGGAGCCCCGTGAGGCCACCCGGCTCTGCCCCGCTCCACCCCACACGGCCTCGGAATGCGGGGTATCACCACCAGCCAGCCGGGGCTCTTGGAGAACAATAAACGTACAGGAAACAAAACGGGGCGCCTCTGTGGTGCGCGGGCGGGTGTGAGCGCGTGCATGCCATGCTTGGCAGCCGGGGCCTGCGCGTGAGCACGGGCGCGGGACGGCGTGTGTGTCTGGCGCTCCGTCGCTGTGGAGAGCCTCACGGCAGTGGGCACCATGGACGCACATGAAAGGAGGGACAATAAATAGTTTCCTACCTTGCTCTGATAATGGGCGCGTTCTTTACATTGATTAATCCTCACGTGGCCTTTGGACGTCAGTTTGGGAGTGACAGTAACAAGCCTCCTGAGGGCTCCGCTAATTTGCACTCCATTCACCCTCCCGTGAAAACCCGTCAGAGCCGCGGAGGACCTGCGCAGCGCCCGGCCTCATTCAATGGGGGCACGATTCGGTGGGAAAGGGGCCAGTTTCCACAATGCCCAAAAGAGCAAATTGGCGGAAGCTTTGTTCCTCCTTTTTCCCTTCCCCTTTCATGTGGTCCTGTACTAGTTAAGCTCCTCATTTGTCCCCGCCGGGGGCTCGGGACTCGGGTCACCCTCAGGGCTGCCTTTCAGGTGATCTCGGCGCCCCCAGCCCGGCCTGGGCGCGGGGGGGGGGTGGGGGGGGAGCGGTGCACAGGGCGGCCCGAGGCGGGGCCCCTGCGGGCACTCGGGGCATCCCCGCCTGCATGGGGGCCCCCAGAGGCGGCCTGAGGCTCACCCCTGCGTCTGCCTCCGGGGCCTGGGGCCTCTCTGAGGTCCTGGCTGGAGATCCCCGTGCTTCCGGAGCCTGAAGCCTGCCGTGGAAGTCCCAGCCTGTCGTCTGCCTCCCCGCCTCGCTGCTGCCTTACTTGCCACAGTAGATGGGCGCACCACAAATTAAAATTAACGAGGCAGTGTCCCTTTGGCTCCCACCCAACATTTGCTGGCTCTGTTCCCCCCACCCACCCCCCGCAATCTGTCCTCTCCCCGAAGCTCAGTATCAAAGGAGCACAGTTTTGGAGTCTCCCGCCTGGTAAGGAATCCTCTTCTTTCCCGAGTCAGGGTCCCTGGGCATTTTCTTTATTTTGATTCCTGGGGAGCTTCCCGCCCCAAGCACTATTTTAAAAGCCCCCTCCTATCACGGCTGTGTGCAGGGAGAGTCCCGGCCAACAGGATGCATCTCACCTGAGGAAGAAGGATGCTCCCCTCCTTCACTGGCCACCTGCTTCCTTGGAAGCCCTCCGTGTTAGAAGCCTCTGCACATCACATCCCGGGCGCTGGCAACCCCTTCACTTGCCAGAAAGGAGCCACCGGCCCCACCAGCACAACACATAGACCCTCAGATCCCCAAATGAGCCAACAAGCACCACTCATTCTGGGGGGAGAGGGAGAAAGAAACTCACCTTCCCAAATCTTTATGAATTAAAGATGTGCAGTCCATGGAGTTTCTGCCTACTTGGCTGACAAAGATAGCGCCCCTGCTTTGCTGGGGAGAGGGTGGTGCGGGGCAGGATGATGGAACCCCAGTTTCCCTGCTCAGCCTTTGTATTTATAAAATTGTCATTTGCCACTCAGGCTTGCCACTGGCCGGGAAGCCGCAAGTGTTGTGTGGGGCAGGGTGGCCTGCCTTGTAACTTTGGGGGGTTTGTTGTGTGTGTTCTGTTCCAGGGAGTCTGTTCTTACTTCCCTCGGGGCGCAGGCATGTGAACGTGGTCGGCCCGAGGGCACATGTCCTCTGAGGAAGGGCCTGCGCCATCCGAGCGTGACCTGATAGATCCTGGTGTCCCCCAGACGCCAGGAGGCTGAGCAGCACCTCGGAGGTCCTGCCCTCTCCGGGTGAGGAGGCAGGTTTCCGGGACGCCGTGTCCACCCGGGGTCACCCACAGACAAGGTCACAGGCAGGGCTGGAACCGACGATGGGCAAGGCCATGGGAGTGCCCTCCACAAGGCCTCACTGCCCCCCATTAATCCTGCCATTCCAGATCCTTATCAAGGCTGCTCAGCCTGGTACATTAATTCGGAAGCACGCAGGGCAGAGGGAGCGGCCAGTGAACCAAACGGAATGGCCAGGTGAGCTGCCTGGACGTGTGTCCACGTCTTGTGGGGCCCCCTGGTCAGACTCATCTGGAACCCCTGGTTCTCATCCATCACCCCCTTCCCTGGAGGGCGCACGGCCAGTGGACAAAAATGTATTTCTCCATAAACAGTTTATTACAAAAGGGGGAAAATTAAGAAAGAGGGATCGTGGTCTCCCTGTTCAGATAAGTGCCTTTTCACTCCATTCTCCTGTTGGACACAAACCAGAAACTTCTGGTTCCTGACAAACCTGCCAACTTCCAACCCCACCTCTCTTTCTGAGCAAAAATAGTGCCTTTTCCATCCACACGGCCTGGGGAGCCTAGAGCAATGGCAGCTTCAAGGACCTGATTTCCAAAGTGAGGGCGCTGGTCAGACCCGCTGGTCCTGGAGCCCCAGGCCCGGGGCAGGAGCACAAACCCCCCTGGGGACTTATCAGCGGCTGGTAGCTGCCGCCCCCTCCGAGCTGGCAGGGTCCACATCACACAAGAGACCCCCTCAGACGGGGGAAACAACCTTGACCTTGACCAAGGAGGCCATGGCGCGAGTGTGCACACGCGCCCTCTCACGGGGCAGGGCTTGGGAGCCTGGCGGGGGGGGGGGTGTGCACCGGGCCTCCATGCCCCCCAATCTTCTCTCTGGAGCCCTCTGAACTCGGGGTCTGAAGCAGCAGGCCTGACATAGGCGGGCTGGGTAGGTGAATTCTGCAGTCAGCTGTGGAGGGCATTCGTTCCCCCGGCCGGCTGTCCTCACGGGACCGTTGGAAGATGCCACCCCATCCGCTCACGCGTCACTGATCCCCCCTGATGGTCAGGCATGAGCCCTGGGTTGAGAATTCACTCGCAACCAAAGGAATGTCCAAAGGTGTCCTGCTACTAAAAATAAGTGAGTAGGTGCGTCAGCGGAGCGGAACGGGACAGGACAGAGGAGAGAAGGGTGGGGTGGGATGGACCGGACCCTTCTCTGGGTTGGCAGGTAACGTCGGGCCGCATGAGAAGGAAAGGGTCTATCTACAGACGCGGAGCCCCAGTGATAGGCAGGGTCTGCCCTGCTCCCTTCGGACGGTCATCCTGGGCCAGACCCCTAGGGACGGGTGACCTCGAGAGTTTGGGAGGGTAGGAGTGGGCAGGTGGGCCCCCAGCAGAGCGGTTGCGGCTCGCTGTCCCTCCGCTGAGCAGGCCGGGGGACTGGGACCCCCACCCGGTGCCCTGTTCTCCGAGGACCCGTCGGCGGCATGTCCCTCCACGCCCGTGGGTGGGTCCGGTGCCGTGCACCCCCCCTCTGCCCTTTCCCACTGGGCGTGGAGGGCTGGCTGTGGTCTTCTCCCTGCCATCCCCTGCCCTCCGCCTCGGGGTGCCCTCAGGCCCTCTGATTTCCCCTTGGCTCTCACAGATTCTGCCCGTGTCTGCTCCCTCATTAATCAATGTCAAGCTCGGCATCAGCAACAAGGACCGCATTCTTCCGCGGCCCCTCAGCCTCATACATCCCATTGTTCCGGGCCGATTCAGATGGCAAGAAAACAGCCCATGCAGCACATAAAAGAGATGAGACAAAAATGAAAAGAATCGAGGAGAAAAAAGAGGAGGCATTTTTCCCCCTGAAACACTCGAATAAATACTCGGCAATGATAATTTAAATTATTCATACATTTATGAAAACAGCCATTGAAAAGTGAAGTGTATGATGCTCTTTGTCTATTTTTCTTGTCTGTTGTTTGGGATTAATCTTTACTGTAATCCGGGCCGGCCGTGCCCCCCTCACAAAGGCCACACTCTCTTTCCATGGGAAAAATGTTTCCGCATATCCCAGTGAAAAGTTGGGGGGGTGGGTATTTGTGCTGATGTGGCAGTTGCCGGGCCCTCAAGATGCTGGACGGGCTGTGTCCAAATAGTGTCCGATGAACAAAAAGCACACAGTGGTTCTCACGTCAGTGCCAGGGGGCCGGGACGCCGGAGGGCCGCGCCGAGCATGCGTGAAGCCCGTGCAGCCCTGGCCCCCTCTGCCGTCCACGTGACGGCCCGCCAGGGAGGGCCACGCACAGGCGCGCTAAGTCCCCCCACCCCCCACCGGGGCTCCTGGATGGCGGTCGCCCGCTGGACCCTGGCGGGATGGGCAGCCCTCTAGACCCGGAGGAGGAGCCTCGAGCCACACTGTCCTGAGGCCGCGTCCGGCCCCATGAAGTGAAGGCCCAGGCCCAAACCTGAGGTCAGAGACTTTTAAATCATTCTGGATATCGCTGAGGGCGGGGCCGCAGCCAGCCGCAGTGGGCTGCCTGCTGGAGGCCAAGGGCGGCTCGCCATCGGTCCCGGGGCACGTACCCTCCCACTCGTGGGCCCTACCGCCGCCCCCCCTCCCCAGCTCGAAGCCGCCGCCGGGATCCTGCTGGGCGCCTCCGGGTGATCCACTCGGTGTCCAGCTCTGTTCCAGGCTGCAGTGTTGCGACAACAGGGGCCGAGGGGGCGCCCAGCCCAGAGCCGGAGACGGCGCGTTTATGTAACAGCCTCCCTCCCATGCTTCCTGATCCAAGTTTTGGTGTTTTCAAAGCTCATTCCAAAACAGGGTAAAGAGGCCCAAAGCAGAATTCGACCCCACGCGGGATCTCACTAGGAAGCTGTGGTTTTCGGTGTGTGTGAGTTGTCCGGCCGCGATTTCTTTTTCACTGGAAAGGACCCAGAATCACCTCAGCGCAGTGGCTGGCCAGCACAGGCCCTTGAATTGGCGATTTGGTGCAGGTGGCGATGGCGAGGCATCCACGGCTCAGATACCCTCTTGGTTTAACGGCTGGGCCGAGGCGTCAGGCTCCCCGTGCCCGCGTGCGGCTCCTGCAGGTGATCGCAGGCCTGGAGTGGGGGCCGGTGCCCGGGAACAGCCCCCCTGCCTGGGTTTATGGCCTCTCTGGTCTGGGCTGGGTCAGGGACCCAGAGGACACTGCTCCTTTCTGCACCTGACTCGGGAAGGGAACAAATCCCCAGACTGGCCAGGAGCAGAAACCAGCCACTGGGGAGCTTGGCAAGGACGAAGATGGTTAGCACCCGCTTGGTGGTGGGGGTGGGGGGGACTAGGGGCCTCCTGGCTCCACGACTTCCGAGAGCAAACAGTTGTCATCTGGCCCCCCGACCCCCCCGCAGCCCAACCTGGTTCTTCCTTTGTTGTTGGTTTTCAAACCTGGGGGATGCTCTCGAGGGGCTCAGCCCGGTTCCTCAAGTTCCCCTCAAGTCCCAGCTCAGCCTGGCTGCCGAGCCCCATCTTCTGCCTGCGCACTGCCCTTCCCCCACCACCGTCCCCCCAAACAAGGTGTCAGGGCCCCTCGGAGATGCAGCCCTTCCCCCCCCCCGCCACTGCTTCCCTCCCTCCTCGGCCACCGATGTTAGGGTCTGGGAAGGTGGCCAAATGCCACCGAGGACACTGGAGCAATAAATCATCCCTGGTCCAACATCTGCAGGGCCCGGGGGCTAGCCCCTTGCTGCTGCCGATCCCCCCCACCCCGGCCCCCTCTGACAAAACACCTATTGTCGTGGGGAGTGAAGAAGACTCGTTTCCACTTACAAAGGGCCTCTGAAGCCAAGTCGTGGACGCCAAAGGAGATGCCTGGATCTCGGCAGGGAGCCTACAGCACACTCTTTCTTCCTCCCTGGTTCATACTTTTCCTCTCTCGTGGGGGTCCCCCAAAGCCTTTCATTCCGGCTTCATATTCACATAAAGACATCAAGAAAAAAACCCAGCAGAAAGAATTATTAGGCAGGGCTGTCAAATGCTTTATCAGAAAAACAGGGAGGGGGAGTAGGGTAACCCTTTCCGTGCTGGCCCAACGGGCCTGATTCCCGAGAGACCCCAGGCATCCCGAGGGGGAGCCGAGGCCACCGAGGAGCCGCCGGTCAACACCACACACTCGTGCACACGCCCGCCCAGACGCTTGCACGCGCACACAGGGGCGCAGCCAGGCCTGCGCATGTGCGTGCACAGGTGGGTGGGCGCGGATCTATTTATAAGCAGATTTCCAAATCACCGCGCTCCATCTAAAGGTCCTGGCCCACTTTCCTAGGGGAGGGATGCTCTGGGCCCTCCACGTGGTTCTTTCTTTGTTCCAATCAGCAGAAGACGCCTCATTCCCTTCCCCGCCCCGGCAGGGGCCTCTAGCCCCCGCTACCCGGGCGCTGGGGTCTTTCCCACCCTCGGAACTGAGGGTTGGCTGAAACCAGAAGCCGCCTCGAGGCTGGAGGATGTCCCTCCCGGGTCACACGGGTGCGGGGACGAGGGTGGGCGATCCTCCGCATGCAGATTCAGGCATTAGATAACCCAGCTGGCTTTTTCCGAGAGTGTTCTGTGCTTAGGAGAGGTGTGGGCTGCCCCCGGCCATTAACCCCCGATTTTCTGCTTCCCTCCTCCTGGCAAAGGGCCCTCTCACCGGCTCACCCCCAACAGCTTTGCCACCTGCCCCCTCCTCGTGGTCTTCTGAGGGCTCTGGGGTCCCGGGACCCAAGGGCGGCCCAGGTCCCAGGTGAGCCACAGGGGAGGGGCGTGCCCAGCACACCGCCACCAGGAAGCCGCTTAGGATTTGTGGCAAGGGGCACCCCAGGGTGGGCAGTGCCTCTGGACGCATTTTCAACGCAGCCTCCCGGTGCACAGAAACCGAAAACTGCATGCCGACAAACGGCTCCCTCGGCAAACATTTTTATTTCCAATTAGCAAAAGAAAAATTGCTAATTTGCTGCAGTTGGGCCAGGCTGATGTCTCAATCTGTGGAGTGTCAGGGCAGTGAAAGAGAATGTTTCACACTGTGCCGGCGAGAGCGAGCCTCTCTAAAGAGGGTCAGGGCAGCGGGCCCAGAAACCAGATTGACTGGCCACAGCGCTAAATTACTCACACAAGACACACATTGTCTGCCATGCCAGCCCCCGGAGGACCTGCTTTCTCTTTCTTTCCCCGCGGAGCTGGGGCGGGGGAAGGGGTCCGAGCGTGGGAGGAGAAGGCAGGGCTGGCGTGCCTTTGGAAGGGGCAGGATCATCTTCGGGAACTGAGAGAGGCAGGAGCCGGGTTAATTATTACCCAGGGCTGTCTGCGGTGTTCAGGAACAGGATGATAAAATTCTCCCAGAGCTCGGCCGCCGCTGTGCACCCAGCAGATTCGGTGCAAGATAATGTCCTACGGGAGTTAATGACTGAACAGGCCCGGGAGAGGGGTCGGCTCTGACCCAGCTCTTCGAGGTAACCATCACCAACTGCTGCCGCCCGTTATGGGACCGCGCCCCCCGGGGAAGCTGACGTGTGTGCGTGCACATGTGTGTGTGTGCGCGCCGGGGGGGGAGGTGGGTGGGCAACGTCTCCCCGCCACCCTCGAGCCTTCGGTGCGTCTCCCAGGAAAGCCAGATCTCCTCTGGGCTTAAGGACTTCGGGATGCACAGGGTCAGGGTAGACTAAGGATCCAGCTGATGGGGGCTCCTTGGGGGAATAAGGAGGCAGTCATGCTGGCCACAGATGTTTGGCACAGAGGTAATAATGAACCTCCCCTGAAAGCCATTGACCACGTAACCTCAGACAATAAAAGCCTCCGGGTAGCTCTTGGAGGACAGGTTTGCCTACATCTCCAGACATGAGCCTCATTTTGAACAGACATTCATTACGTGCCCACAGGAACTGGGGATGCAAGCATGCTGTTCCCTGAGCTCAGCCCACGCCGGCTCTCCATCTGCAGGGCCTTCCTCCATGTGTCTCTGTGGTTCTGGGTCCTGCCCATCCTTCCAGCCCGTTCAGACGGGACCTCTCCCGAGAAGGGTCCCCAGTGTCATGGCACCATAACAATCATCTGGGTCTGACCTAGCTCAGATGCACCTGCAGGCCACGTCCAGAAGGTACCTACATGCGTCCTCTGTCTCTGATCAGGTCAGCAGGCATTAGACCAGCTCATGCACGGCCTGGAACAGCTCAGGGACCAGCTGTGGGTACCAGGGCGCGGGCCTCAGGAGCATCTGGCCCCACCGTGCTCGGGTCCTGCTGCCCACCTGGCTGGTTCTCTGCCGCCTGAGAGGCAAGGGTGACCTCTGCAATGGCCTGGAAGGGCCCAGCCTCGGAAGCAATTCCTGTCGGTGCCAGGCAAGGAGGCTGCTCAGGCCTCTGGTGGCTCCTGGGGTGTCCAAGACTGAGGGAGCTCTGCAAGGCTGGTGATGGATAGAGCTCCGGGGAGGCCAGGCACAGCCCGCCAAGACAGAAGGGATGTGGAGGCACAGAGGCTAACACCCCATCTGCGTGGGGAAGGGCCTTCCTGTCATCTCCAAGAGACAGGCTGCCTGGGCAGGAAAGGGCAGCCAGCTTGGGATGACCACCAGCACCCAGCAAAGCCAGCAGCGGTCAGAGCTCAGTGCCAGAACGCTCGACGGCTTGACCCCATCTGGGGAGCAGGCCACATGTCCCAACCCCGCGGGGCCAGTTAGGTGAAGGACTGTGGTCAGCGGGCCGGGCCCAGCCCTGGAACCCCAGCTGGCTGCTGCTGACGTCTGCTTTAGGCCCACCGTGTGCCAGTCTGGAGTGGGAGGAGACATCGGAGAAAGGTCTGGCCCCACGGCCTCTATCACGCTCTGAGCTGTAGGCAAACAGCCCGAGACTCGGGAAAGAGGGGCCTGGACTTGGATCCTCCGGGCACTGGTGCACCGTGGCCTCAGGCAAGTCACTCAACCTCTCTGATCGCCTGCCTCCAAGCGTCTGGGAGATGATCAGCCCGGATAATGTATGTGGGACTTTTTGTGCAAGATGTGAAGCTCTGCCTGGATGCGTGGTCTTTGTGCAAATAAGGGAAGAATGCTGAGCCTGCATCATGGGGAACCCTTTGTCCCAAGTGGACCCGGTCTAGGAACACTGTATTTTCTTCAGTAAAAATGAAGAGTTACTGCTAGGCCATCAATCATGGAAAAGTCTGGCCTCAGACGTACAATGCTCCCAGCGCTGTTCCCAAGGCACGGAGGCAAGACAGGTGCTTGGCATTGGTCCCCTTCCTGCTCGGCCCTGACTTGTGCAGAGCCTGAGCACCGTGGGACCCACGCACACACGCACCAGCATGGACATAGGCGTGTGTGCACACAGAATGCGTCTGCTTGCATGCACACACGTGGACGTGTGCAGGCGTGCACACATATATTCACTCTCCTCTCCTTCCGAGTCCCAGGACCTGGGATCCCCTCTCAGAGTCGGCCTGGGGTGGACAAGCATGCGCAGGAAATGCCTAACAGGACAGAACGTGGCGCAGGAAATCTCCGCGAGGGGGCTTGCCACACTTCCGTTCCCGGGACCTTAGGACACCCGCTGCTCGCTGACGGAGGCCTGCAGACACAGTACCGGCACCGAAGGAGGGGAAAGAAGGGTGGTCACAGGTGCAGCCCCAGGGCCGGGCATCGGCGGCAGGTGCCAGGACCTTGAGCTCGGGTCCCGTCGGGCCCATCCCCCCACAGAGCAGACAGCCCAGAGGAAGAGACCTGCCTGCTGGAGGCCAGGCCCTGAGGTGTGTTCCCCTAGGCTCCGTGTACGCCCAGGTGCTGGGTTCCTCTTTTCCCTGCGGAAAGCATCTCCCCACCCCCCCATGAGGGTTGAGGTTCTCAGCCCCATGTCAGCAGTCCCTCCATCCTTGGGGGGCTGCTGGGTCCCGCCTGCGTAGAGGTAGTGCTGGGACCTCCTAGTCCCCCGACAAGTAGGCCTTGCCCCGGCTACCGTGCAGGGCAGGGTCTGCTCCCTGCCCTGGCCAACCTCCAGGGTCACTCGGAGATGTCACCCACGTTGAAGCTGGGGCCCAAATCCACGACGGGTGCGGGGTCTGGACATCGACGGTGTTTCCCATGTGTAGCCAGAGCAGGGGACGGGACCCAGAATTCCCAGCCCCAGCACTGTGGCCACACTCTGCCCTCTGCCTTTTCTGCACCTGCTGGCAATGACTTGGCTGACAGTTTCCACACCGGAACTGGGGGCATTTTGTCTCCAAAGGGGCCTGGAGAAGTTGTGCAGCCTGCTCGCCCTGGCACAGCAGCCCGGGGACGGCTGATCTCAGCGTGGGGGGCATTTGGACGGGCCGTCCCAGCCCCAGGGGCTCCCAGGAGCCGGCGTGTGCAGGGCAGCTGCCTCAGATCCCCAGCCTGGGAGTGCACCGTGTCCCCAGAGTCCCCACCGGAATGACCCTTCCTGCCTCTGCCACTCCCCAAATAAAGGCCTCTTTCTACAGGTAGGGAGTTCCCACCTGGCCACGGCTAGGGAACAGCTAATCAGAGCGCGGATTAGGGAGCTCTATCGACCCTCTCCCGGTGAGCAAACACTTCCCCGAGCTGGAGCTCCTGTTATCTCCTGACCGATACAAGAGGTGCTGATGAGGCGAAGTCCACCCTTTGTCCCTGCTCCGTCCCCCACAGCCCTGCCAACACCACTCCCCTCCTGCACACCTTCTCTTTGAATGGTGACCAAGGGAAAAGTACTTTCAGGCCATCAGAGTTTGCCGTATTAAACCTAGGGTAAAATTGCTTGTTTTTTTTTTTTTTTCTTTAGATCAAATTAAACTCATCCAAAGCCTGCCTCTTGTCTCACGGGTTACAGGGAAATACCCATAAATTTGAATATCTGGACCACATACTCATAATCACAGCCTCAGGAACAAATTTCTCAGTCCATCACAGACGCAGGGCGCTCAGCCGCGGCCCCGGGCATGGACGTGCTGCCAGAAGGAGGAGCCGCCCGGCCTCTCGGCTCTGGGCTTTCCATCTCGTGGCTTTTCTCAACATGCGAACGGATGAAGGAGAATGCTGGATTTCCAACTCCATCCCCCTTCTCAAATATTAAGATAAACGGGTATCACTTTCGAAAATTTAAGATATAATGGAAAATCTATTTCACCAATTCACCAATCAAGGGACTTGTCTTTCCGGGACGCTCTTGTGTCAAGGGAGAGAGGCGACAATACATCACCCCGCTCTGCCCCTCAAATAGATAATCAATTTCCCTGAAAGCATCAATAATCAGAGTGGACATTTATTGCCCCTTGGATGGTTTATCTTTGGGGCTGGGGACAGCAAGGCCGTGATGAATACCAAATCTGCCAGGGGACACAATTAAATGCTGGAAGGACAAAGGATTTTATAT
The DNA here is from genome assembly GCF_037043125.1 of Eumetopias jubatus. Classification (NCBI taxonomy): domain Eukaryota; kingdom Metazoa; phylum Chordata; class Mammalia; order Carnivora; family Otariidae; genus Eumetopias; species Eumetopias jubatus. The sequence continues at coordinate 105,354,571 of NW_028274810.1, read as the reverse complement.
TGTGCACAAAAAAGCAATCAAATTCATAATTGAACTCCATTGCATGAAATCGGCCAGAAATAAATATAACACCCCAAAGCGTATCACTCGAGTCCCCGTGTTAGAGGTCAGGCGGTGGTGTTGCCAAGACTCCATTTCGTTATCCCTCTGGAGGCCTTTGCCTGCCCCTTTCCTGAGTGCCCCAGCCTGCAAGTGGCCCGCGGTCCCCCTCCCAACCTGCACACGCTCGGAACGCTGGTGCCCCTTTCCTTTCTCTTGCTGGAGAGAACAGACCTTCCCCGTCTGAGTCAGCTTGGGCTGGCATCGAAGTGTTCACAGGGCACCTGCTTGACGCAGTCCTCGGGGGACCAGGAGGCAGAGGAGTTCAGCCAACGTGAGAGGTGCCCTGGGCTCCGCGGGGACCGGAGAGTGAGCCCCCGCCGCCGCCCCTCCTGGGGAGAGAGCCCCTCACCGCCGGGGCAATTGGGGGGCCTTGCCCCCGGGGTGACCCTGAGCCAGTCCAGCAAGAGCGCTGGGAGGGACTGTGAAATCACATCTGGGGATTCCTGTCCCTTGAAAATTTGCTTCTTCCCGTCAGACAGAGCATCTCAGGGACTCCGGCCGTGGGGTGGGGTGGGCAGACACCCTGCTTGGGTCAGAGCAGAGAGCGGGTAGGGCCAAGGGGCGTCGCCTCTGCTGCGGGTCACTGGGCTTCCCCCAGGGGGTGGGTAGGGGACACCATTAGTTCTGGCGAAGGTCTGCGTGGGCTTCGGGAACCTGATTTTCCAAAGAGCCCTGAAAATGTTAACGTTTAAGGTCACATACACTTGGCAAAATGTGGCTTTCAGTTTGGAAGGGAAAAAGGCATAAAGGGCATTTTGGACACAAAATAGCTCTTTAAAACAGCATTTTGATGAGTTAAGTATAAATAAATCAGAAACACACGGATTTCATTTCCTTTAAAATACCCGCGGGCTCAAACACTAGTGGGAAAAGTGCCTGGCAAACGCGGTTTGGGATTCTGACAAACCCACATATTTTGAAGAGGTTTCTGAAATATTTGTAGCCAGGTCTCCTTGTCCATCCTGCCTTCCGTGAGCACCGGGTGGGCTCCTCCCCGTCTGCCCCTGGCAGCCAGGCGGTCCTGTGTGTGCGCGTCGCACGCGCAGGCACAGGGAGACGGAGCAAGGGAGATGGGGAAAGAGGCGACGCTTTCGGACTTACAGATTTTAACTTTATTTTGACACGGAATGGCCAAAAAAAAACCCAAAAACAAAAAATAATGAGAACCCTACTTGAGGGAGACGAGAAAAGGCTCCATCTAAAATGGGCGCTGGAATGAAGTCAGCGCCGTCTGTCCGCTGCCCAAATATCTGGATTCACCGTGGGAGATTCAGCTCCGCCCCCAGAGTGCTCAGAAGGACAAGCTCCCAGAGCACACACGAGCCTCGGGGACAGCCAGACGTGTGGGCACCGTGCAGTCGCGGACATCAGCCCTCCATCGCTGGCCCTGGTGCTCACGGTGACCTCTTTCCCCTCCGTAGGAACTGAGCGGATTCGGTGAGGCTGGTTTTCCTGTGTCCCTGCCGCGGGGGGGATAGTGACAGCCAGCCTGGACCGTAGGGGTGGCCACTTCCAGGACACGGCTTGGCCTGCGGAGAGTGGGCAGTTTCAAGGACATGTGGTGAAAGCTCAGGAGCCCGGAAGTAGGGCAGGACCACCTTCCTTCCTGTCCAGAACCAGGGAACGGCTGGCTGGTGCGGGGTCCTCTGGGGAACCCCTGGGTACGAGTTTGCCGAGCCTCCTAATAAACAAAATACATACAAATAAAACACGTGCTGTTCAGCATCGCTGACCCAGGAAGAGCCCGGAAGGTCACTCAGATTCACAGAGCCCGCCCAGCAGCTGTCTAAGCTGGTGAGACTTGAGGCATCTGTGGGAAGCATTGCCCTGGGGTCACTCCCAACACAGGGCTCTCTTGCCGAACCTCCCGCGGCCCAGTCACTCAGATGGGACGGCAGCCCGGTTCTTGGGTTGAGTGCGCTGTGCACACGGGCGGCCTGCAGCCTGAAGTTCTTATCTAGAACATCTGGCCCCGGGAAGGCCGTCTTCGCGTCTCCGAACCCGAACTGCTCACTCGGAGACATAAACAGAAACGCTGCCTGCTGAAGGGCCGCCCCGAGCCCTCTTTCCCCACAATGTTCTTTTTGGCATCCGATTAGAAAAAAAAAACTTGCAATCCATACTCAAAGTTGGATTTTTTTGATTTTCTGCAGATTGGGCTCCGAGCATTTAATAACAAGGCTCCTTACTGCTCGGCCTCTAAATTTGTAATAATAAATATTTCCCCTTCCTGATGTAGAAGGCCATGCCAACCTCAGAGAGGAGCTTGGATGCACGAAAGCGCCCACGCCGTGAACCCCAGCGCGCCCTCGCATGGCCGGGTCCCTGTGCGGGACCCCAGGGATCGAGAACGTTCCCTGCTGACACACGAGCACTTCACCTAATTGTACAGCACTGTGCCGATCAAAGGCCAGTGCCTTTCTCTTTAAGACCAAGACGAGACAAAGCCTCAAATTACTAATTACACAAATACAGTGTCTTTTGCTAATTGGATTGGTTAATGTTAGTTAATAAGGCACTTTAAGGATAGGGATGTGGTATGAAAGAGGCAATTCATACGTATAATAATAGGCTAATAACTGTCAGCGATGAATAATCAGCCGCGGCCGCTTGCACCGACCGACCGGCCGCCGGACTCTCTCTCCAGGGCCTCGGCTGACTGTCACAAATCCCTTCGCGGGAGCCAACAGAGTCGCGAGGCCCAGCAGCCGGCAAGGGCTCGGCGGTGCCCATGGACCGCAGCCCCGGGTGGCGGCCGCCTCGGGAGTCCGCCCTGGAAAGAGAAAGTGAAGGCCTGTTATTTCCATTATTTATGAAGGAGCCTCCGGTTAGGTGGTCAGGAACAGGAAACAGAGTCCCGCGTCCTTGTCCTGAGGCCAGAGGCTTGGCTGTTTTACTCAGTGACCCCGGGCAAGCTCCTTGACCTTCACAGGCCCCAGTCAACTCAGCTGGAAAATTGGGTAAAAAGATTGTGGTGTCTTTCAGGCGTGCGCTGCTGAGCAGAGGAGCCCAGAACTCAGGGACGGCAGCATGACCGGCGTCCGCCGCTCACTCTAACAGCCAACACCACAAGGAAGGCAGGACCCAGGTGCCCAAAATTGGACCCTAGAAGCTGGACTCAGGGCCCTACTCTGGGAGCAGCTTGGTGACAGTCAAAGGCCAAACGCCCTCACTGGCCGTGGACAGCGTCGCGCTCGGACTTGGTCTCGGGAGGGGCTCTGTGCACACAGGTGCTGGTCTGTGGTGACTTGTGCCCAGTGGGGGCCGTTTATTCCTCGTCCAGCTCTGTGTTTTGAGCTCTTTGCTACATCCGAGTTTTACAGATTTATTCTATTTATTTATTAAACTTTTTTTCCTTTCGGGAAAATGAGAGAAAAGAGAATCACGGGCCGGGAGGATGCCCCATCCCGGCAAGGCTGGTTCAATCTTTGGGGATGTCTGTCCTCTAAGGAGAGCCTAGGAGAGGCTCTGTCCCCATCCGCACACGCCTGCCGAGGGGACAGGAGCATGGGGTTTCCCGGGAAGGGAAGGAAACCGATGAAGGCCGACAAAGGTGTTTGCTTTCGGAAAGGCAATGTCTCAAGTGTGGAGTGGGGAGAGGACAGAGGACCCCTAGGTTTCCTGCTTTATTCTGCAAGCCCCCACCCACAGGGCTCCATGTTGACCTTGAGCCGTGGGGGCTGGAGCTACGGGGGTCCACGTAGACCCGGGTTTTTTCTCATTAAATACAGTGCCGTATGGTAAAACCTATTTTCCTTCGGATTTTCTCATTTGCAACACTGTCTTTCCTCTTGCTGACCTTACTGTGAGGTTACAGAGTCTTAAGTACGTAACACACAGGATATGTGTTAGCCAACGGCTTGTGCTCCTTGTGAGGCTTCCCATCAACGGCATGCTGCCAGGGGTCACGCTCTGGGGGAGTCAAAATTTATACTCAGTTTCAGGGGTCGGCACTCCCAACCGCCGTGTTTTTCTAGGCTTAACCGTGTTAAGTACACAAATACACCTCAACTAAGATCATTAGGCCAACAAAACAACCCAACCTGGAGGCCATAAGGAGAGAGAACGTTCCGCATCTCCCTGGACTGCTGTCCGTTTCTGTGCCAGAAGGGAACCGAGAAGAGAGGTCATGGCTCAGCCGAGACAAGAGTCCAGGATGGGCAAAAGACCAACTGGAAGAGGGTTTTCATCTTGCTCCCCATCCCAAGGGCTTAGAAGCAGAAGCTGGCCTGAGCAGAGAAGGGCAGGCCAAGTAGAGGCCGGCCAGGTGTCCAAGGGTGAGTGGTGTCCTTGACTAGGAGCCCAGCCACCCACCCAGGACACAGTCCTGCAATGTCTACCGGTTAGACCCTCATCCGTTTACCCCAGCAGTCCAGGGTCCTTGCCAGACGGGAGATCTCAGGTGCACACTTGCTTTCCCTCTCTCCACTCCCTGTCCTCCCTCTCATGGGGTGGGGGACATGCTGGCCCCCCACACCCACCTGGCAGACCTCAGCTCTCTTTCCAGTCTTTGGAAAAAAACAATAAATTATGCAGCCAACCCAAATCCCCCAGCTCCAAGAATAGAGTTTTAAAAATCCAAATGTATCCAAGAAAATTCCTGAAAATGTGGTCAGTGTTTTCCCGAGCCTCTTTTTACCCATGCTTGGGGCTAGAGTCCATGTGTGGACAAGCGCAGGAGATCCTCGAGGGGACAAACGAGACCCGCGGGCGCCCGGCGGTCTTCCCGTGCCCCCTGACGGCCCAGGGAAGCACATCCTCTCTGTGCTCCGCGGTCCCTCCCGAGCTAATGGGGGTCACCTTCCTGAGCACACCCCGCAGACAGATGGTGACCTTGTCACATAAGACCGACAGGCACACACACAGCCAAGGAGCACTGGGGCCCCCCGACCCCCAGCAGGGCTCCCACCCCCCGGGAATCACGTCCAAGCCGCAGGCCACTCTGGCTGTGGCCTCAAGGCTGATCCGAGCGCTTTCTCATCCAGATGCCGCCAGGATCTGTGAGCTCCTGGAGTTGGTTCCTTCCAGTTGCAGGAAAAGCGGGGCTACAGAGAGAGAGGAAGGAAGGAGGTGTGCACACTTTTCCTGAGGCTTTTGACTGCGGCTAGACGCAGGACCCAGGTCAACAGTGGGGTTCAGACCCCGTTCTCAGGACTCAGGGTAGGGAAGGGGCCTTTCTCTTCCTTAGAGCCGTGACATGACCCCGGGACCCGCGCGTGCATGGTGGGGCGAGACGATGCAGGAGCCAGGGCTACCCAGGCGCTTTGGCACACGACACGTATTTCTGAGGCGTCCCTGTGGTCGAGGCGGGACCTGCGGCTGTCTGGGTCCCCGGGTCCCCACCCCACATCATTAAGTGAAATCGCTGGAGGACAGTTTGGGGCACTAAGCTCTGCAGCTGGGGGTCTGCCATGCCGTTCCTGAGGTCCCAGGCGGCTCTCCGGAAGGCGGTTTCGAGGGCGCCCACGAGAATGACATTCCAGATCCCTGAAGTGTCATGCGCACCCTGTGGAGGCCTTTGCGGACCAGGATGTGCCCCCACCCCAATGTCCGGGCCATCCGCCCTGCCCCGGGAAGGGACTCCAGCCCATCACAGGGAAGTCCGGTGGTTGGGGGCAGAAATTCCCGGTGGCGGCTTGAGACTTCCTCCGTGCCCATTCCGAGCACCGTCCCTGCTGAAAAGCAGACAGGGACAAAGCGAAAGAAAGGAACGCGAACAGGGTGGTTTCAAACTGCGTCCGATTTCACACCGTGCTTCCCTGGCGGGAGGCTACAGCTGAGAATGTGCTCCCCGCGGCCCCCGGGCCGGGTGCGGCCGCAGCTGTTCGCAGGATCAGGTGATCTTGGGAACTCTGCCCGCCGGGCTCGCCGGCCACCACTCTCCCACCTGCCTGAAGCGTCTCCCCACGGTGGCCGCAGACCTAGAGCTTCCGTGGTGACAAACTGCCAACAATTCTTCTGGGTGGGGTCTGCCTTAGTGGCTGGGCTCTGGCGCAGAGAGAACGGGCAAAGCTGCCCGGGGACAGTAGAGCCGTCTGTCCATCCAAGCCTCCCGTTCCCACAGAACACTCGCAGGAAGCCTCGTGCCTGCACCCCCGGCTGGCAGCTGGATCGGCTGCTCGAGGACACGGAGACCTCCTACCTCCGTCCTCTGGGCAGCTGTGTCTGCCATGGGCCGGGGGTCGACACGCTTCTTCTCTAAAGGGCCAGAGAGTAAACACTTCAGGCTGTTGGCGCCACATGTGGTCTCTGTCCTATATTCTTCTTTGTTTATTTTTACAACCTGCTCAAAATGCAACTTAGCTGGCAGGCGCTCCCGGAATAGGCCAGGGCCTCCCGAGAAGGTTCTGCATCTGGCGCTACTCCTGGATCACCCGCGGCAGGTTACCGCCGGGGAACTGAGGCGTTACGTCTTTGACAGAACCTTCACCTGTGTTCTCGTTAGAAAGTAAAGGAAGACTGGCCGGACCCCGTCACCGTGCACGTGGTTCTCATCGCTGGGGTTGCCGTGGACAGCGTGGACGCCACTGGCTTGGGGCGTTTGTGCCCATTTCACAGATGAGGGAGTTGGAGCTGTTTGGTTAGGAAGGGCTCCCGGGTCCTGAGATGGGCTGCAGGGCTCAGAGTGGCGCTGAGCCCAGGTTCTCTGCACGCTCCCGCGGCCTCTCCGATGATCTGCAAAGGCACCAAGGGGCGAGGGTGGGGCTCACGCTCCCTGTGAACCAGGAGGCCCCTGAAGGCTTCCAGAAGGCCAGTGGCCTGAGCCCCGGGTCTGCCCCAGTCTGGGAAGTCCTCCAGAAGTCCCCGTGCGCACTTTCGATGCACCTGACCCTGAGCTGGAAACGCAGGAGGCGTGTTGTGGGTGGGGGCCGGCCAAACCTGGCTGGTGCGGCTGCCCCCCAGGGGCGAACCTGGCCTCGGGGTTCCTGGCTTCGGCCGCGGTGGGGTGATGCTGCAGGATTCCGAGGGCTGCCCATTTTTCACAGCGAATCAGCACGGAATTCCCACCCCAGCTGTTGCTGTAATTGGGTCCCATTAGGAAAGTGTGCGGTCGTGTTTGGCGGCTCCCTGCCTCCCCCACCCCCGCCCCCACGCACGGTGGTCCCGAGTTAGCACGGCAGCTGGGACCAAAACCCGGGCACTCGGGGCTCTGCCGTGCTGTCTCCTCCCCTCAGGTGGGAAACGTTCTCCGTGGTCTGGCTCCTGTCCCTCATGGCCCTGCCCTCCCCGCCACTGCCCCCCACCGTGTGTCCAAACGGACCATCTGTGGAGGCCGCGCCTGGCTCAGAGCCAGCAGGCCCCAGGACGCTGTGTGACGCTGCACCGGGGACTCGGGGTCTCTGAGCTCAGCATTCCCAGGGGCAAGGGGGGAGTCCTGGAGGAGTCTCGTGAGTGTGAAATAGGAAGACACCACGCCACCTACCGTGGGGCTAGCGGTTAGTGTCTCCGCGATCGGGGTGGAAACAACTGTGTTTCTGGTTTCACTGACTTGCGCGTGTGTGGAACCCCAAAGTGACAGAGGGTCCGCACATGTTTGCTGAATGAATAAATGGGATAATGAAAGACCACGCTGGTAAGGCCAGAATTTGACAGGGGGAAAGGCCTTCCGTCCCCTAGGCCATTGCCCCAAGAGGAGGGTGACACGCGGTGGCTACAAGTTCACGTTCTGTCCCTCCTCAATCCCCGGAAAGCACTGCCTGCCATTTTTAAGGGAACTAAAATTCAATTCTGCTCTGAAGTGCAGAGCGGTGATCCTGACTCTCCCACTAACTCTCTCACTGATTAAAGGTTACCCTGAACCCCAACAAGAGAGGTGGGAACTCACGGCCCAGGAGGAGCCCGAATCCTGGGGGACACGCGGGGGGAGGGGCAATTTCGGCATATCCTCCCCACCCCCGACCTCGGGTCTTGGGGGTTTCCAGCTTGAGTGTCAGGGCACCCATGGTCTGGAGATCTATGACCCCTTCTTATTCACTTATGATTATTAAGGGTTATCTTAACAAACACGTTATCAATAGGCAGGGTCAAGTTGAAGTGCATTAATATGATTCTGTCAATACCCAGGTTATTTCTATAACTAAAAAGGGCTGAGTGTAAAAGACAAATGTGCACATAGAACCAATAACTGACCCTGTGATTTATGCTCCCCCCGGGACACACCAAGGTGCAAAGCCCACCAGGGTCCGCCCTGGGGTCTCCGAGGCGGCACCCAGCACACTCTCCAGACATGCTTTCAGGAGCAAAGTGAGGGACGGCCAGCCTGTGGGGCTGCTGGGGGGACAAATTTTCCAGACCCTTGTCCGGGGAGCCACCTCTGCTTTGCCATCCGCAGAGCTAGGTAGATTTCAGGAAATGGAGGAAATGAGCACCAAAGCCAAGGTGTACCTTGTGTGCGGCTGACGCTCATGAGGGACAAACAATGTCCCGGGGCTGCCCGGGGACACCGGGCTCTCAGAACATGAAGGAATATTCTGGAGTATCTGGCAAGGCTCTGCGAAGACTGCCCTCTCTCCAGTCTCTGAGTGGCTGCTAAAGAATGGAGACAGGTACCTGTCAGGTTCCCCCCTTTATTTGTCTTGGCAAAGCCCAGAGCCCTCAGCTCTTGGAAGCTCTTACAAATGCTCCCATTAGGTTGCTGGCCCTCCGGCATTTGTGTTAATTTGTCTCGCTGTCCCGGAGCCCTGTCAGACTTCAGGAGTGACCTGGGGACTCGGAGGCTAGGCCTGTGTGTGATGTGGCTGCGTTGCGGTCTCTTCAGGCGTCTTATCCCTAATACAGAGCTGCCTCCTGGGACGGTGGCCTCCTCTGGGTCCAGCCACGATGGCTTTCCTCCTGCACAGTGACCAAACAGAGGGGCTCCTGGGATAGCGGGCTGCTGGCTCTCCGCCCCCGACGGCCCCAGGCAAGGGGATGCCCATTCCCCTGCGGCCTGGGCTGACATACACGGAGAGCCTGGCCTCCTGGTATCAGGGGTTGGGAGGACCGTCTTCACCCCAGAATGGTTCGGATCCACCCAGGGCTCCCCAGTCTGTCCTCCACCAGGCCACAAGACAGCAAAGGTGCTGGACTCTGTGCCCTCCAGGCCTTGGTGTCCGATCCCAGGCACCCGCCCAGGTGCGCAGCCGAGCAAGGTGAGATGTCTGTTCCCACAGCGCACAGGTAGAGGCCCCAAGCACAGGCTCTTAGGGTCGCGGCAGTGGCCACCCCAGCCCCCACGATCACGGAGAACTGCCCTGGGCACAGGGTCTGGGCCGCCCACAGCCAGGATGACCCAGCCCCACGATGACCTCGGCCATCCCCTCCCCACCATGGGGCCGGTGCGGGTGACGGTGCAAGGACAGCATCTCCATGAGCCCTGCAAGGAGGGGCCCGTGTGCACCCACTCACTCACCCTTTCTACTCGGTCCAGGCATCTGCAGTATACAGCTGTGTCTGCTCCACAGTGGGGAGACGACCACAGTGGGGCCTCAGTCCTGCTCTCGCCTTAGGAGGCATCTGATCCAGTGGGAGCAGGCCTACTGGTCAGCAGGGTTAAGAGAGCTTTGAGACGCGCACGTTCCCCTCCAGGCGCGCACGTGGGGCTGGGAAACATTCAGAGATACAGGACGGAAGCCACAGGATGGTGGGTGAGATCACAGGGGTCTCACCAGAACCACCCACTTTCTGCACCAGGTCTCCCCTGTCAGCCCCACCCCCTGGCAGGGCCTGGGACACCGCCCCCCCGATATCCACGGAGCTCCCTCCAGCTCCTGGCTTTTCTCCTCTTGAACCCAGGCCGTCAGAAGGAAGCCCCGGCCGCAGATCCAGGAGCCAACAGCTCTGCAGAACTTTCTCCCCGTTTCCGGGGCGTGTGTGTCCCGTTCCTGGAGCTGGCTACTGCAAGGCTCCTGGACGCACCCATGCTTCCCTTTCTAGCACTAAAAGTTATGGCTTGTCATGAGTCATTGATTGGAAGTGCCACACATCACCCGGCTCTCATGATTTACACGCTCTTCCTCTGGGGACATCAATCTTCCGGAAGCAGGAGGAGGAAGCTGTCCACTGGGGGCCAGGTGCAGTGCTGGGCAGGCCTCTCCTCCGGACCAGGGCCTGTGGAGGCCGTCCTGGGCCCCGCCCTCAGCTCACAGCCTGGCAGAGAAGGGCCTCAGAACCTGGGCCTTGGCTCCTGATGTCCACGTGGAACCGGCGGCCTTCTCCGGCCAGCCCTGTCCCATCGGCTCCCCTCCCTGTGCTCCCTCGCTGTCCTGGACCACCAGCACGTCCTCTCTGTGCCCAGAGCTCAGCCCGGCACAGAACCACAGCCAGGAAACAAGGGCAGGCATCCCTGTGGGCTAGGACCCCAGAGACCTGTCCTGCTCCAAGCTGAGCTGCGTCTGGGTGGTGGGGCCCTGAGATCGGGAGCCACCCAGTGTACTCCTGGCAGGAGCCCCATGTCTGGCCTGGTGGGGAATTCAGAGCCCCGGCTGGAATGGCCCAAGCCCTCCAGAGGCTGGCATGTGCCAAGCTGGGGGTAACCTGCACTGTCTCCTCTCTGGAAAGGGAGATTTGGGGGGTGGTCCAGAGAAACAGGGAATCCTTGCAAACACAGCCCCCAGGGAAGGTGGTCGGGCCAAGACCTGTCCCCAGTTCTGCCCATGTCCCCATGGCATTAGATGCAGGGGGCAAAGCAAAGTCATGACTGGGTCAGGCCAAGCAAGCCACGGCGGTGCCTGCTTGTCTCCTACGATACAGCCCTGGGGAGGCCTGGGCAGGCCGCTGCCCAGACCAGAGGCTGCTGGGAGTGAGAGGCGGGGCCTGTCACCCAGGGGCCTCCCAGCCGCTACCGCCTCCAAGTGGCCTCTGGGATTCTGGGTCACGGACCTGCTGTCCACTCAGGGAGCATTTGCACTGAGGTCAGCTAAGGGGCTGAGCTGTTAACAGGGTGGCTTTGGGGTTGGAAGGGAGTGGGGAGCCCCTGGGTGGGTGGTTTTACCTTTATCTCTGGGTCCCTCATCAGAAAGATACACAGTTGTGGTGGGAACCTTGAGCTGTCTATGTCTGGGTGACCAGGGATCAGAGACCAGGCCAGTCCACCCCTGGGGAGCCTCTGTCTTTCCCTGCCCAGCCCTGCCCTCCCACGGTGCCCCTGTCCCAGAGTCCCTAGTCCCCTTACGGGGCCCGCGGCCTCGGCTCACTTCCCACTGTGCGCCTGCGGAGGGTCACTCTACCTCTCTGAGCTTCTCCTCACCCCCAGAGAGTCGACAGCCCTTCCTAAGAGGCCTGTGCTAAGTTTTAATGTGTTTATGGGAGCCTGCTACCCAGCGTGCCCCATCCATCTGCCCCAGGGAGCATCTGCATCCAGATTCGCCTTTGTCTTCAGAGGCAAATCAAAATGCCCCGCCTGCCCTTGAGGACCCCCGGTGTGGAGCCCCCTTCCCAAGCCTGGTCTCCCCTTCCCATCTTTGGGGTGGGCTCCTCTGTCCGCCCCTACTCACCACTTCCTGCTTCAGGATTCCCCGCTCCCAGAAGGACTTGCATGCCCCCCTCCCCCAGGGTTCTTGGCAGGAGGCCGGGGGGCCTTCCGTTTTCCTAACACCTGGGCCCTTGTTGAGGCCGGTTGTCCGTTTTGTGCATTGCCCCAAAGTAGCTAATCCTGGACCCGGTGCCTTTCGAGATTTTGTTTTCACGTCTCCAAGGCGCCCTTTGTGGGTGGTGTAGACAAAAGGTGTTCATCATGAAATGAGGCCACGAAGTCCTGCCCTCAGGGGACCTCGAGGAGCCTGGACAAAAACCCAGACCCCAGCGAGGAAGAGCTCAGGGGCGGGGATCCATTCATCCCGCTGGAGGGAAGGTGCGGGCGGACGGCCCACGGGCAGGCCGGGGGGTCCAGGCAGCGGGCACGTGCCCACGACGGGGACCCGCCAGTGAAGAGCGTGTTCTCGGCACGTCTGACGGCAGGCAAGCTGTGCCCAGAGATCCTGGGTCTGCGCGAGGCCGCGCTGGCCAGGAACATGGGTCTGAGCCGAGCTTCGGGAGGGGGCCCCTGGGAAAAGCAGGCCGGAGGTGAGTCCAGATAAGGGCTCCCCGCCTGGGTCTCTGGAGGCAGAGTAGCCGGTTTCCTTGGCCAAAAAAAGGGCTGGAAGGTAGGACTCTGCCATTGTCCATGCGGCTTCTTCCTCTTGCTGGACGTCGGGGTGGGTTCTCAGGGCATTGCGTGCAAGCCCCTGGCTGCAGGGTCCCCGGCAGAGGCTGGGGAGAAGCCCCGGGAGGAGATGTGGGCCGGCGGTGTAAACAGCAGCGAGGGACCTGTGTGCCTTTGGGGATGGGCCCTCTGAAGGAGCCTGCGTCCTTTCTCGGGCCGTACTTGACTGTGTAAATATTTTTCTTAGGAGTAAAGAGAGAGCCTGCATTCATGGGCTCGATCTCACTTGAAAGAACTGAGAAGTATCTGTTTAGGCATAAAAGCTGAAAACAGTGTCCAAGGCGCCTTTCAAAAAAAAACCATTTTTGTAGCTCAATCACAGCCAAGCCGATTTTTTTTTTTTAATGCAAAAAATAAATAAATATTACCCCGATCCCAGTTGAGAGCTCGAGAGTTTGTGTCAACACGGCCGGAGCCTTTGCGCTGGGAGCCAGGGCGGCGCTGGTGACAGACCGCCCTTCCCGGTCCCCGGCTCAGGCCCACCCGGGCCGCGGGGGCGCCCTCTCCGGGGAGGGTCCTGGTCGGGAGCGGCGCCATGGGCTGCGTCCCACAGATCTGTTCCTCCAGAGCAGAAGCTGGGATCAGGGACGGGCACTTGGACACAGGCCCCCCGCTCGGTGGCTCCGTGACCTCTGCCTGTTGTTCCAACTCTGGAGCCTCCACTTCCCTCCCGTAAAGCCAGGTGGCAACAGTTGTTGCCAGACGGGGTTGTGGAGAGAGGTGAGGGGCAGGCCACCACGCCGTGGGCGCCACGAGGAGCGCCGGCTGGTCCCCTCACGGCATCACCTCTGCGGCGGCCTCTGGGTCCAGGACCTCAGGGCAGCACGTAGGCCGGGGGGTGTGGTGCTCGCGCAGTAGGCCTTTGACGTGGACAGAAAACCAAGGATGAGAATTGTCCTTTAAAAATCCCGTCTTCCTGGGAAGGGAGGCCCCACAGGTGAGGCTGTGGGCATCCCTGGCCAAGAACTGGATGAGTGTGAAATGTGGCTGTCCCGAGAGTCCTGGTCATTGGCTTATCAGGCCCATTCAGAGGGCTCTGTTCCGTTGGGCAGAAACCCTCCCGAGAGGGCAGGTGACACGACGAAGGGGTCGCCAGCTTCCTCCTTGACCTGTCTGGCCAGGCTGTGTCTCCGGCAGGAGCCCGAGCCCCTGGTCCCCTAGAGGTCATCAGAGGGAGGACAGCGTGGAGAGGGGTCTCGACCCACCACCTGGGCCCCGGCCCGCCCTCCCAGCACAATCCTGGGCCGTGACCCCCACCCACAGCCGCTCCTTCCAGGGGAGGGGTCTGGGAATCAGCTTCAAGCCACTCCAGCCCCAGCCCCGCACCGCTGGGTGGAGAACACCAGCGCCAGCGAAGGAGAAACAGGCTGGAGGGCGTCTGGCTCAAGGGCCAGGACTGGGAGGTCAGTCAGTGAGAGCGCCGGGGGTCGTCTCGGGCCCCAGGCCAGGCGGGAGGCTTCGCCGGCTTCTTTCTGGGTTTGGAGGCCAGGAGGCTGGGGCTCCGTCGGGGCTCCCTCCTGTGGGCATGGTTTCAGATACCTCAATAATGGAGTATTTTGAAGGGAAAGAGGCCTTCTGGGATCCATTTGTGACACCGACCAGAAAGCTCAGCCCCCCTCGGGGGACACGCCAGAACTCCAGAGCTGTGAGTGTGTGAGATGTCTGTGTGTGTGTCTACTCTCGGCTGACTTTCTGGAGAACAGAGGGTATTTATTTTAAGAGTCAAAAAAGATGTTTTGACCAACCCCACTTAGCTCAATCCTGGCACCGAGACCCGGGAGAGAAGAGAAATGCCGGAGGTCAAACCTCCCTTTTTTGGCTAAAATGCTTAATCAAAACACACCTAATACTTCTGCCGGGGTGTGGAGGTGGGGTTGGGAGCAGCCCCTGCTACTGCCAACAGCCGACCAGCCAGCAACGCGCGTGCGGAGGCTCAGCTAGCAAAATAAAGAGGTTTTTCAGCAAAGCGGCAGCCTTGGCGGGAAGGCCTGGGCTGAGAGGCTCCAGGAGGGGTGCGTCCGGTGGGTTCTCACCGTAGGTCAGTGGTGGGTGAACAGCCGATGATGATGAGGGTGCCCGCCAAGATGGGCTGTTAAACAGGGCAGGTAGAGAGAAGCTGCTGGAACGGGACTTCCAGAACCAGACTCAGACCCCCGCTCTGAGAGGGGCAGTCCTGTCTTCGAAGTCCTGCACGGCTTCTTCCCTCTCTGCATGACATGAAGGGGTGGGGGCCTCCTTCGGGTCACCTGTGGTCCTGCAGCTGGGCTTCCGGGCGGCCACACTGCAGCTGGAGGGGGCTGAGGACCCGGCTGGGGAGCGGTGCACAGACCCTGCCCACCCAGCCCTGCTCTGCATGGATGCACTCCAGTCCGTCTGGCCTCTCGCTCCGTGTGCCATGCATAGCAGCCTGACCTCTTAGGGACAGTGTGGTCTGAATGCCTATCTCCATGTCCCCATCTGACCACGGACTCCTGGATGGGTGGCCACCATCTCTGAGCTGGTGCACAGACCTCAAGGGACTCTTCCCAGAATGCGGAGAAGACCCTCGAGACCACATAACAGGTGGATTTCCTGGGATGCTCCATCCCCTTTGGCCACTCTTAGCCTCAGACAAAAGGCAGGGGTTCTGGCCACCCTCAGCCCGAGGCTTGTGGAACATGGCGGGTCTGGACAGAGGACGGCTGTGTAAGGGACAATGAAGCTCTGGGGAGCGAGGTTGCACTCGTGCTGTGCCCCATCTGCAAGGAGTGATGGAGAATGACCAGGCTCTCCTCGGAAAGTCTCTCCTGCTGGTGTTTGACCAAGTGCCTCTGGTTGAACCGGGAGTGGCCCACGCAGGTGCCTCAGACGCTGGTCAGGGAGCTCACGGGACTGAGACTCCCACACTGCGGGCACACAGCCTGTGCCACCTTCAGAGACAGAGGCTGCCATGCGCTGTCTGGAGGCCGGAGCCGCGGGCCCCCAGCTGCCTCTCTCTGCAGGCTAGGCCTCTGCCCTGGACACTCCCCACTGCGGAGCAGCGAGGACAGAAGATCAGGGCCGCCAAAAATCAAAGTGAAACACGGCAGGGATGGCGCACAGGCCAGCAGAGGGGCCGACTGGCAGAGGGAGAGTGGCTCCCACCCTGAGCTCAGGACGGAGCAGGCTGGAGACCAGATGGGTCTGTGTGCGGCCACGGTGCTGACAGGGCCCCTGGATGACCCTCCCGTGGGCTGACGGAGTGGCTTCCTTGTCCTCCCCGGAGCTCTCCATGACCCACTGCCTGGGAGAAGAGAGCTGGGTGTCGGGCCTGAGCTCCCAGCAGCGCACCCTCTTCCTCACCAGGAAGCGGACGGTGCCTCCTTGCTAATGTCCGACCAGAGGGCAGCCAACGCCTGCTTGCAGCCCACGCCCCCGCCTCTGGGCCCAGGATTGGCGTGCGAGGGGGCAGCTGTGAGACGGCGCTGGCCCTGGGAACACCACATTGCTGATGGGGCCTGGGCATCCATCTGCTGCTTGAGGCTCAGCTGCAGCGTGAACCGCAGGAAAGCACCCCAACTTTCTTCCGTACTCCAGGGGAGCCCCAGGGCCACTGTGGGTTGGGGGCGTTCCTTTCACCAGACCCGGGCCCGTGCCCTGGGCTGGAGCCAAACCAGGAGGGATTCCACCCAAAATCGAGCTCAGAGCTTTGCCTTCAGCACAACCTCGGGTGCCTCGGACAGGCCACAGCCCTCCGAGCCTCTGTCCCCTTCCAGACACGGCGGCTCCGGAAGCCTGAAGTCAGCGCTCACACTGCAGGTTAGAAACGTGCACGGGCTCCACGCAGGGGCGGACGCAAGCTGGAGAAGGCCAGCTTGCAAATGGATCCTCAACGAGAGTCCCGTGCTGGCCTTGACACGGGCAGCACGCTTTCCCTGTCTTTGCGGGGCGACCGCACAGTGTCCGCACCTCAGTCCAGAGGGGTCACGGCTCAGGGCTCAGGAGCTCCCAGCAACGGGGACAGGGCTCTCTCCTCCCATGGTCGTGTGCGGTGCCCCGGGCACTACACTCCTCAGGAAGTTAAAGCGCAGTGTTGTCCTTCTGGATCAAGCTGCCCCGTCCATGAGGGGCAGATCCATCCGGTCCCAGGGACCCCATAACCCAAGCATGGACCCCCCCGTGCTGTGTGAGGCTGACAGCGGCCTCCATCCTGCTGGCTGGCCGTGTCTGGGGTGCAGGCCTGGGCAGCCCCTCGCGGGAGGGTGGACCCCATCCCTGGCCTTTGGGCGTTGGTGAGCACAGCCCCTTTCTGGAAGCCACAGCTCAGCTGAGATCCAGGCAGTCGGCCCCACTCTCTCGTCCCCTCTGCCAGTCGACTGAGCCACCGACCAGCGTTCCTGGCTCTGGATTCAGAGTGGAAAGCAGACACACGAAAGCGTAGAAACACAGGCCCTGCTGCTGGCCAGACTCGGCCCCCAGCATCGGGGTTGACCTCCCACGGGCCCCTCCAGCCCGGCCCACGGATGACCTGGCCCCTCGCGGATGCCCCGGGAGGCCTCCGTGGTCTCCGTGGTGCTCACCTTCTCTGACTCATTCCCTTCGTACTTATGACCACCTTCCAAACCACAATTTCAGAATCTATTAGAAGAAACATAAAATCCCCAACTGTTTAGAATTCTCAGCATTTAAAAGTATGACTTATTGTTGTTACAGCTGAGCCGGGCAGACATGCGCCCGGGCCCCTCACCCGGCCTGCGTGGGCATGGCAGGGCACTCTGCACTCCTGGTTTGTAATTTGGAAGAGCGGTACTGTAATTTTAAGGGGAAGGTAAATAAAACCCCCGGATTCGACACCATTTCTCATGTTGTTTTTCAAATATTAGTTTCTATCTCGGTTTCTATTCTTATGGAAACGACGTCACAATTTATATATGTGTCTACGCCCAGCATTTGTGATCCAGAGGGGAAAATCCCATTTATACAGCTAATTTGTCAGTTTGCTTAGCTTAGAAAGCACTCTGGGACCCGTCCCTCAAATGCCGTCCCTCTGGAGTGGAGCTCGGCGGTTTTTAAGAAGAGACGCCAGGCAGGCGAAATTCTACAGCTCTGCAAAGCCAAGCCAAGAAAAGCCCCGAGTCAGAATTGTCGGGTGGGAGAAAGACCCAGAACGGCTGGTCCCTTCTCTCCTCACTAACCGGAGCCCGTGTCGGCGGCAGAGGGAAGGGCCGGAGCTCCTGGCATAGCCGTAGGAGTCCCCCCGCGGCTGGAGGGGCCGGCCATCACTGGTCACCCTAGGGTGCTTCCGTGCCGTGGGCACTGCTGCGTTCTGCCTTCGCCTGATTTCCTTTGAGAAGCTTCCTCCAAAAACCACATCCACTTCCCAGGGGCCTGGGATAAAGAGCAAGTTAGCATGCTGCCCCCTCTGCTCTGCCCCAGGAGAAGCAGCGGAGAGATGGCGTCCAGGCTCAGCCCGCCAGCCCACCTCCGCCCTCCGCCCCTGCCTCCTCCACTGCGGCTCCCTGTGTGGTGAATCGGGCTGCTCAGCCGGACTTTGCCTCCCCAGGTAGACTGCAAGCCCCGTGCGGGCCACACAGTGCCCAACGCGCTCCCGCTCGCCCTGCAGGGCTGCGCGGCTTACAGGCAGGGTTAGAGGGCACAGGGAGAGAGGCCATTGCCCGTCTCAGAATGCCTTCCTGCCCCCCTTGGACAGTTTTTGGTAATATGTGTGGCTTCCCTTAAGGACCAGGGTGAGCTGCTCAGAGCGGCTCCTGCCCCATAAGGAACCAGCTGCCTTCCTGGGGAGCTGGCGTCCGGGAGGGGTCCTTGGCATTCTCAGCAAACGAGGAGACACTGTTGGGATAAAAGACCTGACTTCCCAACAGAGCACTGTCTTGCATGTTGTGGAGAAGCCACGAGGTCTCACCCTTGTCACTTCTGAGAACATCGGATCTGCCCCACGGTTTACAGCCTGAGGACGGCATCTTGTTCGCCAGACACTAACCTCCCCTTTCACAATTGTTTTGCAGCACATGCTGACCGATACAGAAGTGTCGTCCCAGGAGGGCTGCATCCAAAAGGTAGGAGAGCTGGTCCCACGCCTTCTCCCTCGCCGTGGCCCGCGTGCAATCCTGAGCTAGCGTGCGTGTGGCCAGGTCCGTGGCGCGGCCCGCCATTGGTGAGCGATGCGTTGTGTGTGGCGGAGTGCGTGTACAGGACAGGGGTTCTGATGACATTAGGACGGATGCTGGTTTGCACTGTGTCAGCAGGTAGGGGGTCACTGCACGGAACCAACCCTAACTCCTGAGAACCGGGAGAGTCGCCCCCATGGGAATGCTCAGGCCACGCAGACGCAGGAAAATTAAATAAACACAGGTCATGTTTGTTTAACCATCTCCACTGGATACTCACATGAAAAGAATACGGAGAGTGGGGGAAAAACCACAATTGGCTGCCAATTCCACAAAGCCTGTGCTGTACTCAGCCTCCAAAGAGGGCTCGGGCGGGGCGTTGAATAAGCAGCTGATCAGGTGAAAGGAAAAGTGTCCACGTGGGCATTGTTTCCTGCCCTCCTGGCGGGTGACGGAGACTTGCAAACATGAGCTCTACAAGATCCAGAGAGTAAACTAGGCCCCGGAAAAAAAAAAAAAAAACAACAACAATAAATGGAGGGACCCAGAAGCGGTTCATCAGCGCTCAGCGTCCACCCAATCCGGTCACCCACACACATGCACAAACGTAGGACACACGCACACCCACACCCACACTCAACACAGTAGCTGAACCCCTCTTTGGCGTTTTCCATGGAGTTAGGACAGTGCTCTCTCTCGCTGTGCTCGCCTCAAAGCAGCACCCAGGCGAGGCGGAGAGGGGCGCCCGCCGAGGACACCCAGATGGTGTCCCGACACCCGGGCCCTGGGTTGGCTCCCTTTCAGCATTGCGGAATGTATGCTTACAGGGACGGTCAGCCTCTGCTGGGGGAGCCCGAGGTGCATCTCAGGTGTTCCCCGAGCCCGGCCTGATGGTCTGAGCCGAGGACTCTGGGCAGAGCGCTCCTTAAGGAGGGGACCTGCCCCTTCTCACTGGGTCCAACCCCACAAATACTGATTTTGGAGAAAACCCTGCGAAGAGAGGCATTTTCTGACCCTGCAGTGACTTCCTGAAGGAGCTCTGGCCAGGGTTGATCTTTTAGCTCATTCTCGCCCATAACCCACGGTCTGCATCTGGCTGGTTCCCCGCCCTTCCCAGCCCCGCTGCCCAGGGCAGCCTAAGCCTTTCTTCCGTAAAACACGACATCCCTCCCAACAGCCCCCTTTCCCTCCTCCTGCCTCTGGGAACAAACTCGGACTTCCCTAAAGGATGTAGGTAGCAAGAGATTTCAAATAGCTTTCCCATAGTTCAAAGAATCGAAGTCTTTCCTCTCCCCCCGAGAAAGGCCCCGCAGTCAAGTCCAGTGTCCTAACCTCTAGAGAGAACACGGAATCTTCATTTTTCTCACTATGAACAAGCAGCTGAGCAGGTGACGCAGGTGGGACTTGCCCCGACGGTGGGGTGAACTGGTGGGAGGTTAGAGGTGACACATTTATGGTGGGACGGACACTCGGTTGTCCGGTGTGGATACAAGGGTTGAGGCAGAAGCCAAAAAAGTTAAGTCTAAATGTGAAGATGGTGAGGAGGCCGGGGCTGGATGCTTTTGAGCCATGACGAGATGTGCCCGGGGAGAACCCCAGTCAGCACGTCCGCTCTGCTCCCGGAGCACCACGGCCCCGACGGGCCTTTTCCTTTTCTAAACCGTCAGCCCATCAGGCCCTGGCTGACCCGGTCAGAGGGCTTTCCTGAGAGCTGCTCGGGGGATGGGTGGACAGTGCCACGCCGACAGAGACCTGCTGGCATTGCTTGGCCCAGGCATCCCCTCAAACACAAAAGCTTGTAAGGCCTGGCGGAGCGGTCTGAGGTTCCCTCTCTGCACAGAATCAGAACTGACCCGATGCCCACGGCAGCTGGACACTCAGGGGGCCCTGGCGCCAGAGCAAAGGGGGCCTCGGCGGCCGGCCGGCCATTTGGAAAGAGGCCTCCTGACTCCCAGCCGGGCACCTCTGCCTCCTACCACCCCGCAGGCCCCTGTTGCAGGGGGAGGCTGCAGGCCGCAAGGGGGCTCCTCCCTCCTCCTCACGCACACCCCTCCCCACACCGAGAGCCACCGCACAGCACTCAGCCGTCCACTGAATTCTGGGATTTTTCCGGCCTCGTGCTGAACTTAGACATTATCAGCATTTGGGGCATTCAGCGTGACGAGACGGATGCCCAGGGTCAGGTTGGTGAGATGATCAAAACCTAACCCTGGTGCTTTGCTCTGGAGCCATCGGGTGAGGGTTCCATGCCCAGACAACCCGGGAGGGACGCAGGGAGGGAGGCGCAAAAATGCAAAGCCAAATGGGTTCATGCCCGGAGGCCGGAAAATGAGTAAATGTTCATTTGACCTTCCTTCCAAAAAGCAGGTCCCACCTTACCAATGTCTGTGTTACTTACAGCTGTGGAGGTCTATGCGCGCGCGCACACACATTACAGGCTATGACCACACATGCCTCAGCGTGCTGTTTTAAGGACACATTGAGTGAATTCCTCGGCAAGAGGATGTAGACCCCATTTATCAGTTCTGTGGTTTGGGAGTTTTGCGTCTGGCTGAGCTGGGCCTCTCCTCCCCCACACGTTTGGGAGCCTTACAATACTGTGGGCAATTGCCAGGGGGCCATGGGTAGGTCAGTTGACATCTCCAGCTCATCATTCCGTTTTGAGGATGATGATACGTCCGGTTCTTTATGTGCATCAGTGAAGTGCAACAAAAGTAATTAATGCAATCAGTGGTTTGACACAGGTGCAGAAAATGTGATATTTTGTGGGGAAGTCCCGGTTATAAATTCTAAGCATTAGCAAGCCAGGTTGCTGGAAGCGCCGTGGAATCCCTCTGTCAGGGCGCAGACAGGAGAGTAGGCCCTGGCCCACGGAGGTGGGCTGTGCCCACACTCGCAGCGGAGGTGGGATTCGAACCCAGGGGCGGGCGACTGTGCCTGCGATGCAGGGCGGGGCTCCCGTGGGAGTGACAGCGGCCACAGCCTGTGAGCCGCGCCAGGCTCGGCCCCGCCCCTCAGGTCCCGGGATGCGCATCCCCGCCGCGGTGCCCCACCGTGAAGGGGGGGTGTCGCCTGCATCCCTCCGCTCCGACACCCGCGTGCTCTGCGTCCCCCGCAGTCCCGCACCCCCCTCCGTCCCCTGCGCCCGCGTTCTTCCACCGCCCACGGCCCCCCGCGCAGCCAGCGAGGCGCGCAGCCCAGAGCTTTGGTGCTGGTGAGACTGGGACCCGTGCTCTCCGCCGCCGTCCGGCGCTCTCGCCATCCCGGCAACCGCCCGGCGCCCTCGCCATCCGCGCAACCGCCCGGGTGTGCGCTCTGGGCGCGGAGCCCCTGATGCCTGCGAAGTCACTTTGACTGCGGGTCTGCAGGTCGGGCTTCGTGGCCTCTTCCAGCCTCGGCGCCCGGACCTCTGGGACTGCTCCCTCCGACGGACTCTATTTCGTCTCTGTTTACTTAGAGGGAAGGCCCGGGGCTCCTGCAGAGCAAACATCTGCGGGAGATAATCTAGCGAGTTGTCCATCCATCACTCGGGTCGCCCGGCTCCCTGGAGAGCCCGCTGGAGCCTGTAATAAAAAGGCCCAGCGAAGAGGCTTTGGGGACGAATAAAGAGCCGTGTTAAGGGCCCGCTGAAAATGGATGGAAGACATTATTAAGGCTCAATGGCCGTCTTATCAAAATCCAATAGGATAGACATTTGGCAAAAGGCTTAAATTTATTCTTTGACTTTCTGGAGGGCTTGAATTTATCCGTTAACAAGAGTGTAGTCCACCCGGGGAGATGGTATCAGCTAAAAGAATTTTGATTTAATCTCTCTGGTGATATGAAAAGGGGACACGCAAGCCCCCGGCCGCCTTCCCTTTGTCCCACTTTATCTTGTTTTCTTTGACCATCTTGAAAAGGAAGGACGTGTTAATACGGTACAACTGGGGGGAAAGGCAAACAAAAGGAAGTGACCTTTTCCTTTTTTTATTTTTATTTTTTCTTCTCCTCCCCTCCTCTGTCTGCCCCCACCCCACCAAAACTCAGGAATTTGCATCAGTAGGGCCAGGACTGGAAGGAGAAAGGTGCCACCCAGCCGGCGCTCTGGGGGGCAGGGGGCCGAGGGGTGCACGAGGAGTCCGAAGGAAAGAAAGCTAATGAAGTCCGGTGCTGGAAGAGGGAGCACAATGGCTTCATAAATCTCTCCCCCATCATTACGTGCAAAATGCTACAGGTCATAAAAGCCATCTGATAGCCCAGCCTGGCACTGTCCACAGAGGGTGATTGATTGATAATCATTATAATTTGTGAAATGATTATTTGGATGTTAGGACCGTGGTCTGCACCCCTGGGCTGTTGTGTGTGCATGTGATCCATAGCCTGGCCGCAGTGAGATGCCTCTGCTCTCCGGGGTCCCTCCCGGGGGGTGGGGGTGGGGGTGCTGGGTGCTGGGGGCCAGGGAAGGCTGGCCAGGGAGTCCAGGAAGACAACTCTTCAAGCTGCAAGAAGGTGGGAGTGGAGACCACAGGCAGCTGCTAAGTGTGTTTCGTGCCCGCACACCCCAAGGTTAAGCCAGGCTGTGATTCCGGCATTTGGCGGGCCTGGGTCCTGGCCTGGCCAGGCCGTGGAAGTTCAGCACAGTGCCGCATAGCCAGGTCCTGCTGTGCAGTGCTGCGTTCTGGGGTCTGTGGCTCTGGCATTGCCCTGGAGGTGGCTGGGGGCCCCGGGGAGGGTGGTGGAGAGACAACCGATGTGGCTGGACCTCTTAAGAAGGGGAGGTCCAAAAATGCAGAAGCCCCAGCAAGACGTGCTGGTGGGCACACGCGGGGTTCCCGCTGGTCTTAGTCGGGCAGGAGGCTTCACCGGGTCCTTCTCATGCTTTGCCTGTGCCAGGGAGGATGGTTTCAGCAGTCTTTTTCCTTTTTCCTCTTCCCCTCCCAACCAGCAACACGCAGGTACCACCAATACCCTATAACTCACCCTCATTTTACCTGCAAAGACGCTTTATTACCCCCCCGAAAAATCACACCGGAGACCCCAGCCCTCAGAACCCTGCAATCACAATTAATAATTTGCATGTGGGATCGGTTATGTCTTTATGAAATCAAAGTGTGTTTAGCTGCCACGGAGACAGCCCCGAGTTGATTTTGATAATCTGGGGCTGAATAGACTTGCTCGGATGCAGTAAGCCCCGGACAAAAGGCTGGGCAGTGGCTGAAAGCCCTCTGACGGCACGTCTCCCTCTCCTTTGTTCGGGGGCTGCTGATAAAAGAACCAGGAGTCCATTAATTCAGTGAATGAACATATAGTAAAGTCAGTGCCTCTTGAGAACAATAATGTTGAGGTCAGCTTCGGTTGCCATGGAAACTAAGTACTCCTAAGAAGTTTGCATCCCTGATTTTGCTGAATCAAAGGCTGCAAAGCGGAGAGGTGTAGGGGGCCGCGACCAGAAAGTTGGAGAGTGCCGCCTCCGCTGGTCCCCTTCCCGAGAAGGTGCAGGCCTCAGCCCCAGGGCTCAGGGCCCAGCGCCCGCCCGGCCTCGAGTCCGGCTTCTGGCCTCCCCGCCCGCCCCTCCCAGGAGGCCTCTGATTTCACAACTGTGACGCTTATCTGAAGAGGCCGCTTAGGTGTGACTTTGGTGGCTCCAGTCCCCTGGGGCAGAAAGTCAGGCCCAAGGGAGGGGCCACAGCCTGGAGGCTCGCCGCTGCGGAGGGCGGACTCTGACCTCTGGCCACCTTGAAGCACCTGAACTTGTCCCTGGGGGGGGGGGCAGGCAGTGGCCCTGGGGCCCCTTCCCGCCCTGATAAGGGTGATTAATGGGCCAATAGTGGCGGTGACGAGGAGCTACGGGGCAGCTGCAGGCTGGGGGAACGACATTATAAACGTAAACTTTTTGCATTTTCAGGCCCCTAAATTGAGTTGTTTCCACTCCCCCCCCCCCCCCCCCCCCCGCCCTCGTCCCATCCTGAGGATCTCCGAAACCAGCTTAAAGGGTCAGATCAGCTGGGCCGGGTGCAGATGGTTTATCACCTGCCTGCCGGGGGAGCTGTGAGTCCAGTAGGCCGGCTCTGGGCCTGGGGGTGCTGGGCGTGTGGCGGCTGCCAGCAGGCCGTGGAGGGCACGCTGCTCCCACAGACCCACCTAAGCCCGAGAGCCACACCTGGGGGGCGGGGACAGAGAGTTTAATTTCTCCTCTTTTTTTTGCAACTGAGAAAGCAATGAGCTGACTTTTCTTTCTCTCCCTGGAGCACCTCCTGAGACTCAGCCCCTGAAAGGCTTCTGGGCTGCAGTTTGGGGTCCCGGTGGAGGGAGCGTGGAGGCCCCCTCGGGGTCCACCAGCAGCCACGGGCAGGGCTTGTGAGAGCAGGTGACTTGGGGGCCCTCTCTGGGGTCAGGCCCCTCCCCCCAGCCGCCCTGCTGACACTTTCTGCCCAAACTTAAATCTCAAAGGCAGAGAAAACATCACCAATTTCATAGGACAGACTCAGAAGTGGAAAACACGCCTTACCCCGGAAGGTAAACAAAGGAACTTCTCCTTTTGGCTGGAGACCCGGGGAGGCTGGGCCGGGTCCAGTGCCCCTCCCGGCCCACCCGAACCCTCTAAACCTGGTTCTGCCTGGACGCGGTGGCCCTCGGCCTTGAGCTTGGCCTCCTGCATTTCTGGCTCCTCCTTTGCGAGCTGGAGAGCTAATCCGTCTCCAGTGCCCAATCGGTCCCAGGCGTTCAGTGGGGTAACAAGACAGTGATTGGGCACAGCTCTGGGCACCGGGGCCCGCTTATTGGAGGTGGGAGGTGCGACTGCTGTGGCCAGTGCGGGGACGAGGGGGCGGAGGGGCCCCAGGTGGACGCCGGCCATGGACGGAGGGTGACAGGCCTCTCTGGGGACACCTGCAGTGGGTCAGAGCGCACAGGCAGGGGGCGTCTGCCGCAGGGCCCCCCTGGAAACCGCACAGAACCTCGGGGCGTCCAAAGGGGCTCTCGGGGGGCAGGGCGCTAGGAAAGATCGTTCTCAGAGCAGGACGCCTCTCGCACTGGGTAATGAAGCGGATTTATTATCTACATTACCGGCTTTAGAGGAGCCAGATGGTGGTGTCAATAAAGTCCGTAATCTTCAGGGGGGTGCAATAGTGAGTTAATTAAATTGTGCCTCACTATTAGGAGAGAAAAATATATCAGCTCTGAGGCCTCTTTAGCGTCTTCTGTTTTAAACCCACAGACACACACCTCCGCAAAGCCCGCATCACTGGCTTGGGGGGCTGCTCTCAAAGGAGAAACCCCGGGGCTCACCTCCGCTCTGAAAGCCCCGCACCGTCCATCAGTGTGATGATCATCATTCTGAGAATAAGGCAGATTTCTGGTTTTACACAGAGATACCGAGGTGGCTGGTCCCTCTCAGGGTAAAAGACAGCAGAGTGAGAGATGCTGGGAGCGCTTGGGGTCCCCTCCCTCTGCCCGGTCACTGCCACTCTGCCCCCTTCTCTCTCGTGCTGAGCACCCCAGGCCTCGAGGGAGACCTGGCTCCTGAGTCCCCTCAGATGCTGTTCCCTGGGGAGGGCTTGGGGGCCAGGTTATGCGGGTGCCCCTCGCCAGAGCCCAGGACCCCACCCCATCCCTGTGCAGGCCTGTGGGAGCCCTCAGGGAAGCCTCTCAACTTGATACAAGATGACAGGGCCTGCATGTGGGGGTCTCTGCAGCCTGCCCAGGGGTGGAAGCTCTCGGCCAGGGAAGGCTGTGTCCCATGCACCCCATCAACGAGGTCACCTGCCGTCCGAGCAAGTGGGCATCTGCGCCGGGCTTGCAGAGCGGACAGGCCCACCAATATCCCGGCTGGCCCGTTCACCATCTTCCCTGAGCCGTGGCTCTGGCTTCCTGTGTCGGCGAGGATGTGGGTGTGGTGGTCCTGGAGGTTGGGGGGAAGCCTCTAGCCTCCGCCCTGCCTCCCATAGCAGCTTCGACGAGGCTCATGTTGCCGTTGGGCTGACCGTGCACTGAGCCTTGGGGGAGGGCACGGGGCCAGGAGGAGGGTGGGAGGGAAGGAGAGCAGGCAGGTGTGGGGGGCTGACCTTGTCCCCACGAGGGGGTCCTCTGTTGCTGTCATTTATAGAATGCCTAACATTAACCAGCCACTTGATGTCCATCAGTTCACTTGCCCCCGATCACCCCAGATAGGTGTTCTTGTCCCCACTTTGCTGAGCAGGAAACTAAGGCACAGAGAATTTAAGTCACTTGACTAGGCCACACGATTCAGCAGAGAGGCGTTTTCAACGCCAGCCAACGAGACTCTGAAGCAAGTGTCCTCGAGTACCGGGTCCTAGCATGTGCTCCGAGCATTCCCCCAGCTTTGCTCCCCTGACAGAGAGTCCGAGCTCACCCACACTTTCAAAGTTCAGATGGCGCTAAGTCGTCGAGTTCAGAGAAAGCTGAGTCAGAGCGGGGCTGTGCTCATTGGAAGTAGGTGTATCAGTCAGCTGTTGCCACAATAATGCCGTGTAACAAGCCGTCTCCAAACTCGGTGGCTTAAAACAATATTCGCTGGTTCTCACTGACACGCGTGCACGTTGGCTGGTCCAGGCTGGGCTCAGCTGGGTGTGGTTTGCTCTGGACGTCCGTCGGCCTCGTGGACCAGTGGGCTACATGGGGCGTGTGGTTGTCATGGCAATGGCCGAAGAAGAGGTGGGCACCCACAGTCATTGTGGGGCCAAGGCTCCGAAGGAGTACATTCCTCCCGCATCCGCCACAGCTGGCAGCACAGGGCGGGAGGAGGTGCCGCTCATGGCGGGGATGCGGTCATAGGGCAGGGGGCATGGAGGAGGGGACGCCAGCACATTCTATTGTGGCGGGCTTCCTGTAGGAGGAGGTACTGGAGCTGACACGTGGCCGGTTCCCAGGTGCAAGCTAAAGTGGGGAGAGTCACTTGAGGTGTGCGGAAAGAGAACGGAGTCCGTGCGGAGTCCGTGCACTGTGAGCACGCAGGAAAAGACAAGGACACCTCGCTGGCACAGGTCCCCTGCCTCGCCGGCTTCCGGGGTCTCTGAGATGCACGCAGCCCAGGGGGATGGGCCCCCTTCCCCAGAGGGGCTCTGATCTGCGGCCTGGAATTGCCAGGGGAAAGCAATGCCAGTCCGTCTTAGGGGTGGTCCCGGGTCCCTTTGCTGGGAGGGATTCAGGAGACCCCGTAGGGAAGGGGACTAGGGTGGCGGAGGGTAAACCACCGCAGGCCAGCCCCGGGCCCTAAGAGAGGCATTTGGACAACCTCCCACTAAACAGACGGCTTCGCTCTCCGGCCACATGAAGAACCATAAGTACTTAGGACCAAGTGACCAAAGCCAATCTGAGAAAGCTACACAGGATGTGATTCTGGCTCCATGATGTTCTGGAAAAGGCAAAGCCACGGAGACGGTAAAATGAACCGTGGTTCCCAGGGATAGGGGGAGGGAGGGGCGAGCAGGTGGAGCTCAGGAGATTTGTAGGTCAGTGAAGCTGTTCTGTGTGATCCTACAGTGGTGTCTACATGACCCTGATATTTATCTGGACCCACAGAAAGCACAACGGACCCCAACAGCGAAGCCTGATATTAATCGTGGGCATTACTTGATGATGTGTCCGTCCTGGCTCATCAGTGGTAAGAAATGACCGCACGAGCACAAGACATCAGTAGCGGGGAAGCTGGGGGGGCAGGGGGGATGGGAACTCGTCGTACTTTACGCTCGCTTTCCTATAAAACAAACTGCTCTAAAAAACAAAGACGATTCATTTTTTAAGAACAGCGTTTCAGAAAAGTGGCATATCACACGCACACACATCTTCTATGAAGCCTCATACATGTGTAAGGACATACATATGGGAAAAGGCTGCACGGGAATAATACAGAAGGGATAATGTCCCTCTTTGCTGTGACATAATGTCTGATGTTTTATAAAGTGAACACCCGTACGGGGTACTTTGCTTATGAAATATGTTGACTTACGTGAAGTGCTTATCCAGTGCCCGGCCCACACCAGCACCAGATGGCAAAGGTCACCACCACCGTGGTGGGTGGTGACGGCCAGATGTGGGCACCGTTCCCGTTTGCTGGATCATAAACCCCCTGTGGTCAGGATTCCCTATCCTGCCTACGTGCGGGGCCGCTCACGGAACGTCTGAGCCTCTGCCTTCCGGGGCCGCGGTAGCACGGGGCCCTCTGCCCACCTTGTGGTCGGATGAACCACCTGGCCCGTGGGCATTTCTAGACCCAGCAGCCACTGGCCGGCCTGACAGCCCCCGGAACTCTCTGCCCTCCAACACTGTGGCCAGAAAGTTCTGGAGAGGTCCCAGCAGTTACCATAGGCAGAGCCATCCTGTGAATCACACGAGGCATATGGGAGAAACACAGCCATGTGCTGTTTTGTTCGGCTTCCTGGTTTTGGAGTCTGTCATTGCAGCGTGACCTTGTCACGTACCCATTCAGCAATACTGACCAAGCACCTACAGTGCACAGGTGCTGGAGACACAAATTGGAATTCCTCGAGATCTCTATTCTCCCGGGGTTCCTGTCCTTCCGAGACCCCAGTCACCTGTGCTGTTGGGCCTCAGCAGCCCTTGTTCCTTGGGGCCCTGGCCCCTGGGGACACCCGGCTGCAAAGTTCCAAATCAGTTACCGCTCCTCGTGGTGGGGCACGCTTCCAAGAGCCTCTTGGGCTGTTTGCTCTGGTCGTTTCTGGCAGAGGTGACCCCACCTTGCCATGTTGGCTTGTCCGTGTCCCTGCAGGTTGGTGATTCAAAGGAGTCATTTCTCTGGGCCATTTTTCCTTTTTATCCCTTGTTATATACAGAGGAAATTGTGAGGATAACAAATTGATTTTGGCCAGGAAGAGTGGGATTCTTAATTTAACAGATTCAGGGTGAGTGCACCGTTTTCTTACTTAATAATATTTCCTTCTTTGAATAATACCCTCTTTCGGCACCGGCCTCTTTGTATGCTAACAGGATTCATCATATTCCACCTGACACCCCCTTCCATCAGCCAAGGCTGTGTTGGTGAACGGTTTCTTCTCACCCAGTTAACAAGATGTTTCTCCAGTACCGTGTTGATAAATTAAGTAATAAAAGGCAAGACTTATTATTTTATATTGGAACCTTGCCTCTGTTATTCCTGAGCAATGGCCAAGATTCAGAGTATTAGCCACAGAAATGTTTGCATTGCCGGGGATGGAAAATTATCACATAAAGAGAGTCTGATATGGTGTTCATCACGGATCAGCTGAGAGGAAGGAGAGACTCAAAAACAAACAAAAATAATAATAAAAATCCTCTTCCCCAGCCTTACGCTGGGTGCAAGGGGATAGGAGTGCGGGTGCACATTTGGAGTTGCCCTGAGAGTGTCCTGCGTGCCGCGGGCGGGCCGGCACTTTGTCTGAGCCTCCCGAACCTGAGGCTCTGGGTGACCAAGGCCCCGAAAGGGCAGATAATTATCGGAAGAGAATCTGAAGCGTGGGCACCCCAGAGAGCAGCAGAAATAAAGTGAGGAGGAGGAATTTTGAATAGATTTCCTCCCTTTGTATTTCTGTTTTGGACGACAAATGCAGAGGCAGGAGTAAAGGGGAACGGGCGAGGTAGAGAAAAACGTCAAGTTAGCCTTCAGGAAGGTCTGGCTCGTCAGGGGCTGTCCTAGGTTGGGAGGAGCTGGGGGGATGAGGGCCATCTTTGTCCCGTGTCTGCCAACGTGCCGCCCTCCAGGAGGGAGAACCAGCCCGAAGGGAGGCCTGTGTCTGTCCCCACTCACTCACCCACGAGGAGGGTCAAGGCCCACGCAGACCAGAAGGTGCCAGGGTGGGCGGGACAGCCCCCATGCCCGGGGCACGACTGTGTCTGTGTGTGTGACGTCGGGCCATGCTGGGGCCAGGGTGCGGGCAGGCCGAGGCCACGTCTGCGTGCTCACTGCTGTGCCCCCGAGCCTGGCCGAGGTGACAAGCGTGGGCCACCTCTGGAGCGTGCTGGGTGCCTCACAGCAGCCCTAGAAAACAGATGCTCTTCTTCCCTGGGCCTCAGACAGGCGAACTCACCCACCTAAGGTCACGCAGACAGTAAGCTGCAACCTTGGCGCCTGTAAAAATGCTCCCAACCCAGACTCTGAAACCTGAGGCCCTGCCCAGGGGGCCCCAGCAAGGTGTTTTCACCCTCTGGGATCATCCACGTCCCTAGGTGTCTGAAAATGCACATTCCCCAAAAGCAGGTCCTAATTTTGGGGCCTCCCCCTGGCCTGGGCTGGTGCCCATCTCCTCTCCCGGTGGTTTTCCTGATTGGCATGCTGTCCCCAGTCTCTCCTCGTGCTAATGCAACAAACATCCAGCACCCCAGTCACCTTATTACACACCCGGGACTTTTCTTTAATAATCACCGTTTGGCCCCCAAAGCGTCACTGTAATACTCCTCAAAGCCCTCCCCCCGCTTTGGGTTTCCCAACATGACACACGCCACACCTCCGCAGAAGCCCCCCACACACGATGTGGTACAAGGAGAGATTTGCGTCTCCCCGCACTTCGCTCCTGGCCCCCCTGTCACTCACAGGGGGGACTCTGCTCTGCCAACAGGACAACACAGCCTCGGGTGTATGCACCCCGGCAAGGGCCCCGCCCTGCTGCTCCCATGGGAGCACCTCCAGAGGTGGTCTGGTTCCTGTGGCTTTGGGGGCCAGACCCCCAAACACAGCTTTGGTGACATTCAGGGTTTGCTCAGCTAACCCCAAGGGTTGCCTTTTTGCTCAGCCTCCACTGAGCTGCTAAGCAGCCACCATGAAGGCCTGTCCATGGCACTTTTCTAAGGGCTTGGGGGGTGAGGTCTGGTGGTGGAAAGATCTCAGAAGGCAGAATATTGTCCAAGGGTTTCTTTATTCTCCGGCACCTTGATTTCCTCATCTGTAGAGTGGAGGTGAAAATAGCTTCTGCCTCAAAGTTGTGGAGAGTGATGACATTAGATGTTATGCATAGAGCACACCTAAAATAGCACCTGGTGCAAGCTTATGACTACGAGTGAGAGCAAGGTGGTGATGGCAGTGATGGCGGTGATGGCGGTGTTGGCGGTGCTGATGGTGCTGATAGTGGAGATGGTGATGATGGTGATGATGGTGGTGATGATGATGGTGGTGATGGTGATTGTGATGATGGTGATGATGGTGATGATGATGGTGATGGTGGTGATGATGGTGGTGGTGGTGATGGTGATGATGATAGTGATGATGGTGGTGGTGATGATGATGATGGTGATGGTGGTGACGGTGATGATGATGGTGATGGTGGTGGTGATGATGATCATGGTGGTGGTGATGATGATGATGGTGGTGGTGGTGATGGTGATGATGATGGTGATGGTGATGGTGGTGATGGTGGTGATGGTGATGATGATGATGATGATGGTGATGATGATGATGATGGTGGTGATGATGTTGAGATGGTGATGGTGGTGATGGTGGTGATGGTGATGGTGATGATGATGGTGGTGGTGATGATGATGGTGGTGGTGATGGTGGTGATGATGATGGTGATGGTGATGATGATGATGGTGGTGATGATGATGGTGGTGGTGATGATGGTGATGATGGTGATGATGGTGATGATGATGATGATGGTGATGATGGTGATGATGATGATGGTGATGGTGATGGTAGTGATGGTTAAGGTTGGTGATGGTGGTGATGAGCCTTTGAGGGTCATGCAAACACAATCATTACATGGGGGAGCCAAGAGCCCAGGAGAGGACATCCACAGAGGGGTCATAAGACCCCTGAAACTCCATCTACCATCAGTTGGTGTGACCTGGGGAAGGTCACTTATCCTCTCAGGACCTTGGTTTCTGACCTGGCAACATAGGGTGGACACTCTGTACCCCACTCAAGTTTCTGGTCTGGGAGGAGCCCAGAGATAAGGCCTGGAGCAGTGCACTGGCGGGCACCTCACAAACATGAGGCAGCACTGAAAAAAAAAAAACAACAGGAAGAGACGGAAAGGAAAGTCATAAACGTCCCTCACTTACTGGCCCTCCAAGATGACCTCTCACACAGAGAAGCAGGCCTTGGGGAGTTAATAAGAAATACAGGACTTCCTGCAAGATAGCAAGTGAATTGTGAACCGTGAATTACTTTTTTCCTTTGAAAAATGATGTAGTCGGGTCAAAATATTTTTGCATTTCAAACACTTGAGTTCCTTTGTCCTTGGGGCTGACATGACTTGGTTTCCATGCAGCCTCACAATGCGGGGAAACATCTTTTAACTGCCAGACGGCCCTCCCGATAAGCCCGCCAATTCATAATGTGCATTCAGAAAGCTGTAGTGGGTGAGAAAGCAGAGGCCTTTGCAAAATCTATTTACACAGCAGGGAGAAGCCTTTTCACCCCCTAGGTAAACAGGCCGAGCACAGGCTGTTGAGCCCCGGGGCGGGTGAGGACCACACTCTGCACCAGCCGGGCTCCTGGGCAGGCCTGCCTGGGTGCCCCTCCACCGACACGCCAGGGACTCAGGTCTGCGACAGCATGGCCTGCCCCGTGGACAGGGCATTTCCTTCAGGGCCAGTGTCATCCTCCCAGGACCCAATCCAGAAACGTCCCCCGTGGGGCTGGTTTCTCAGCTGATGGTGGGTCTGGGCTGCAGCCTGTTTGTCTCTTTGGCCAAAGGGAGCCTGTCCTGCTGCCATCCCGGGCCACGAGGGGCCTGATGGGAAGGGGTAGTGCTGTAGAGCCCTCAGGCCCCTTTCCTTTCCAAGCCATCTACCCCACAGCCCCACAGCTGAATCGAAGGGCCCACTGAAGGGTGTTTTCTGGGGGAAAGACTGAGCATGGGACCTACCTGTGCGTGTGGCTAATGTTTCCGTGGGCACTTACACTTGCTACAAAAGACTGGCACAGAGAGGTTAAGTAACCGGCCCAATGTCACCCAGCTGTGAGAGGTGGAGCCAGGGTGTGAAGCCAGGTCGTCTGGCTCTGTGCTCCTGAGCAGGAGGACCTGATGCTCCTTAAGCAGTGTCTGTTTGCTCACCTGGGTGGGTCCCTGGACTCTGAGGACCCAGGGCTCCCTTCTTCCCCAGAGAGACTCAGCATTATTCCGTTAGCACAGGGGAGTCTGGAGATCAGCACCCCACGTGTGAGTTAGTGGGAGTCCATCCAAGGCAGAGCCAGCCAACTGGGAAAACCAAACCCGGCAGATTGCAAGGCGCCCGACAGACTCACCTAATTAGAGATGATGTGGGTCCAAGCCTCCCTCCGTGCCCCCACCTGCCTCGGCTCCTGAGTACCCCGTTCTCAGAACTGGACAAGAAGGCTGGAGTGCCACTGAGGGGGTGCTCTCTGTAGGGAAGGGGTTCCGTGAAGCCCCTGCAAGCGATGCCTGGGGTGACAACAGCAGACAAGGTGGGGCCACCCAGTGTTGCCGCGGGCTGCAGTGACTGCCGTGTGCAGGAGCGCTGACCCACCACATACGCCGGTGGGGGACGTCGGGCTCCAAGCCGCGGCTGTAAACAGTGAGGTCTTTGCTGCAGCCCTCGGTGGGCTCTGCCCTTCCGACAACTGGCCACAGACAGGGCTGCCTAAACACAGACACTTCTCTCGCGGTTCTGGGGGCTGCGAGTCCAAGACAAGACCCCAGCAGAGTCCGTGTCTGGTGAGGACCCTCTCCCTGGTTTGCAGACGGCTGTCTCCTCACGGTGTCCTCAAACAGCAGAGACGGAGAGACGAGCAGAGGAGCAAGTTCTCCAGCATCTTTTCTTGTGAGGGTTCTGTTCCCATCGTGGGGCCCACCCCCCGGCCCTCATTTAAACCTAATCAGCTCCAAAAACCATCAC
This sequence comes from Eumetopias jubatus, assembly GCF_037043125.1. Classification (NCBI taxonomy): domain Eukaryota; kingdom Metazoa; phylum Chordata; class Mammalia; order Carnivora; family Otariidae; genus Eumetopias; species Eumetopias jubatus. The sequence goes on along the minus strand of NW_028274810.1, from coordinate 105,320,416 downwards.
CCTGGGGATGAGGGTTTCAACATATGAATTTGGGGGGGACGTAAGCATTCAGTCTATAACATCACCAAAGGGGCAAATAAAGCGCAAATACAAAGTCAGCGTGTGAGCAGTTGCAAGTGACCAGAAATGCTGCCGACGGGCTCGGCAGACCTGGGCTGTGGGACAGGGACACAGGCGGGTGTCCCCAGGGCACCTCTGGGGGGCATTGGGGGAGCTCCCCGAGGCCTAGGGGAGTGAGACTTAATGGGACCGAGCCAGGAGCATCACAGGCAGAGGGCATGCAGCCGAGGCCCCCGAGGGCAGGGGTGGGCAGGGAGGGGGGGTTGTGGAGGGTGCCTGGCGGGGAGCAGGGGGTATGGGGAGTCGAGGGTGGGGGTGGGGAGATGGCTGTATCTGGGATATACTTCGCAGTGAGACGGTTCAATAGATGGAAGACGAGAGGGCAGCTCCAGGGACCGGGCTGAGGGGCTGCCATTTGCAGGGGGGTCTGGAGGTGGGAGTGGGCGTGCAGACGTGCAGAAACGGACGTGGCAGCTTGGTACATCTTACTTCTGAGATGCCCCTTAGACAGATGGGCCAGAAGGACATCCGGTAGGCCGATGGATGTGAATTTACAAGCTCGGGAAACCCTGGGGCTGGGGCCGCTCCCCAGGGGATGCGAAAGTGGCAGGGGCCAGGCAGGAGCCTGAGCAGCTCTGGGGACTGAGACCCGCGGAGAGGAGGTGGGGGGAGGACATCCCCCCCCGCCCGCCCACCGCCCTCGAGTGGGGCCGTGTGACCGTGGCCTGGACAAGAGTGTTTCCCTGACGGTGGGTGGAGCTCAGCGCAAGCAGGCAGGGAGTGTGGATGGCATGTTTCCCTGTGAGAATGTGCACGGTGACCTGTGGGTCAGGGGGGCCCGTCCGGGGTTCCTGGTGAAGCCGACCAGAGGCCCTGCCAGAGGCCCAGTGCAGGTGGACTGTGGGGTCTGTCCTGGGAGGCCGAGGCTGGGGGCTGGGGGAGGCGACGGCGTGCCATCAGGACTACACGGTACATGTGGGGGTCAGTCTCTGGTGTGGGCCTGGGACGCCCCCCTCCACGATGCCCTCACCACAGTGGGAGCCCCCACCCTCCTCACTCTTGGCCCGAGGTCCCCATTGTCTTGCGTCCAGCCAGGGAGGCCTGCGGCCCGTCGCTGAGTCAGCGCGCACTGCCGGAGGCTCCAGTCGTCATAAATGCATATTTAATAACTGCTTTCCCCTCTCACCGCTTCAGAAGCTCGGGAATGGGCTTCGCCCTTCAGCTGGTAATGAGAAGTTAATAAAAGTGGGATTTTGTGCAACGCTGGCCCTCTGACATCTTAATCTTTATTAAAGAGACAGAAACTTGCAGGGAACAGGCGGGCCTGCCCAGCACAGCCGGACGCCAGGAGAGCCTGCAGGAAGTGGCCGGGGGGCGCCGCACCCCCTAATCCCCTCAGGACAACGCACGCAGGGGCCTGCTCTGCCTGCTCCCCTCTGTGGACGGGCGCTCCCTGTCCCTCCTGGAGCCGGCGAGAGGCCGCGGGCACATGCGGCGGGGGCTGTGGTGGTGGCCGCTGGCCTTCGGGGGCCACCTCTTTCTCTCTGTTTTCCTTTCTCCTGGAGGTGAAGTCCACAAACATACAATTAACCGTGTTAAAGCGAACACCTCGGGGCGGGTCATACCGCGTGATGCTGGGCAGCCATCACCTCTGCCCGGCCCCGGGGCATCTTCACTGGCCTCGCAGGGCCCCTGACCACCCGCGGCCACTCCGGGGCCACCTCCGTGTCCATCTCCGCTCCAGCCCCAGGCAGCCGCAGTCCACGTGCTCTCTCTGTGGCTTCGCCTCCTCAGGCGGCTCCACGGATGGACCCACCGTGTGTGGCCTTTGGGGTCTGGGTGTCCTGGTTGCCTCCCAGGCTCCTGCACTCCGCAGCGGGTCTGTCAGGGCTTCCCTCCCCATCACGCCGTGGGGACCCGCCCGATTCCTTCACCCGGTCACCTGCTCGTGCACACTGGAGCCCCTGCCACCTTCGCTCTCGTGAGCAGTGCTGCCAAAAACCTGTGTGTCCACCTGTCAGTTTGAGTCCCTGTTTGCAATCCTCCAGGGCAGACACGCAGCTGTGGACTTGCTGGGTCCTAAGGTGACACTGGGTCTAAGTTTCTGAGAGGCCATCAGACTGTTCCACAGTCAGACTGTTCCCCCATCAAACTGTTTACCTTCAGGCTGTTCCCTCTTCAGACTGTTCCCCCATCAGACTATTTCCCCATCAGACTATTCCCCCCTCAGACTGTTCCCCCATCAGACTGTTCCCCTGTCAGACTGTTCCCCCATCAGACTGTTCCCCCATCAGACTGTTCCCCCATCAGACTATTCCCCCTTCAGACTGTTCCCCCATCAGACCGTTCCCCCGTCAGACTGTTACCCCATCAGACTTTCCCCCATCAGACCGTTCCCCCGTCAGACCGTTCCCCCGTCAGACTGTTACCCCTGTCAGATGTTCCCCCATCAGACTTTCCCCCCTTCAGACCGTTCCCTCGTCAGACCATACCCGCTTCAGACTGTTCCCCCATCAGACTATTCCCCCGTCAGACTGTTCCCCCATCAGACTGTTCCCCCCTTCAGACTGTTCCCCCATCAGACTGTTCCCCCTTCAGACTGTTCCCCCCTTCAGACTGTTCCCCCATCAGACTATTCCCCCTTCAGACTGTTCCCTCCTTCAGACTGTTCCCCCATCAGACTGTTCCCCCTTCAGACTGTTCCCCCATCAGACTATTCCCCCATCAGACTGTTCCCCCTTCAGACTGTTCCCCCCTTCAGACTGTTCCCCCATCAGACTGTTCCCCCTTCAGACTGTTCCCTCCTTCAGACTGTTCCCCCATCAGACTGTTCCCCCTTCAGACTGTTCCCCCATCAGACCATTCCCCTGTCAGACCGTCCCCCCATCAGACTGTTAACCTGTCAGACTGTTCCCCCGTCAGACTTTCCCCCATCAGACCATTCCCGCATCAGACCGTTCCCCCATCAGACCGTTCCCCCGTCAGACTGTTACCCCTGTCAGAGTGTTCCCCCATCAGACTTTCCCCCCTTCAGACCGTTCCCTCGTCAGACTGTTCCCCGTCAGCCTGTTCTCCCCATCAGACTGTTCCCGCATCAGACTGTTCCCCCTTCAGACTGTTCTCCCTGTCAGACTGTTCCCCCTTAAGACTGTTCCCCCATCAGACCGTTCCCGTGTCAGACTGTTCCCCTGTCAGACTGTTCCCCCATCAGACTGTTCTCCCATCAGACTGTTCTCCCCGTCAGACTGTTCCCCCATCAGACTGTTCTTCCCATCAGCCTGTTCCCCCTGGCAGCCTGTTCTCCCCAGCAGATAGTTCTCCCCCTTTCAGACTCTTCCCCATCAGCCTCTTCCCCCTGGCAGCCACTCGATATCACCTCCCCAGGTGTCTGTGCTCTTTTGACTCAGAGTTGCTCAAAAACAAGAATGGGCTTCACAGATTGTCCAAAAGGTTGGCCCCCACTGGCCCCTGGGGGACCCAAGCTTCTGTTCCTACTGCAAACTGGTAGAGCAGATCACCACCCCCTCCATCAGTAGGGAGTGGGCACCAAGGCAGAGACCCAGCATGAAGGACCTTGATGCTGGTTCTTGGCCAAGCCAGAAGCGAACATCCCTATAAGGAGGCCGAACTGTAGTTTTAGGTCCTGCTTAGACTGGGGCTGGGATTGCCTGACGTTTACAGACGATGTGCATGTCTGTGAGCTGACTCACCCTAACCTTAGGATCCAGCAAGCAGGTGCCTACACTCCAGCTAGCCTGGGCCCCCAGCCTTCAGACTGACCAACTGTGGCTCACATTTGCACACATGTGTGAATGCACAATGATCAGGCCCTGGGTGCAAGCCCACCAGCCCCAGTGCCAGCCACCTGTGAGCACCTGACCCCAAGGAAGGGCCAGGTGACCTGGCTGTGAACGCAGAATCGGCCACTCGGGGAGCTTCGGGTGGGGTATGTGCAAGTGTGTTTGTCATCCACTAATCCACTGAGGGAAGGAGAAGAGCAGAGTCTTTGTCAGTCTCTGAGCAATTAGGATAATTAAAAAATAAGGCTTATTGGGTAAACATGCTCTCAGACTGTGACCCCTTAATTAATGGACTACGGGGAGAAATTACAGCAGTGGCAAGATAATTAACATGTGTGTTCACAAGTGACTGTCAGACAGGCTATCAGGACAGGGTGTCTGGGCTGTGCGGGGCAGGCCTTGGAGGTGAGGAGGCCCCTCCGGGGACATGTGGCTCACGGGGTCCGCGCTGCCCGGTGGGGCAGACACTGTGGTCCCAGCTCCCTGGGCAGGTCACAGAAAGCCCAGGTCAGCTCTAGGAACAGAAAACTCCATAGTCCTCAGCAGAAACCATGGCCTCCAGGGCACTCACCTCACTGGTAACAGCAGGTGAAAATGGTGTGGGACACCAGTGCCCCCTGAGCTGGGCCCCCCGCCCCACCCCCACCCGAGTCCACTGAGGTTGCTAGGATATCCTAATAGCTTTAGAATGTTAGAGGTGCAGGGCTGTCAGCGATGACCTGGCCCGGGGCACCCAGCCCAGCCCCTGTGCCTCTAAGGGAAGGGAGATGGTACACAGGCTCTACCGTCCATACGGGCCAAGCCCAGCCGCTCTGCTGATGTCTCGATTTCAAGGCAGAGAACAGAAGACCTCAGTATAGGTTTCGGGGGGGTTTAGGATAAGGCACAAGGGAAAGGAGAAGCTGGCCATGACCATTAGGATTTGCAAAGGTCAAGGCTGACCTTCAGACCATGGAGCAGATAAGGCAGCAGGCGGAGGACCCTGACGGTCAGGCCTGGGGAGGCGATGGCCTGGCCTTAGTACCTGCCTTGAGGGTGCAGGGAGGCAGGGCTAGGGGTATGGGAGGAGGCGGTCCTAGTTTCTCAGGCAGTGGTGGGACACCCAGACCCACATGGAGACCTGGAAGTCTGGAGTCAGAATTAATAAGGCCAATCCTCTCCTGTCGGGTACCCGAGGGAGGAACAGTAAGTTGAAGAGGCTGCCCACCCCCACAACAGCGACACAGAGCCCCGGGGGCGGGGCGGGCGGCCTTCCAGAAGCTGTTGCAGACCGCAGCCAGGTCCCTGGGGTCACTTATGACCAGGAGAGGCCCTCTGGCTGCCTGGTTACTCAGAGAAGACCCTTCTCTTCCTGGCGGAGCCCCCAGGGCTCTCTCGCCTCAGAGGAAGGTGACAAAGGGAAGTTTGGGGTGAAGAATTCACTCCGAAGTCACTGTTGACCAACTCCAGGCCTGGTCCCAGAAGGTACTGAAGGCTCAGCTCAGAACTGCCCCAGGGCCTGGTGACCGGGCCTGCAGACTGCGGGGGACACCGGCCTCGGCCTGCACAAAGCTGGGCTATGCCTCTCACCTCTGGTTCCGGGACAAGGCCAGGCTGTGCCCCAAGGTCAGCTGGAGGTAGACCCAGGTAGCAGGACAGGCCAAGGACAACTCTGGCTTCACCTTGGCCGGGGTCAGCCCATCTCTGCCCCTGGGGCACAAGAGGACCCCATGGCCACCAGCCCTCAGGAGCCCCAGGGCACCGGTGTCCCCTTCTCTCCTCCGCTTCCCTGGATCCACCCAGACCTCCCACGCCACCCTCAGCTGCCTGTCCTGCGGGTGGGAACTGCTTGACGGATCCTCTCCTGGCCCCTGGCCCCTCCCCCTGTGTAACGAGACAAATCCTCCCAGCTCTGCGGGCACCCCTGCTTGTGGGTTTGCTTTTTTGGGGAGACAGCTGTCTGACCAGGAGCTACCCACGTTGTGGCACAGTGCCCCTGTGGCTTGCAGGAGGACAGCAAGTTCTGGAAGCTCCCAGAAGCTTCTGGAGATGGCCAGAGCCCAGGAAGTGCTTCAATCCAGAAGACTCTGGCTGACAGTTTCATTCAGGGCAAATCCTACCAGGCCCCAGATGCCGTTGTCATCTTGTGTCTGAAGTGCTCTGCGGGCCGGGCTGGAGGCAGGAACAAGAGGTTCACGCAGCGCAGGCTCCTCCTGCCGGGGTTGGGGCTCCGTTGGGCAGGGGCTGTTCACACTCGCACTTGTCGAGACGCAGAGCAATGAACACCACCACACGAGCAGCGGGGCTCCCCAAGTGCAGGTGAAGGCCGACCCCTCCGACCCAAGCTGTGGGTCTCCCCGCTGCTCTGCCCATCCCGGGTCCAGCGCTCAGGGCTCCGGCAGCGTGCTGGGCTCGGAGCAGGTTCATGCCATGCCCCGGGGCTCAGCTCCCTGTGGCCCGCGAGGCTCAGCTCCCTGTGGCCCGCGTCATTCACGGTTCACCTGCGACAGTGCGGGTTTGCAGTCAGACACATCGGCTGCCTGTCCTCGGTGGCGCATGCGTCAAGGGAGAATTAAAAGCTTCTGGTGTGACGCCTGGATCTTTGGAAGGCGCCAAGCTGGGACCCCTCGGCTGCTGCCTTAATGGGGGTGGGGGCTGGCATTCCCGGGCAGAAACAAGGGCAAGCCTCCCTGCCTTGCGCCCCCCGAGGTGAGGAATGGCAGTGGCCGTGGGAGATACGTGGGTGAAGAGACAGCAGGACTGTGGGACCCAGGAAGAAAAACAGATGCTCTGCCATGGGAGGGGCCTCTCGCCTGCCGAACGAGACCGTGGTCCTGGGGCCATGTGGTGTCATCCTTGTGGGCTTATGCTGAGGACTGAGCAGGACAGAGTCAGTGCCCCACAGACTGGAGGCCGTGGCGGGGGGCCGATGCCTGTGTTTCCTCTGGGAGGATTGGGGGTTCTGTTGACTATGGGCCTTCCTGGGAAGAGCCTTGGGGCCCTACCCTCCAGACTGAGTCCAGGGTTGGGCAGGGTCTTCCCGCACCCGTGCATCCATCCACTTGTTCATTAACCACACCTGCCACGAGGCCTGTGTAGCCCACGTGGCCCTGCCATTTGGTCTAGAGGTTCACACAAAGTCAGCTGATGTGGAGGAGCTCACAGGTGCTGGAGGGCAAAGAAGAAGCGCCCAAGGGAGGGGGGTGGGGCAGGGCCTGCACCCAGGCCATCTTAAGGGAGGGGTGTGGCAGGGGCTGCAGAAGCTTGGTGCTGCAGAAGGCTTTGGCAGGACCTAAGAGGCAGAGTAGTAATCAGTTACTGTCCGAGGAAGGACATTCCTAAAAGGGAGCAGAACGTGCAAAGGCCCGGCAACATGGAATAGTGTGGGGAACAGCATTTAGAAAGTTGCCGGTCATGGTCTCAGGGTCGTGGGATCGACCTCAGCACAGAGTCAGTTTGGGATTCTCTCTCCTTCTGCCCCTCCCCCTTCTCTAAAATGGATAGATCAATCTGAAAAAGAGAAAGAGCGAAAGGAAGAGAGAGAGGAAGGAAGGAAGGAAGGAAGGAAGCTCCCAGAAACAGAAAGAAGTCCCAGGGCTGGACGGGGGCGTGATGAGACAGCTCCGCAGGTCCTAACCCGCCTCCCACCCACCCAAACCCTAATTTCTGGGAATCATTCAAAGGGGCCCCCTGGGGGCCGGAGGGCTGCATCCCAAGGCCCTGCCACCCCCAAAGCCCCGGTGCCTGGAAGAACCAAGGGTGCCCGGCCATGGGAGGGACCTTTGGGGGAGAAGTGGTGCGTGGGGGTGACCCCTTCCCATCTCTCATGATTCTCCCCATGGCGCCGTGTGTCAGAGTGTGTGTGCACAGGTGTGTGTATATGGGGTGCGTGGGTGTGGGCGTGGGGATTGAGGGAAGAGACCCGAAGGTGAGCCAGCCACATCAGTCTCTGAATAATGAATCAGGATCCAAAGCTTTAACTAATTGAGTACATTAAATAAAAAGTCCCTTAAAAAGAAAGGAAAAGAAAGACTAATACAAGACACTTTTCAAAGCTTCTCTAATAAAAAGTGTACTGGGGATTTGACCGTAATGGCTATCCTCGCTTGCCAAAACCTGATGCCCTGGCAGGTAACTTTCATCAAGCATATCTGAAATGGTACCTAAATGAATTAGCAATAAAATGGACTTAGACCGAGCAGTGGGGACCTCCATTAATCTCGGGTTAATCACTAAAGAGGTGCCATTCACTTTTCTTAAGAAGTCACATTTTTCTCCCCTTGCTGGCGACCAGATTTCATAAAGTAACATATTTCTAATGAAAGGTCTCTGCTTGAATTAAACCCTGAAGGTTTATGCAGATTTGGCGTTTGATTACTCCTGGCATGGGCTCTCAGCCGGCTGAGGAAGGTCGGTCCTCTCTGAAAGGACCCAGCGTGCAGTTCATAATATTCTTTGAAATAAAATAGTGCACTTGTGCTTAGTGGCTTTAATCAGCCCTGACTTTTGATAGTCAAACAATAGCTAATTACAGTAACACCTGCCTTGCAGGCCCTGTCACGTTGGCTCCCGCCGGAGAGAGGCCTTGTCTCTGAGCTGCGTGATTATTACAGACTCTCTGCACAAAGTAACTATAGCTGACACTCAGCAAGTTCGGTAGCCATTAGGAAAGGGTTATTTTGCTGCCGCATTGCTGTTCCCATTACATTCTTCTCCTTTGTGTTTTTGGGGGTGGGTGGCCGTGAGGGTCAGGAGGGAAAAGGCTCATCGCGGCCTGGGTCCCGGGTCCTCGGGAAGCCAGCCGCGGGGCCAACAGAGCAGACGACACAGGAACGCCGTGGGTCGTGGGGTCTGCTCCTCGCGGACTGAGCTGGAAACCGGTGCTCCGAGTGCTGGGGACCCCGAGGGCTCGCCTCGTGCGGATGGCAAAGCGGGACCTACACGTCCTGGCTGGGGGCCCGGGGCGGGGGCAGCAGCTCGGCGGCCTGGCCCCGTCCTCCGCCGCGGGAGGAGCGTTATTTCAAACGAAATGCGCCGCCATGCGTGGGGAGCAGGGAGAGTGGCCCAGTGGAAGTCATAAATTACTATCTCGTTTACGTCTTTCTTTTCTCATTAATTTTGCCTGGCAAATGAGCCCGAGTCTTCCAGAACCCAGCCAAGTGAGTAACATCAGCCTGTCAGCCGTGGGCTCGACAGGCCTTGTAACAGGTTCCCGCAAATGAACAACAGGACGTCGGCGATGACAAAGTGGGGGGCGCCCCGTCCTCCGGCCCCCGTGGCCAGTCACCGGAAGAAAGACAGAGTCCGAGAGAGGAGGAGGTGTGTCTGGCTGGACCTGTCCAGGGGGGGCAGTTACAGACCGGCAGGCGCGATTGTGACCGCGTGGGCCCCGTCACCTGGTTCTGCTCCAGGCAGGGACCCTCTTTCGGGGGACAGTTTGGGGCACAGCTGGTGGACCCAGTGCGGGTGCTGGCATGCCCACGTGGCAGCGCCATTGAGAAGGCCGTTGGTCCCCTGGGGAAAGGATGCTGCCAGGGTTGCCCGGGGCCTTCCCGGCACTCTGGGTGACCTTTCTCCGGGGGCGACAGGAGAATCGGGAGGCGGAGCCCAGACGGTGGGAGGGGGTTGCCCCAAACCAGGAGATCCCCTGCGGCGGGGCCCAGTTTCCGGCCACTCCCCGTGAGGCCCGCCTCTCCTGCGCTTGGGGCTCAGAGCCTCCAAGGTGCTGCCGAGCCATCTGCACCGCGGCCAAGACCAAGATCCCTCCTGCTTGTGGTGGGCCGGCGCGCCCGTGGAGGGTGTGTGCGCACACGAGCGCGTCCGCATGCCTGCAGGGCCCTGTCCCGGGTCCCTCTCGCGCTGCGGGTGCCACTTCCGTTCCGCTGGCTTTGGTCTCTGGGCGCAGCACCGTGTTGACAATTACCACAGGCACGACTTGCCAAAACCTGGAGTTGAAAGGGCTTCAAGGCCGGGAAAAAACAACTGGAAAGCTGTTTTCTGTTAAGGCAGGTTTATTTTTCCTTGCAATTATGTCTGACTAAAACGTCCTTGTGCGGGAGGCACTTCCCCAAGAAAGGTCTGATTCATCCTGCCCTGGACAGCGCGAGCAGGGAACCGTCTCCAGTCCCTGGCCTCCGGGAAAGTCGGGGCTCCGGTCCCAGAGAAGCTGCCGGCCGCCTCCGCTGAGCCAGCTCCCTTCCCCGCCGCCCGCTCCGGCCTGCAGACAAAGCCGTGGCAGACGGAGTCCCCGTTTGCTGAAAGATCCCAGGCTTTCATTTCTCTCTGGCGAAGGAAGCAGCCCCCTGCACACATGGCCCTCCGCCCAGCCTGTCTGGCTCTTCCGGTCCCCGGGGGGCTTCACCCAGGCCCCTGAGACCAGCCTCAGCCATGGCGGAAGAGCCTGCACACCATCGGGGCCTGGACCACAGTCAAGTTCAGCACTGAATGTGCTGTCCTCTCCCGGACGCCCCCGTCCCCGTCCCTGACCCTCGGCCCCTGGGGCTGGCGTCTGCCTCTTGTCTCCCGGTGTTTGCCATCACCGATCAGTTTGATTGATCATCTCTGCGGCCACAGGTTGGTAATAAAGCCGTTTTGAGAGCCTCTCCCATTTCCCTCAGGACCCCGTTGGCTCGACAGGACTTGACACCAGCCATTTGTCACCTGCTCTGTGGTCACTGTGCACCATGACCAGCAGACAGACAGGAACCAGGCTGGGACCAGGCTGCAGGAGGGGCCCACTGTGGTGGTGCGGGGCAAGTGGATGTGTCTGCAAGCCGTCAGACCCGCCGGGAGGCCGGGAGGGCGCTCCGGCCCCCAGGCCACAAGCCACCTGTGGGTGTCACCAAGCGCCACGGGCTACCCTTTCCCCACGGGTGCACTGACACGCCTTGGAAGGCAGCTCCGAGGCCAACGGGCACGCCAGCTGGAAAGGCGGTGTGGACCCTCAGGAGCGCTGACTGCCTGGGTCCCCGCCCACCACAGCGGGTACTTCTGAAGGCATCTCCTGATGCGGTTCCCCAGGCGCGTGCGCACAGACGAGGAGCAAGATGAAGGGGAGCCCCTGCCAGCCCAACACTTCCTTCTTGGGGAGAAAAGAATGGGTTTAGGATATGAATCTGCTGATGGCCTTGGGGGTGTGGCCAGTCTCAGGGTTGGCACCTGCGTCCCAAACATCACGGTCTAGGTGACACGGGGCACTGGCCCCAAAGGAATCCCTGAGGCGCCCCAGGAAGGAGATGGGTCCCAGTTTGCTGCACATCCCTCATACGCACCCGGGCGCACATGCATGCACATGTGTGCATGCCTCCTGAGATCAGTAATCCCCTGTTTCTGGGAGGTGGTTGTGAGCAGCTATGCTGGCAAGCCGGGGAGCCCTCTCCTCCAAACAGGAGAGTGGCCAGAGTAGCAGTTTGGGGACGCAGAGTCTGGGGACACAGGAGCCAGGTGTCTGGGCACTTGGCCAACTCACATCCGGAGGCTCCCCCGGTCATCAGGGCATCCCCCCCCATCCAGGTGCCCACTCTCCTGGGGCTCACCGGTTCTCAACCCACCCTGCCTGAGGCCTCATAGGGTCTCCCCAGACACCCCAATTCCTCCTGTGGGTTGTGTCCCATGACATCCTTTCCCAGGGATGGCCTGGCCCCGCCCATGGGGCCGGCTGCCAGGTAAAACCCGCTGGTCAGCAAACGTAGCATCCGTCAGGCCTCCCCTACACTGGCAGTGAAGCACCAGCCCTCAGACCTCGGTGGCCCCTGGGCACCCCAGCGAGCCCGGAGGTGCAGTGGACCAGCTGAGGAGTGTGTGGTGCCTGGGGCATCTCCACGCCAGGCCCCATGTGCTTGAGGTCTGAATCCTCCTCGACCTATTGAAAACTGACCGTCCGAGAGCTTTCCCAACGGCATAGGTGCAGAGGGATTGTCTGACAGCGCATTTCAGGGGATGCGTGAGAACTCCCAAAACCTCTGCTGGGCTGAGAAAAGAGACGCAGAGGAGAAATGCCGGTGTAACAGAGCACAGCCGCCCGGCGTCCCCCCCTCACTGCAGCCAGGCCCCCTGAAGCCCCTGCGCAGTCACTGCTCAGGTCCCCAGTTCTTCCTGCCCCGGCACATGGAGCTGCAGCAGGTGTTGGAGAGACGCCGTGTGCACACCCGTCCTCCAGAGCACCAAGCACACGGTGTGCTGTTGGTCACCGCTGCCCTCTCACACGGGCAGGCCCCCAGCGGCCGGCCTGCTCCGCCATCTCTCCGTGTGGCCTTTGCAAAGAAAGTGGGTGTGGAAGCCTCGTGCAACGGCCGCCTGAGCAGGCCCAGGTCCCTGGAGCGCTGGCTGTGCTGTGGGACCTCCTCTTACCAAAGGGCAGAGGATCGGGGCCCGCAGCCCTGCCCAACTGCCCAGAAGGGCCGGGGGGGTCTCAGCAGAGTGAGGCAGGGCCCCCACTGGCCCAAGGGCAGGGCACGGCCCTCACTGGGCAGATGCAGGGCAAACAGAGCAAGGAGATGCTGCCCGCGGCCGGGCCCAGGACCCAGCTGGATCTGGGGGAGAGTGAGTTCATTTCAGATCCTTAAAGATGGGAGTGGGGTACCCAGCACTCGGAGGACCTCGCCCGCAGGAGCTGACCTGCCCAGCAGCAGCCGCACATGACCAGCCACCGGGCTGGCCTCCCGCTACACTGGCCTGACCTCTTGTTCAGGGCTGTCTCCCACCCAGCCAGCTGGAGGGACAGCGACAGGGGCAGGAGTGAGAACTTCCGAGACAGCGTCGGAGCCGTTCCGGCCCAGGGAGAGAGACAGCAGGGGAGGCGCCGCCTCCCTGGAGCCCAGGAGCCCCCCGAGCCGCACACTCCGACTGGGGGGCTGAGGAGGATGGGTCCCCCCGGGGGTCCAGAGCGGAGAGAGGGGCCGCAGAGGGAAGGAGGCAGGGACAGGAAGGGAGGAGGGGACCCAGGGGGCTTCTGCCCAGGTCCCCACGGATGGGAGCCCACCCAGAGGCCCACGTACAGCCCGGCGCTAAGGTCCGGCGTGGGAGCCGCCAGGGGAGGCGCCAGGGAAGCCCAGCATGTCCTAGAGTGGTGTCACCCAGAAGGCCAGCCAAGGCAGAATCGGCAGGTGGCCCCCTGCCCGCCGGCCACCAGGAGAGCATGAGCCGGGTGAGGACAGAACCCCCTGGAATCCCAAGGCTCCTAAAAGAAACACTGGTTGTCTTCCACTCATGATAATAATGTGTGTTCTTCGTGAAACCATCAGGGGGGCTTAAATGAGAAAGTCCGATCACGCGTTTCCTCCGCTGCTGCTTAAGGTACGCACGCAGGCTCCAGGGGCAGAAACAGACCCCGCGAGGGCGCCGTCCGGGGGCCCGGCCTGTGCACATGTATGTTCGCCGGCGGTGCACGTGTGAGTTTTGCATGGTCACACCCACCGCCACAGCATGGACGCCCCCCTCGCAGGGGCTGTTGCCCTGAGGTCTTGCCTTGTAGCTTCTGCGTGGTGGTCGTGGGGAGGGTGTAGCTGGTTGGACCGGTGACGCTCTCCCGAGCTCTCGCTCTGCACACTGAGGCTCCCTGTCCCCACCTCTCCCCGAATGGGGGTCTGGCCTTGTGGGATGTTCTCTGCTCCAGGCCTGTCTTTCACTCGCAGAGGGGGGAGGTCGTGGTTTTCTGCAGCTTCCAGCCCCACATCGGGGAGTGTCCCCCTTAGGACCTTGGGCTCCCATCATCTGCGTGTGTCGAGGATGCTGGGAGAGCCCCAAGTGTCACCCCGGCTTCCACCAAGGGCCATGGCTTCAAGAAACACAGTATCTCCCACTGAAACTTCTCTGAGGTCTGAAAAGAGGTATTTAGCTTTGGAAAAAAAACATACCAATAAAAGGGACCATTGGGCAAGACCCATTCCTGGGTAGGTGGGACGCGGGGCCACAGTAAGTCAGGGCCAGGTCCCTTCGGCAGGCAGGGAGTGAGGGCGAATCTGCTCAGGGACGCAGACGGGGTCTGGGAGGCCGCTCAGAAACAGCGAGGACACCCGAAGGCTTGGATTGCAGCCCCCTGGGTGCTTTCCTCCCAAGTCAGGCTCTGGGGCCCCCGGGCCTCAGAGAGCAGAGCAGGGAGGCTGGCTCTGGGCGGGCTGTGTGGTCGCAGCCACTTTCACTCTGGGCAGCCTCGTCTGCGCAGGTCCCTGGCCTCATCTTTGAGTGGATACGATGCCCGTCAGCCCCGCGACCACCGTGCAGGTGGATTGAGATGCCATGGGAGAGCCCAGGGCACCAGCTGGCGGGGGCGGGAGTCCTCGCGCATCGGCGAATCTGCGCATCCGGGATGATGCTGCAAGGAGCCTAGATGTTCCTTCGTTGCGCGTCTTGCTCTTCGGGGCTGCTGTCTCCCCGCCGCCTGCCCCAGAGGACACGCCTATGGGCATGGTCCCCCAGGAGGAAGGACCGGCTGGTGTAGACGGTGGTATCTCGGGCTGCAGCCATTGGCCATGAGCCCTGGGGTAGGTGGGCAAGCGTGGGGACCCCCGAGGGCCTAGCGATCCTGATGTGGGCCCCGTGATGGCAAGACCTGTCTCTCGCACGGATTCTTGGCCCCCAGAGCAGCTCGGCACATAGTAGGTGTTCGGCGGGTATTTCTGAATGGAGGTTGGAGCCAGGAGGACGATGGGACAGACGCCTCGGGAAGGTGCTCCTGGAGCAGATTCTGCAGCAGAACGTTTTCCGGTGGTCCCAAAGGCCCCATGGGATGCAGGTCTGGGCTTCCCACGGGGTTACGCCTTCTGTGGGACCATAGCCCATGAGAGGCAACCCAAGAGCCCTGCTTAAGCCCGAGGGGTCCTCTCGTGCACTCCGTCAACCCTGCATTCTGCCCCGGTCCTGGATCCACCCCCGGGGTCCAGCCGCCAGCCCCCAGGTTTACCAAGGAAACCCCTTTGGACTTGCAAATGAAAAGCATCTGAAACTGGCATCCAACTTGGCTCCACCTGCCTACCTATAAACAGGCCTGATTCGCGAGTTCTCAGAATGTTCTAGAAGAGGAATGTGCTTGGGGCTGGCTTTGGCACGCAGACATCTCCGTGGAGAGGTCGGTGAGTGCCAGGCTCTGGCGCTCACCCTGGCAACGCAGGCTGGCTGGGTCAGCCCGCGAGCTGTCTGTGAGCCAGGCGGAGTTCTCCCGGCTCCAGGCTCAGCTGCCACTCGTCCTTGACCCAGAGACCTTGCCCCCTCCTCTGGCACGGGGGCCGCTGCCTGGCCACCCCAGCAGTGTGGGCCCTGGGGTATCTTGGAAGCGAGGCCTCTCTGCCAGGGGCCTCTGGTCTGAGAAGCCCCTTCTTCCACCTGCCCCACTGCAACCTCTAGGCTGAGGGTCTCAGTGGCCCTCCCGCACGCAGGCGGCTCAAGAGTCAACCCGCGGTGAGGAAGGCCACCTTCTGCTAGGGCAGAGGAGCCTTCGGGCTGAGTAGCCCAGAAGCTTGGTAATGGCTAAGGCCACCCAGGTCCCCCTGGACCCCAGTCTTGGAAAACATGTGCAGAAAAAGCAAGCAGGCCGGTGTGCATCTGGAGCCGGTCCGCTTGATCATTGGTGTTGGCCCTCCCCATTTCATCGCTGTGTGTGTCGTCCTCGGTAAACCTGGGCTTATCCCCTTCCTAGGGAGGGGCCCATGTTCTCCCCTGAAGCAGGTCGGGGGTGGAGGCCGCAGGGCTGGGTGCTCGGGGACCGAGGGAGCCTTCCCCCGCAGGCCCAGGAGAGCGTGGCCATCACAACGGGGAGGTTCCAGCAGCTCTCACTTCCCTTTCTCTCCTGCATTTCCCTCAATATTGTCTCCTTCCCGTGGGCGCAGCCAAGGGCTCTGGAGAGCTCCCCTTCGGACAACCAGCAGAGCTCCGTGAGACCAGGCCGCCGGCGCGTATGGGTTTTGTTTTCTTCAGTTTCTCCCGACGCTGTATTTTGGAGGACTCTGGCCCAGTGGCAGGGCATTGCCTTTCAAGCGAGGGGCCCTGAAGTCCTGGGCAGACACCCTCGGACAGAGGGCGGGGTAGCAGAGGGTCCTGGCAGGATGCCGTGAGGCCAGGCAGCCTCGCTGTCCTGAGGGAGAAGCACGAGCATGTCGCCCACCTATTTCCTCCAGAACCTTCCAGGAAAGCCCTGAATGTGGAAGGCCATCATCCAATTGTCTGCAGGAGACCCGGCGGGACAAGGGAGATGTGCACCTCAAGCTCTGGGGGGATGGGACCCCGGCTCCCGCTTGGTAGATGCAGGAGCATCTCGAGACACAAAGCTCGGGGGCCCGGCTGGTGGTTGAGGGCTGGCTCCGTGTGGCAGGTGGCCAGCAGCCTGGAGGGACCCCAGCTGCTGGTCAGTTCGCGTCCTGCGGTCCGGCCCTGGGCAGGGGCTGCCACCAGGCTGCCCGGAGGCTGGGGCAAAGGCGCCCTCTATCGCCTGCTTGGGGGACCCGTCTTTCCTCCAGAGCACCCCCGGAGCCGGAAAGCCCTTGCAAACCAACATCAAACGCCCCGGGTTCCCCAGACATTATCTGCCTTTTGGGAACCTTTAAAATAGAGTCAAGCCTTTCCAGCTCCCGTCTGACTTAATATAAACCGTGTGGTTCTTGAAGCGTGAGCAGTTTTAAAGCATTTAAGCGGCACTGCGTACCTGGGGAGGGGGCTCGGTGGTGGTGGTGGGGGGAATGGACAGTCTCCTGTTGAGTCGGTGTTCATAGAAAAGCAATCAAAGATATGGCCAAAATGATGAGTTTGTTTCCCAGTGGTCTGGCATTCTGTCCAGAGCAAAAGCATTCCAGAAAGCTCCAGAAACAGAGTGGGGGCATGCCTTCCTGGGGCCAGCTCTCCCTTGTGGCGTCGAGAGCAGGGCAGGGGGTCCTCGGGGCTCTTCTGGTGGTGGCCGGGGGCTGGCCAGGGCAGAGCGGACGGGCACCAGAGCTTCCCAGGCATCTGGCAGGCAGGGCTGCGAAAGCTCTGTCTTCACGGTCTTTCTTCGCTTTGGGAGAAAGCTTTTCCTCCCCAGGTTCAAAACTGCTGTGTGTATTCAAACATCAGATTTAATAAGCATCTTTAAATGCTTTATGGGGGGTGCTTTTGGGTTTTTTTGTGTGTGTTTCTTGGTGTCTAGAGCGTCAGTTTTCCACCTGGGGGCAGATGCGTGATATTTTTTCTCTTCTTCTGCAGTAATTTGTTTATCCTTCCAGTGACTTGCTGCGGGGACAGTTATGCCCTCGAGTGTCCGTCTGGCTTTCCTGACCTGACAAGTGGTTGCCAGCCCTCCGCCTGGGTCTCGCCGGGCAGACAAGCTGTGTGGGCAGCGCTGGGTTCCCCGGGGCTCCCAGAAGGGAGATCCCGTTCCCGAGGGGTGGGGAGCACGGAGGTCCTTCACCGGCAAGACCCAGCAGGAGGGACAAGCCGGTGGGGGCTGAGGGGACGGAAGATCACCTTCCCTGAAGTTCTAGATCGCGTTCTGGAGAGAGGATCTCGGGAGACCTTCCAACGTCTGAGGATGTTATTAGGCAAGTTCCACAGTTGTGGGTTGTCTCTGAGCAGCCCGGACCTCCTTTGAAACGTGGGGACCATGCTGACCTCTGGGCCAGACCAGAACGAGGCCCTGGGCTCACGATACTGTGTCCCCACACAACCCAACTGTTTAGATTGCAAACAGCGCTGGAGGCATTTCCAAGGCACGTGGGCTCAGCGTCGTTGGCTAGGATTTCATGAGTCCTGCGCTCAAGAATCAGTTGACGGAGGGCCCAACCGCGGCGGTGTGTGGGGGGAGGGAGGGCCGTGACCCAGCCTGAGAGAACGCCCCCCAGTGCGCCCTGGAAGGTCTTTGGGGACTCCCAAAAGTAGTGTGTGTCGTCCCACACTTGGTGGGTGAGTAGGTCCCTTTCCCCATCTGGTGTCCGGCAGTCGGGACGAGAGCCTCATTCTGTGCACAGTGTGGGTCCCATGGAGAGCCCTTTGCCCTGACACCCCACCCTGGGGCTGTGGTCTCCATATACACAGAGGGTCTGGAGACAGAATGAATAACCTTATGATGGGAAATCGGATGGTTCATCCTGGGCCGGGGAGAGAGGGTTGCAACCCTGGGCAGTTGGGTCTCTGGCTTCTCAAAAAGGCCTTTCATCTAGGGAACTTAGGAGAGCACGCCCGGGCCTGCACAACAGAGCCACAGAAATGCAAAGTGACCTGGCCAGGCCAGGGGCAAAGCAGGGAAGGACCAGAGCTAGAGCCTGGCGCGTGCAGTCCAGTGCACGGCTGAGACGGACGCTTCTAGGCTCAGTTGCCTGGGGGGCACATGAATCTTGCCACTCTGGCCCTTTCCTCAGCTGTGAGCCCCAGTGTGATGTGCTCAGGGGTAGCTGGTGAGCTGTGGGAGGCGGATGACGGCCTGTCCCTCTGGCCAGCAGAGTCCTTGCGCACAGAGCTGAAGGCCCAGCGTGTTCCAGGCTGCCTGGGACAGCCTAGGACGGAGGCAAGCTGGCCCTCTGTGGCCCCAGCTCCAGCGGGAGCCTCTGCCCCCCAGCCCTTGGTGAGGTTTTCAGAGCCCGCTGGGCACACTTGGGGGCCCAGGCGGATGTGGGAAGTGTGAACCACAGCCGTCAAGCCAAGTCTGGCTGGGGGCACCCAATCCCTCTGCCCCAGCCCCACAGAGGGCAAGCGCCTCTCCCCTCCCGTTGGCCACCTGGACGTTCTTATTATCTGTCCGGGTGTCACTGGGAAAGCAGCTCACCCTCCTGCCTGCATCCCATTGTTCCACAGGCTCTTTTAGGCCATCTTACATTTTCACCCGATCCCTGTAATTCTGTAAAATGTTCTCAGGCCACAACGCGACCCCACTGCAGCTGGTGTCTTATCCTTGCTCGCAAAGCTCAGACGGAAGTTTCTCCCCGTTCTGGTGCTGGTCCTGGGCGCAGGCAGGTCTGCAGCCCCCGGGGTGGGACTGACGCGCATGCCCGGGCCCTGTCCTCCACCCACAGCCCAGGGTCTGCGTCGACTGTGGTCAGGGCTCTCCGGGGCAGCGGGCACCTGCTCAGGGGACGGTGGGGTGCCGCACGGGCACGGGGGATGGGTGCCTGCCCACAGCACCCACGGGCAGGTGTGCTTCCTCCAGGAAGAGGCTGAGGCCCCGCCGCGGGTGGCCAGGCGGGCGTCTCTGTGAGGACCAAGGAGCCTAATCGGAGAGCCGGGCTGAGAGCCCCTGCGGCGGAAGACAACAAAAAATAAATATCAAAAGAACATTTGAAGAGCTCAATAAATTGATCATATTCCAGTGAACCTTCACCCTCATAACGATGGGACTATTTAAATGCTAATGTCATTTTTTAAAAAAAGTCAATTACAGGAGTTTTGAAGCAATGAAGTCAGCATTCCCCAGGCCCTCTTCCCGCCAGCCTGCTCTCCCCGCTGTCTGTGGGCCCTGGAGCACTCACCGGGCTCCCTGCCGGGAATACCCCCTCCAAGTGGTCCCAGGCACTGAATCAAGCTGATACAGACCCCCAAATATCCGAAGTCCAGTGAGGAATGGAAAGCACCTGTTGATAAAGGCGCAGCATTTGTGGATTCGGGGACGGGGGCACAGCTGCGGTTCAGCCTGCAGGCGAGCAAGCCCACCCCGCCCGCGGGCCCCACAGTGTCCCCAATGGAGGAGAAACAGGCAGGCGACTGCGAGCCTCCCTGAAGGTCAGCCCCGGCTGCGCCCCCGTCCTCCCGGGGGCTTCCCCGCCCGCCCTGTCCAGCGGAGCCCTCTGGGTTCTCGAGGAGGACGAAGGCCTCTCCTGTGCCTGGGAAGAGAGAGCAGGGCCTGCTGGACCATCCCAAGGGGCAGTGAGCAGGGCCCCGGCTGAGGGTTCTGAGCGTTGCACCCCCCGCAGGGGCCTGGGGTCTCAAGAGCACGCCAGCAATGCAGGTACGGCTGCCTGACCTGCTCCCAAATCCACAGGCTTCTGTGTGCTGCACACTTGGCTCTCTCAGGGCCTTTCTCCAAAGAGGGAAACAGAGGCACGGAGGGGCAAGGGGCCTGCCCGCTCACATGCTGTCAGGGGTAAAGAGCTGGAACTCGACGCTGGTCTGCTCAGGGCCATGCAAGCCATGCAACGAGGGGGCAAAGCTTCTCAGCCAGAGGGGCTGCCCCGAAGACCTTGGGTATCCAGTCTGGGGCCCCGACAACCTGTGTCCCCGAGGAACCAGTCCGTCCCCGCCTCGAGGAGAATGAGACAAACTTCCCAGCATTTCAGGGCCTTGGTGCTGAGTGCTGACCTGTGACCCTCACACCCAGCCCCGTGCTTGGGCAGGGAAGCAGAGACCCGGAGGTCAGCTCTGGGCAGGCCCCAGATGTCCTCTGTGGCGTGAAGCACTGGCTCAGGGCCAGGGCACAGCCGGGACCCCCTTTCTGCTCTTTCTTCTGCTCTTCACCTTGCCGGCTTCCAGAAGAAAGCATCCTCCAGACTCTTCTAGCCCTGCTGGCAGGGAAAGCCCACCCTTTGGGGCCCCCAGGATCTTCACTGGGAAAAATCGAGGTGACACCCATCAAGGTGAGCATGCCGGTCCCCCGTTCAGCCAGAACGGGGCAGGGGCGGTGGTAGGACAGTGCTGCCCTCCACCTCCACCCCTGCATCCTGCTGCTGTTTGTGCTGCAAGGAGTTTAACCCGGGAGCCTTCACGGTGCAGGTGAGAGACACCCCAGCTTGGAGCACGGTCTGCCTTCCCGCCTCCCTGCCCCCGGCACGCGTCCTGTGGCAGGGGGCAGGCTCCTGGACACCCCTCCTCCACCGACGCCATCGGAGAAAAGCCAGATGTTCTCTCCCTGCATTTGGCCAGGGCACTGGGGGGTTTTGGAGACTTCGGAATTCCCAAAGTGGGGAGGGCCTGATGGGGAAGAGCGGCATGCGATCCCTGGGCCACCTCCTTACGGGCCTTGAGGCAGGGTGTGCAGCTGGCCCGCTGCCTGGACACCATCCGTCCCTGGCCGGTGACCCCCGTCCCTGCAGCGGAGGGGGCTGGAGCTTCCTCATGCTCTGGGCACGCGCCACAGGCCTTGAGTGGAAGAACCCCCAAAGGGGAGGGGAGGCTGCCTGTGTGGTCCCGGGAAAGGCACGTGAACTGGGGATCATCAGATGGGGAGGACTCTAGGGGGAGTGTGGTCCCAGGCCCCTTGCCGCAGGACCCAGGGGTACGCGCTGAACGTGCCACACGCTGTGTGTATGGGGTTGGGGCAGGGGATCTGCAGGTGCACACGAGCCCCTGGGGAGTCCTGGTACCGCCACAGTCTGAGGGCCCGGCCGTGATGACGGACCCCGCAGGAGACCCGGCTCAGCCACGTAGCTCTGGGGCCTCGTGGGAGGCAGCTACCACGTGGCAGTTAAGGTGGCTAACGACTGTTCCTGGCCACACATGCGCTGTGCAGGGGCTGTGTGTCACAGCGCATTTCCCTACATGCGGCCTGGACCTCTGTCCCCCTGTCGGGCGCTTCCTGGACTCGACCTGCCTTCCTGCCCCACGGTGGGGCCCACGCCGCACCCGGCTGGGAGTTGGAGCCAGGGAAGCCTGTCCTGGCATCCGCAACCCGGCCCACGGTCAGCATCCTGAGAATACTGACCAGGGCGCTGGGGTCCTGTGCAGGGCTCCCTAAGAGGGCAGGTCCCAGCATCTGGCGGTAGAAAATGGAAGCAAATAACAGGTCATGCCCGGTGGCCCAGCTTGGCTCTGAGCTTCCTGAAGTGTCAGCTCCTTCCACCTTCCCACGGCCTGGAGACGGAGGGCGTCTCAGCATCCCCACTGCACCGATGTGGAGACCAAGGCACACAGGGACGGAGCTTCCTCGAGCCCCACAGACGGGGTGGGACACAGATAGCCAGACCGGAGCAACCCCAAAGGTGCTCAAGGGGTCTCTCCCTCCTGCTCTTCACACCACTTCTGAGCCCAAACCCAGCTGAGTCTGGCCAGCTCGTCCCATGATGCGGACAGAGGGACATGCTCGGGACAGCGCCGGGGCAACCATGGCTAAGCAGGTGTGTGGCTCCCACCCCTTTCCTGAGTGCTGCTCCCCCCACCAACAAGCCACTGGGCCCAAGCCTGCTGAGTGTTGGCTGAAGGGCACCATCCCCTTTGCCGGGGAAGAGGGGGCTCCAGGAGGCCTCAAGGCAGAGGAAGAAACTCAAGACGGGTGCCGCGGATCGCAAAATATTGCAAAATTTTCCAAGGCAGGCCCTATTCGATCCGTGAAATGGGATATGCGCCCTGAACTTGGCCACATAATACAGCTCTGTCTGGGAAGAGCCAGGAGCGCCGGGCACCCGAGCTGTCTTTCAAAGAGCGATAGTTACGGAAATTAGTGGTGCAGAAATCCATCCCCATCATTCATCGGGGCCTTATTAACTGTCCTACGGTGTGAGAGGGCAGCCAGCCGCCTGACTGAAGGGCCTGGGAGAGACTGTGTTGTCCTCAGCACCAGGGAAGTGCGCAGGAGGAACACCCGGGAGGCTCAGGAGCTGCGGGGTCCCGGGGCCCTAGTGGTACAGGCAGAGATGCGGCTTTCCGAGAATTAGGAGTCAGGAGTCAGGACCTAGCCCAGAAGGCACCTGACCTTGTAGGATGTTCAGTAAACATTTTTGTTGTTATCCCAGCAGCCGGAAGAGCTGAGGGCCAGCCCCGGGGTCCACAGGCCTCCTGGGCCTGGAGCCTCCACGGTGCCTCATGTACAGGCCTCCCCAACCCGTGGCCTGTTGATGGAAGCAGCACCTGTTTTATATAAGTTCTAAATGCTAAAAGCACCAGATAAGTGTCATGCATGTGATGGACAAAGGTAGTCAGTCTCAGCATCGCCTGGGAGCTCGTGAGAAATGCAGATTCTCAGGGTCCAGCCCAGACCTTCCGGGTAGAGCTCCCGGGCTGTGGTCACTGCTCTAGTCCATTCGGATGGAGTCCTACAGCTGAGCCTGACAGAGGACAAGTCTGGGCCCCACTGCTGTTCTCCAAGCATCTTCTCCGTGGGAACCACGGGAAGGAAACAGACACCCCCCCATTGCTGGGGGCGGGCCCCCGGGAAGGTCCAGGCACTCGTCCTGGGCTTGTCTGTCGCACCCCAGGGCACATTCCCACAGGACCTCCTACGCGGACTCCCGCACGGCCTGGGCCCTCCAAGATGCCCCCTGCCTCCCGCCGGAGCTGGACATAGACCGCCCAGCGGGAAGGCGCACGATCATTTCAGAAAGGCTGTTTGAGGGGCCAGGGAGGCCTTGGCAAGATGCTTGCCTTTCAAGGTCGTGCTAATGACCTTCCGTACGTGATGAATTTATTGAGGGGAAAACATGTTGAGTTGTTTTGTCCAATGGCATCACCAGAAGGAATCTTCCGTGGCCGAGCCTCAAGCCTGTTACTCAACACTCGAATTATTACAGGCCGAAGCCAGATGCGAGGGAGCGAGAAGGTGATAACGCAGCAGGGAGGGTGCACGGCCTTCCCAAACCTGTTCATTTTTAGCCCCTGTGAATCAAAGTAGCGTCCGGCCCTGTCCAGGGAGCCTTTGATCCTCCGCCCTGGCCCGCCGTGGCCCCACCCACGGAGAGACCGAGAGCACGAAGAGATAAACAGCACTTGAGTGAGCGGTGCTGGCCCCTCTCTGCCGCCCCGCCTGTTGACAAGAGCTCTCTTGGCAAGTAGCACACTCGTAACCTTCGCCCTTGACCGCACTGTCTGGTGGCAGATAAGAAGTTGGGGTGTCAGGAAGGGGAGAGGAAAGGAAAAATATTATGCCCGCCCTCCCCCCCAAAGGAAGGACGAAGCAGATTCCAGGGGAGCGCTGCAGGCTCCCTCTGGGCTGGGGTGTGCCCAGGAGACAGGACTCGGAGGGTGGTGCAAAGGCAGAGATGGGGCCCAGGCTGAACACCCTCTACCAACACGTTGGAGAAGGGAGGGTCCAACCCCACAGCAAGGCAATGGAAAATTCGATCCCCTAGAGTACGTTCGAAATGGCCTTGGTGGGTCCCCAGCGGCTGAGAGGTGTGGTGAGCTCTGCAGGGGAGACATTGAGGCTTTCCTGCTCATCTTGCTGGAATTGCCCCAAACGGGGTTGTCTGTCTCATGAACTTGGACTTTGGCTCGTTTTGACTGTCTATCCACAGCTAATTACCAGGACAGGGGATATGCCGATGTTGAGTGTTGCACAAGAACTGTTTGAGCCACAAGGATGAGGCAGGAACCTACTGACCCCATATCCCATCCTCAGGCCTGACATGTGGCCGGGGCTCACAGGCATTTGAACAAACACCCTACACTCTTGAACAGTCACCAGAGGAGAAGGGGAGGGTCTTGTCTGGGAGGGAGGGGCCTCCGCAAAGCCCGCCAGATGCCAGGTGGCCTGGATAGTTCTCTGTCCCCCTGAGAAATGCAGTGTCACACCGGCAGGATTGCGGGGGATGGAATTATGGTAACCAGGACCCACATTTGCGTCTCCATCCCAAGCCCATCCGCTGTGTCGGAATGAAACCTTTGAAAATCGCCATGGACACTGGTTTTGCTAATAATACGTGGGTAAAGGTTGTATTGCTATCTGAGCGGTGATTCATCCATCTGTGAAGCAAGGCAAGGCGGTAATAGGAAGGAGCCGATCGCCGGGGGCAAAGTTGGAATGCAAGCTCATCAGAGGCAGTGAACTCCGGCGCCACGCCGTTAAATAGAATTCCATTATTGTTTCATAAATAGAGAGATTGAAGTGCCCAGGCCAGGAACCGATGATCATAGGGGATTGTGCGTTAGCTAAACTCGAGACTAGTATTTGTTTTGAGTAAGTGGTTGTCTCGGCTAATAGCAGGGTATTTCATTGTTAAGAGCTTGTTGAACGGGATTTATGGAAGAATCCTGCGTGGCTGTTTGTGCCGGATGCTCGGCGGTTGCCGGGAGATGGGGAGTTGGCACGGACGTTGCTCCATCCCTAGTGGGTTTCTCACCATCTCCTGGTTAGCGTCACCCCTTGGAAATGGGCTGCTGGCTCCATCTCAGAGGCTGGGATCTCTGCAAGGCATGGCCAAGCTCTAGCCCAGTTCCTGGCGGGTGCTCAAACGGTGGGTGTGTGCGTGCATGTGTGTGCACATGTGATGGGATTTGGGTACGAGAGCCTCGGCTGGGCCATTTAACCCCCTGTTTCATTCGGGACCAGGGGCGTCCCCCTCTGTGCCCCGCTGAGGAAGGCAGCAGGACAGGAAGAGCAAAATCTAGGTGAGCAGGTGAAGTGTTGTCAGGTGCAAAGAGCGTCCCCGTCAGGGCAGAGGCCAGCTCAGTGGCCCTGCGGAGTGGGGACGGACCCAGGGTGGAGAGGGCTGTGTGCCCACCGGGGACTTCTCCATGAAGCCTCCCCAAGGGGCTTTTCTGTGTGGAGGAAGCAGGTGACAGGTTGAACCCCTCTCTCCATCCCCGTCTGTGGTCAGTCTTCTTCTTGGTTTGGGGAGCATTTCCAGGAGCCTCCACCGTACAGTTGAGCTTTTCCATCCCAGCTTGGCTGCAGGATCCCATGGAGAGGGTCCTCTGGGGCACCCCCAGAGAGTCCACGAAGCCTGCGGTGTCAGCACCCAGCCCCTCCGCCCTGACGTCAGTGGACACGGCCCCTCCCACCTCTCCTCCTCACAGCACCTTCTCCCCCAGGAGCAGAGTCCCCTGGACGACCAGCACCCCACAGCACGCTAACCCCAAGGAACCTGGAGGGCAGAGATACCTCCCCCTAAGCTGCTAGGCAGACTGGCAGGCCCCTGGCTGCACCTTCTTGGGCCATATTGAGTTCTGAACTAACAAAGATTGTGACCATGTGGTCCTGCAAGGAATGGCCACAACGAAATCAGAGCCAGCACCTTGAGCAGGATCACACAAAGCCAGCCGGGCGTGCCCGTCAAGGGCAGGCCAGCATGCACCCACAAACAGGGCCAGACCACTTGTTTTAAGAACCTCATGCTCAGGAGTGTGTGGAGAGGGAGCATGTAGAACGCTCTCAGCCCACCATTGTGTATTTGAGGTGCTCTCCAGCCTGTAGGGCCCGGACTGGCCTTTAAAAAGCTGCCTCCCCCGAAGACCCTAGCTCTGGCTGACCCCATCAGAGGCCCCGTGGCCAACTGTGTTTGTATTTATGGGAACTGCTGATGCGTGAGGCCGGGCACACACAGGCGGGAGAGACCAGGCTGCTGTGGACAAGAGGGCAGGCTCAGGGTCTCACCCCCTCTGGCCTCAGTTTCCCCCTTTACACGAGGGTGGGCTAGTCTGATTGTAGGTTGGGGAGGTGCCCCCAGGCCCCTCATGCCACCTGTGCCTCTGGACTTCCTGTGATGAGCGCATGCAGGTGACATTGTGTCCAGGTCCCTCGCTGGCCCTGTGCCCCCGGCTCTGACCCCCAGGAGAGTCAGCGCCGGGGGGGATGGGAAGATGCAGCCTCTGATGCAGGTGTGCGGCCCCCACTCATTCAAGGTAGCCTGCACGTGTGCCGGAGGAACAAAAGGCCCCTTCTGTGTCACCTCCCTGGGGCCCCGCGCCGGCCCCGCCTGTGACCCAGCAGCCAGGCTGCCTTCGCTCTCTCAGCACCGTCCGGCTCCCGGGCCCGCGCAGCACAGCTCGCCCACTGCACGCTTTGTTTAGTCTGGGTTTCTGGGCGTCGGGCTCTTTTTTTCTCCAAATTCTTCCAAAATTCTGTAGGCTGAAGACACCACTCATGCAGCCCAAGGGAAGAGTAAATAACCCTCTTCGATGGAGAAGTTCCTGTCTCTCCCGAAGGTGATGGCTCGCCGGGGGGACGGGGGTAACTGAAGCATGACACCCCCACGCCCCAGCGGAAGGCCTTGCGTCTGGGGGACAGTGTTCCCAAGCCCCGGGATGGGCTCCGGCAGCCACCCTGACGTCCTGAACTCAGGACGGCCCCCGGGACAGAAGGCCGTCTCCAAACCAGTCTGAACCGTCTGCCCAAATCCCACACCAACCGTCTCACTCCCTTTGATTCCAGGTCAGGGCAGCGCCCGCGTGGTGGCGGCGGGGGGCCCAGCAGAGGGACAGTTCTTGGCTCCGCCCACTGGCTCTAGGGGTATGAAGGTCCTTGCCTGAAGCCACCCAGCCCCACCCCATGCAGGGACACGGGAGCCCCTCCTCCCGCCCCGGAAGAGATGTGCTCCAGGTTGCTATGGTCGCCCAGGCGGCTTCTGTCACCAGGCACAGCCCCCAGGGAGGGGGAAAACCCACCCCGTCACCTGACAAATGCTTGGTCCTCCGCTTCATGCACCACGCTGAGCTCCGGGAGGAAGAGGCGGGAATGTGTTCAAGAAACAGCCTCGCCTCCAAGGACTCGAAGAGAATCAGGGGCGAGAGGGACACATAAAAGCTGACTTAGAGCTTCACCTTCTTGTTTTATGTGCCCAGGGGACGGCCCGGGAGAGGCTTCCGGCACAGGCCCTGCCCCAGGCGGGGGGCCGGGGGGCCGGGGGGGTTGCTCTAGCAGCTGGGGATGGGGTGCTCAGGTGATGTTGGGGGGGTGTGCACCATGTTTAGGCATAAGGAAAGGAAGGAACAGTTGGAGATTTGGGATTGATGACCACAGCTGCCCGCACCGCACCCTGCGCCCCGTCCCTGCCCCGTCCACGGTCTGGATGGCAGTTCTCCCATGGGGGCGGCCCCCGTTCGTGCTCACACTCGCGAGCCTTGTCGCCCATCCGGAACTCCCTGCCAAGGGTGCTGGGGTCTGTGGGGTGTCCAGCCCCGTCCTTATGGGTGAGAAGATGCTGATCAGAGGTGGTGGAGGACGGGGAGGCCGGAGGATAGAGGAACCAGATTCCCACATCAAACTGAGGCCCACATGGGTGGATCCCTGCCCTCAGCGCCCGGGCTCTAGGGAACTGAAGGGAGTCAGAGAAAGGTCGCCCCCGGGTAGGAAGGGAGCAGGAAAATGGGGCTCTGGAGTCCAGAGGAGGAAGGGAATCCAGCGGCCAACAGTGGGGGGCAGTCCAAAGCATCACCGAGAGGGCCCCCCGAATCCCCCACAGCAGGGAGGCCGACAGGGGCGGGAAGACAAGGGCGGGGCCGGTAGGGAAGGTCCCTGAGAGCCAAACATGACTGACTTCTGCCGTCCCTTAAATAAGAGGATTCGAATCAGCTGTTGGTTAGACCCTGAGCTGCAGGAGACAGCTGGTGCCCCAGTCCCCAGTGCCCTCTACTCCGCCCTGCCCCGACCCAGCCTCCCTGAGGGCACCCCCCCCCCGCCAGCCGTCGGGCCGTCCGGGATGAAGGACATGACACATAGCCACCCTGGCCAGTGCGGGAGCCACAAGCCAAATGTGACCACTGAGTCCTAGAGACGAGATCAAGCATGAGGCACCAAAGTTTTCATTTCCCTAAGCTTCACTCTCTTAAATTGGATCGTGGGTCTCTGCTTCCCAGCAGTGCACTGAGGGTCCTCACAGGTGTGCGAATGCTGATGGCCGCGCCTGGCCCCTTCCGGTCTGACGTCTCGAGAGGCAGCCGGAAGCTCCGTGCAGAGGCGCCTCTGGGTGAGATGCATCCCACGGGGTTTCTCTTGTTCTTACAATACGACCCTCCCTGTCGACTGAGGTCTGGGGCCCCTGCCTGGAACCCAGGGCAAAGGAACCCCCTAGCCACACCAGTCCTGGAGCATCGGGAGCCACAGAGGAGGGGCACCATCCTGCTGCTGTGGGTACTTTTGGGCAAAGGGTCATTTGTTCAGTTGCACGTCTGCTTTGCTGTGAGCCTTTCCTTCGGCTTCAAGGTGTCCGTCCCCAGCGGCGCGTCCTGGCCACCAAGGCGAGGCACACGTCTCACTGGCCAGTCCAGCCAGGGCTGCACGCCGTCCTCCCGGACATGCTGGCTCCGGCACCCAGCTCCACCAAGGCGTCGACTCTGCGGCTGGGGGAGACGCTTCTCGTGCTTCCGCTTCCCCTGTCTTCTCCAGTTTGTGAACGTGTTTCTGCAGCCAGTGATGCCTGGCACACTGGTGTCTGGAATGGCTGTGTAACTGGGGTGCATGGATTCTGGTACACAGCTTTGGGAACCCCATGTCTGTTCTGATCCCGCCAAAGTCTGTGTGCCGTCTTAGCCATTACTCCTCTGCGAACGAGGGTCAACTGTATATAATATGATGGAACATACATCAGCTTTATTGAGATACGACTCATACCCAGTCAGCCCTACCCCTCGGAAGTGTACGATTTAGGGGGTTTTAGGATATTCACACGGTGGCGGAGCCGCCACCACCACCCAGTCTTGGAACATTTCATCACCCCAGAGAGGAACCCCTCAGCTGTCACTCCCCCGGCCCCCGCCCCCAGCCCCTGGGCACCACGAATCTGCTCTCAGCGTCCGTGGATTGGCCTGTTGTGGACGCTCGTATACACGGAACCGTGGATATGTGTCCTTTCACGTCCGGCTCCTTCCGCTGAGCGTCATCCAGGTTGTGGTGTGCGTGGCTGCCCCGTTCCTCATTATGGTTGGATCATGGTCCACTGTAATGGTCCACTGTATGGGTGGACACTCGGGTGGTTTCCACATTTGGGCTATGACGAAGGGTGCTGCTGTGAGTGTTCACGTCCTAGTTTTTTTGTGGACGTGTGTTCACTTCTGCGGGGTGTGGACCCAGGAGTGGACCTGCTGGGTCAAATGGCGACTGTACGTGTCTGCCCTTTCCTGCCCCAGCTGCAGCGTATTACACACCCCCCACCGAAGCGTCCGAGGGTCCGACCCCCCCACATCCTTCCCGACGCTCGGCATCGTGTCGTGTTCGATGGGAGCGTCGGAGTGGCTGTGACCTGCCTCTCCAGTGAGTGTTGGTTTTGGAAAGGAAGCTCTAGGGAGTTCGAGAGCTGGGAACAGGAGGCAGGAGTCCAGCCACGGATGTGCAGGGCGTTGGGCCCGTCTGTGAACAACGCTACCTCTGAAACAGCAGGGAGAAAAGAAACCATTTTCTGTGGAACTTTCTCTTGATGGGTCTTAGTCTGCTGAAACCAGATTTGTAGCCCAAAACAAATGCCCACCCCCCATTGCGGAACAAAGAAGGTCAGTACTTCAGCTTCAGCTCTGCAGAGCCACTGGCCTCAACCGGCCCTCCGAGGGCGGGCACAGGATGGAGCCCGTTACCTGCAGCAGCTCCAGGGAGGGGGGTTGTGTGCTCTCACGATGGCGGGAACAGACAGGTACCTGGGGGAGCCATCGAACGGCCCCTGACCCACACCCGCTGCCCCCTCCAATCTCCAGGTGTCCGACAGGCCCCGGGCCCTCTGCAGAGGCCAGGGTCAGCCCCAGGGTGCGGGGTCACCTCCAAGGGTCCCCTTCTCCCCAGTCGCTGCACGACGGCCACCGGGGAACCTGGGAAACAACCCAGCCCTCGTGGCCTGGCCAGCACAGGGCAGCCCACCTCTGCACTCCGACCCACAGGATGGATTGCACGGATGAAGGGGTGTCCAGCCCCAGTGTCCCCGAGAGGTAAATAAGCACGAGGGGCTCTGTGGGCCGGAAATAGCGTGAATGAGGAAGGCCGCCTGCCTTCAAGCAGCACGTCCACGTTGCGGTCATTTTGTTCGAGAACATTTCCACCAACACAAAGGACCCGCTCTGGAAGAGGTTCCCACGGACACTCTGAAGAAGGAGATCCGGGCCGAGCGGCACAGGGGCTGCTGGACCCGTGTGCAAAGTCCACTGCACCGGCAGCGCCCTGCGTGGCGAGAACGCAGCCGGCGGGCCAAGACTCGAGCCTCGGGTGGCGCGGGCCCACGGAGGGGTCCTGCCCCACCCTCTGCGCAGCCTCTGGCTGCTTGCTGTTTTCAAACACCCAGGACCTGATTGGTGGCAAACATCCAGCTCCGTCATTAGGTGTAATAGATTTTCCTTTTCTTCCTTCTGTTTGCTTACTTACTGATGCCCTTTATATGTCGCTCATGATTTTGGCTGAAGTTCATCAGTCGCTACAACCCGTTGGTGTGGCTGACCGTCATGGCAGCAAAAACAGCGTGACACGCAGGTGCGAGAGCCACGGGCAGGGAGACGGCGCAGCCTGAACACGGTGAGGGGGATGCACAGCGGGCGGGATTGTTGGGCCCATCGCCGTGGCTCCCGTGGGCTCTGTGGATCCACATTACACCCATGCCTCATCTAGACAGAACTCCACAACGAAGGCCAGGGAACAGGGCGTGTGCTTTAGAAATCTTAGAAGTCTTCCCTATTAAAGGGCTGAGTGGTTGCAAGGGACACGTCCTCCCTGACCTGGAAAACGTCGTGGTCAGAACGAGCCAGGCACTGAGGGTTCTGGAAGGCTGAACTTCCTTTACCCCCAGATGTAGCGACGCGGCAACATGAGAGTTGCATGGACAGAGATCGCTCTGTGAGAGTCCCCCCGCGTAGCTCTCTTGTGCACACAGGGGCCGGATGTTTGGGAGAAGTTTTAAGTATCCCCCACAGGAAAATATGAATGCTGAAAAGTGTTTGCACTGGTTGCACTTTTAAGCTGGCTTAATGAGATCCAATTCACATCCCAAACAATTCGCTCAATTAACATGTACAGTTTGGAGAACTCTGTCTTGGCGTCACTTGGTTGTGGACAGTTGTTCTTGCTCGGTGTTTGCTTGGGGATCTTCTCCAAGGTCAGAGTCGCCTGCAAAAGCCTCCCCGGGCAGGGAGCTCAGCACCACGTGACTTCCTCACGATCCCCATTCTCTCTCAGGGCTCCAACCTCGCCTACCTGATCCCCACTCACCGAGGGCCCTGGGGCCACATCGAGTGGTCCCGTGTGCCTTCCCACTGAGTGTCAGGCAGACCACACGCCACTGTGTGTGGCCTTCGTTGGGGTGGCCAACCATCCTGGTTTGCCCAGGACTTTCCCAGTTTTAACACTGAAAGCGCATGTCCCAGGACACCTGTCAGTCTCCTGCAAGCCAGGATGGGTGGCATTTGTAGACGGGGCCCTGACGGTGGCCTGTGGTGCCCCTGCTCCCCCAACCCAGGAGATGAGCAACCAGGAAGATGAGCGTGTATTGGGATGGGGAGCAATGTCCCGCTCTGCCTGTCCAGTTGGGGAGGGACTCAACGTCTTGGTACTCACCACCGCGGCCACTTGGGTTTGTGACGTGTGTCACTGTGCCTGTGTTTCTTAAAGAGCAGAGCACCTGTGACCACCAAGCCCCCAGCTCAGGTGTGGCTCTGTCGTATCTCCTGCTGCTCTGAGAAAGAACCGAACTCGGGTCCAGATGCTGCCCAGGGAGGGGTCACTGCAGACCCGGGCGCCAGTCAGACTGCGGGCGAATCCTTTGCCTTTGCCGCCTCCTGGCTGTGTGGCCCTGGTAGGTGACACCACAGCCCTGCGCCTCAGTTTTCCCTGTCGGAGACGGCACTGACAGTGTCTGGGTGATATGCTTCAGGGATGCGTACATTACTGATGAGGGCAGCAGTGAGGTCCAGGATGGGCCAGTCAACAGCAAGCCTGAACATTCTTAAGGGGTTTGGTTTTCCATGGCTCTTCCTTGAGAAACCGAGCACCCTTCCCCAAACCTGTCTGTGCTATATCTTCCCCGGTTCTCACCTCAAGGATGGGGAGAACCTGCAGACACCAGGCTTCGGCCCTTCTTCCGTCCCTCCCTCTCCCCCTTCCCAGCACCTGGTTCCCATTCCAGAAGGCCTTCTAGGTACCCTTTCCACCGACAAGAAGGCCTCCAGGCCCAGCCTTCTGTGTCCAGAGGGCATCTACCCTCTGCTTCCGCAGAGCAATGATGGTAGAAGGATCACGGGGAAGAAACCTGCTTCTGATCATTCACCAGGACCACTGATGTGTAAATCTGCTCAGGGCTCACCACCTGAGCCTGGCCTCTCCCCTCGAATCGGGGTGGGGGGGGCGTCTGGTCACTGTGTACGCAGGTGTGGGGGGCGCTTACATGACTCCGTAGATCCACCATCCCAGCTCTGCAAACTTCGGCAACATTCTCGACCTCTCTGTGTTTCGTTTCCTATCTGTAAAATATCATAGAGACTAATGAGGACCAGGAGTAAAAAGACAGAGCAAACAACTATACTTGGCATGGAGCAGATGCTCAATAAACGTAAGCTGAAGCTTTTGTGATGATGGTGATTATGCCTCTTCCCATATCCCTCCAAAGCCTGCACACCTGGTGCACGCCTTGGGCGTGTTTGCTGTGACTCTGGAGGCTGAGGCCATCCCGGGCTGGAGCAGGGCAGCAAGGGGTGGAGGCCAGAGCGCAGCTGCAGGGGCTGATGGGGGCAGAGTCCTCTGAGCAATTGCATGGCAGGCACAGTGCCACATTGAGACCGCAGATTCTGAAGAAAGCCCAAGACCACCCTTTTCCCGCCGGCCCTGGGATCCTGGCAGGGGTCAGAGCAAGTCTGGCCCCCGGAGAGAGGTGCCCCGGACCCGACCTCACCAAGTGTGCGTGCGCACGTATGTACATCACGGGGGTTGCACTTGGCTTTAATCATTGTCCACATGGAAGGTGCATTTTATAAAATACAGAGCCAGGATCCAGTCACATATACACGTCGTGTGGGTGTGAGGCTTTACAGCCGAGTGGGCGGGCCTGGACACACGGGCTCTGCCCCTGCCTGTGCCCCAGGACAGGTCACACCCTCGGGATGACTCATTTCCTCCTCGGTAAAAGTGGGCAATCCGGGACACTGCTTCTACAGTCCTGGTGGGAGGCTAGTTGAGAAAATACGTACAAAGCGACTCGGAGGAGACCCAAAGGCAGGAAGCCCACCACAGCGAGAGCATTCCTGTCCCTCGGCCTCCGGAGTTCAGTGTCCCACCACCCATGTGCCCAGGAAGACCCCAGGCCCCTGCCGCACTCACTCACCCTCTCCCCTGCTGGGTAAGGCACCGTCAGCCCCGGCCCGCCTCCCCCCCGGCTTTGACCATTTATGGCTCCTTGACCCACGGGGGCCTCCCAGCTGCCTGGGGTCCCGGCCGTGCCCAGCCCAGGGTGAAGGCGGGCTCTCCAGAGACAGAGCCGTGAACCGGTGGGGCTGGTCCCCGTGTCCGTGGCAACCCCACTTCCCCAAGCCCAGCCAGCAAGCCCTTCTCACCTGAGGGGACCTGGCTGTGGGGACCTAGGCCCAGGCTCCCCCGGCCCCTCCCCCCCTCTGCCACACTCCCTCTTGCCTGTTAATTATTTTAGTGACTCTCTGCAGAACCTCAGGTGACATCGCCCCAGGGAGGAGTATCCCTGTGCATGTGTGTGCGTGTGCGCATGTGCACATGCGTGTGTGAGCGCCGGCCTAACTTGTCATTGGTGGCAGGGTGCCGACGATCCTCACCTGGGCCTGGGTCGAGACTGCCCAGCTCGGGCTGCTCATCATGTGTGGGTGAGGGCAGTGAGGCGGGGAAGGGGTTAACCCGCTCGGGTCGGGCGCAGGGTCCTGCGCCAAGACAGGCCGTCACTTCCCACTAATGAAAACCAGACCCCCTCCTGTTACAATTGCCACAGTGTTATAACCACCGCTCCCAGGGACACATCTTCGTTGTTACTCCCAAAAAGTAGGCTCGGTGTGTCTACATTTGCTGCCTTGCTTTCTTTTGCTTTTGGAAACAAACGGGAGAAGCCAAGTCCAGAGAGAGAGAGAGATTCTTTATTTCTTCCCCAAATCGCCTAGAAACCTGCCCCTCCATGGTGCGTGCCTCCCTCCGTCCTGTGCCCACCAGTCTGAAGCAAATCCCGGCCCCGGGGAACCATCCTGGTCAGACAGCTCCGGGCCCGGTGGGCAGGTCTCGGGGAGGTCGAAGATGCAGGGGAAGAAAAAGAAGACCTTGTCAAGGATCGCTACAGCCAAGGACCGGGCCAAGCATGGACCAGATTTGTCTTCATTTAAGCCTCCCCTGATTGGGTTGCTTAACTGATGGGGAAACTGAGGCACAAGAGGCCCGGAAGCTCTCCCAGGTGGCCCAGTCAGGAAGGGCAAGAGCAGGAGGCCAGGTCTGCCTGACCCCAAAGATAGCCCCGCTCCTTGCCTCTCATCTCGGGAGAAAGATCCCGGGTCCACCCTACCTCCCACCCTAGGAAGCCTGGAGTCAACATCTTCCTAACAAGCCACCCAAAGTCAAAGAGCCCACACACCCTGTTGCCCCCTTGCCCCTGGGTCCAGAGGGGTTGCCAAGCCAGCATGCTCTGCTCAGTCCTGCCCCCAAGTCACAGGTCAGCTCCTGGCCAGCAGTGCCCAGGCCTCGCAGGCTGACAGCTGGTTCAAACCCCAGCTTGCCCATCCCTGGAGAGATGCCCCAGGCTCTGACCCTGACTTTCTGTCTCGCCCCCATGTGAGTCGGCCTGGCAGTCAGGACTCTCGGTGCTGTGGGGATCAGAGGAGACACTACAAGAAAAGGCCGGGGCTCAGCCTGGCCACATCAGGCCCTCAGCAGGCAGTGGGGGCGGCACCATGTGCCTCCTCACCCCCGTCGGGCTCTTCTCTGCCGTGACCAAGCTCCCCCTGCACCAGAACCTATGGTCACTGCAGGCTCCCGGCGAGCAAGCAGGTCCAGCACCCAGGAGTCCACGCCCCGGCCAGTTCGTTGCAGGCTCCCAGCGAGCAAGCAGGTCCAGCACCCAGGAGTCCACGCGCCGGCCAGTTCGTTGCAGGGTCCCAGCGAGCAAGCAGGTCCAGCACCCAGGAGTCCACGCGCCAGCCAGTTCGTTGCAGGGTCCCAGCGAGCAAGCAGGTCCTGCCCCCAGGAGTCCATGCCCCGGCCGGGTTGGGGAGTGACAGATGTGCCACTGACGAGGCAGCAAGATGTTCAGTAGGACAGGCACTGGGGTGTGGGACATAGGACCCACGAGGCAGGAGGCTGCTACCCCAGCTCTGCCCCACATCCCCTAGCCTGTGTCTGACGCGAGTGTCTCTCCCTCGGTGGGAAGCATCCTGAGCCCGCCCAGGAGCCCGAGGCCAGCAGGTTCCCCAAATGGATAAGCTCAGTAAGGGACTTTCAGAAACCTTCCATCCTCTGCCGCAAAGCCCACCGACAGCCACCCTGCTCCGCTCTGAAGGCTGGAATTTCAAACTTACACAAATATTCCAGGGCTTTTCAAGCATGTTCCAAATAGACATTTATGTTGGCTGAGGTAGTGTTTTGCTTTTATTGCTGTTATGAGATTCAACATTTTTCCAGAAATAACTTCTGAAAAGTGTGCCTGGATTTTGAACACGTGTGATCCTGACATACAGGGAGAAAGGCGTTCAAGCTACACGCACACGGCTGTGCACACGCACACACACTCTGTGTGTGCCTTAGGCGGGCGTCATAGAAAGTGCCGCGTGCATGTGTCCAGGGAAGGGCTTTTGGAGGGTCTGAGTGTCCCACGGAAGGGCCGTGTTCACACGCAGCGGCGCAGGTGTGGGCTGGCGGTGTGTTCCCCGCAGAGTCTCCTGAGCGAGCCGGGGGACCTCGGACACGCTGTCCCGCCGTGGTCAGTGCCCTTCCCCCTGTGCCGATGCTGAAGGGGACGTGGTCTCTGCTGCCTCATCCACAGCCTTCTGCCCACGAGGGGTGGGGCGGTGAGGCCGGAGCAGTCCTCGGAAAGGAACGTCACCGCTCACCATCCCTGAAATGCTCACCGATCTGCTCTGCCCTCTGGATCCGCGAAGCTGGACCCACACTGTCCATCAGGATTAGTCATCTCCGAAGCCATGAGTCAGAAAGGGAGAGCGCAGCATCCAGCCACCACCAACGGAATTTACCAGAAGCCTTTGTGAGGAAAAAGCCTGGTGCTGGTGAAATGTGCTGCTGCTCTGGGGGGGGGAGGTCCAAGGTCAGCCGAGGAGGATGCTTGCGGCCCCACCCCACCAGTGTCCAGAGCACAGAAACCAAGTGGAAGGAAAAGTCAAACGTGGACAGAAACTTTTTCCCCAAATGAGAAAGAGCGGGCTGGACCCTGTTGCCCCAGGCCCTGTCCCACCGTGCGCGCCCCCTGGGAAGGCATGGCTTCCGGGGGGCCTGAGCCCTGCCGGGCGCTGACCCCAGCAAACCTCGGGCCCCCCGCCGCCCCAGCCCGGGATCTGCGAATGTGTGAAGGTATTAGCTGCCAGTTGGAACTGGAACGCAGCCTGGGGCCTCGCTCTCCAGCAGGAAAGCTTGTAAGGCAGTGAGTCTGGACCCAGCCCAGCGTTCAGAAACAGGAAGAATTAACAGGAGTAAATGTGAGCACTGTTAGCGCTCCCAGCTGCGATTTATTGCCGGTGGTGGGGAAACATCGCTTGGTTTGC
This sequence comes from Eumetopias jubatus, assembly GCF_037043125.1. Lineage (NCBI taxonomy): Eukaryota > Metazoa > Chordata > Mammalia > Carnivora > Otariidae > Eumetopias > Eumetopias jubatus. Next base: position 105,283,367 of record NW_028274810.1, on the reverse strand, counting down.
AGGGTTTCGTCCATTTGAATATAAAATATAATTAATGAGTCACCGAGTGTGGGGCACCAGGCAACGGGTCCACCTACTTGGTTTTCAGAGGCATGGGACGGGCTCCCAGGAAGACACCTCCCTCCCCGCAGGGGCCAGGGGTCAAGCAACAGACCAGCCGCCCCACCGTCCCACAAATCTAGGGAAAGAAAGCCTGGGTCCTGGGGTGACCCAAGAAGTCTTGGGTGCAGGGGTTTCTCAGGAGAGTGACAGAACACTTTAAAACGCGGTGGGAGAGGACAGACCCTTGGGGACAGGGCACCGTGTGCCGAGGCCGTGGACAATGTGAGTTAAGCCACTCAGCACCACTCTTCCTGGCTCTTCGCAATTCTGTCGTGGCCAAGACTGTTTTTAAAATTGGCCTTGGAGAGGAGAGGGGGAGAGGGGGGGGGGGAGAGACTGTGTCTCTCTCCGGAGGCTGATCAGATGACCTGGCGCCTGCAGGTCACAGAGCCACAGGAACAAGGACCCGGAGCATCTGAAACCCCAGCCTGGTGAAGCCCCCTGACCACCTTGTGTCCACTCATCACTGGAGCAAACATCACCTGCCAACTCTTTCTTTCTCTGTGAATGAAGGAAGGTTGGGGTTTTGTGCTGTTTCCCCCTAATCTCCTTGGCCCCCAGGGCCAGTGTGTTCTCAGAAAACTCTACCCCTCCTCCTCTTCTCCTGGGCTTTGATCTTCTGGTTCGGGTTCAGCTGCTTCGTTTTTTGCACTTACCAGCCTGGAGGGAGGATGCCCCTGACCTGCAGCCGCAGTCTGGCAGACAGATGGGACAGGAAACGGGGAGTTTCTTTCAGCCTTCGCCCCTATTCATCTTGGATAGATTACAACAGTAGCAGCTCCAAATGTCTTCATAGCCCATTTATGATAAAGCGATGGTAACATCACACGAGAAGAGAAATGTGCAGATTAGTGATATCCGGGCAAAGATGGATTGACTGAGTTCATGAGATTTGCTCTGAGCAAACCCCTCCCTCCCCTGCTCCGGGGAAAGCCCCTCCGTGGGGCTGGGGCTGGCCGGGAACCCCGACAGGGCGTGGGCCACCCTTGCTGTAGCTCCTCTCCCGCCCCCTCCCTTCCTCCAACTCTCCCTCCCTCTCCTCCCCATCCCTCCCTCCCTCCCTCTCTCTCTCTCTCTCTCCCCCCCCTCCTTCCCTCCCTCCCTGCATTCTTTGCCTTTCCAAGTTTTTGAAAGTCTACAGGGCAACTCTGCAGCAACCCAAATAAATCAAGCTGCCATGGTTACTTTGCAGAAGGCTGGGGGATTTATATTTGAATTTCAGGAAGAGGGGCAAATCCATCACCCTGGAATGCTGCATCTATAGATTTTAAAGTTTGCTTGAATTATTATGGGGGGGGGCGGTGCGTGGTGGAAGGGGAGTTTGGAATAAAACCAAGGAGGACTGGCCAAGGAAGAGCTTCTAGCTGAAGGACATGGGCACATTTATAAGCCATCAATAAGAACCATTAAGACCTGCGGCTTTCCCTTTGTTCTTTTTAAGAGGAAACACTTAACAATTTGTTGTTCTTTGTTGTACTTTTTTAATGAGCCAAGAGAACATTGCCCCATCCCCACTCGGCCTGGAGGTGGGGGGGGGGGTGGTCACAAGCTTTGTCTTTTATATTTTTCATCTTTTTCGTTTACATGAAAACTGACAAGAAATCCCCCCATGAAGGAAAGCCGATCTGCCTGGGCTGGTTTCAAAGAGCTCCAATTTAGAGCATCCCCAGCGACTTCATTTCTAATCATGTTTTTACTTTCCTGGTCTACCAATTGGAGACCCCCCCAGGTCACTCTGGTTTCTATTGATTAGAGCGTGGCTCCGTGGCTCCGAGGTGAGGGCCCAGGATGAATGGGGGCAGGGAGGGATGCTGCAAGTGGCGGTGGCCCAGCCTGGAGAAGGTATCTGAGGATTTGAATGACATCTCAGGGGACGGTATCAGGCTTCCAAATTCCTTTCATCCATCAGATGAGAGAACAAGCCATGGCTTTCAGTGGGACGGGGCTGGGGCTTTCTCCCGAAGTAAATGGGCTCTGGCCACACAGATAAAGAGCTTCTCCTGTTCCTTTTAAACCGTTTCAGGCAGGAGTCGTCTGTCACTGACTGAGGGAGGGTGGGGGTGGGGAGGGACCTTTCAGCTCTGATTAGAGTAGCAAGTTCAGGGCCACAGTGAAGCTTTCGAAAGTCTTTCCAGCCCTTCTTTACTGCTTTACTTATGGGGTTTGCCCCACACCATGGGGGAGGGGGCCGCCAGCCTTGCATTCCAAAGGAAACCTTCCTTTTCCAAGGCGCACAGGTCAGGTCCAGCTGGACAGAGTTCCGGGTCCCTCAGGTTCCAGTTGCATATCCATCCAGCTTCCAGGGAAGAATGGGTGGTTATTAAATACCCACAGTATTCACCAAGCACAGGGGGCGGGGGTGGAGGAACCAGGAAGCCAAGGGACGGGGAAGAGAAAGGGAGTGGACAATGCAGCGGAGTGCAGGGATGCAGTGTAGCTGAAGCAGGGATGCAGTGTAGCGGAAGCAGGGATGCAGTGTGGTGGGATGCAGGGATGCAGTGTAGCGGAAGCAGGGATGCAGTGTAGTGGAAGCGGGATACAGTATAGCGGAAGCAGGGATGCAGTGTGGTGGGATGCAGGGATGCAGTGTAGCGGAAGCAGGGATGCAGTGTGGTGGGATGCAGGGATGCAGTGTAGCGGAAGCAGGGATGCAGTGTGGTGGGATGCAGGGAGGCAGTGTGGTGGGATGCAGGGATGCAGTGTAGCGGAAGCAGGGTACAATGTGGCGGGAAGCAAGGATACAGTGTAGAGGAAGCAGGGATGCAGCGTGGCGGGACGCAGGGATGCAGTGCGGCCAGAACCAGTGACACGTGCAGTGACCCAGACACAGGTATGAGGTTCTTCACAGCTCGGTGCACAAGAAGCACTGGATACACCCCGGAAGCCCTGTGTTTTGACAGTATGACGGATGGGAGGACCTTCTCTCTGGCCACGTGGTGCAAGGGATGTTTGCCCCTTGGCTGCTGCTCCTATGACGTAAGCAGGCATCCCAGGGGACGTTGCTGGCACTTACTCGGGGAGTGACAGTAATGAGTTGAGGAGAAGGACATTCTTGGCCAGCCTTGACCCTGTTGAGGATCCCAGCTGATGAGGAGGGACGACCAAGCGCACGTGCTCTCTGGGCCCGGTCTCTTGTCACTGGCTCCATTACTAAGCTGGGTGTGGGCATGGGTGGTCAGGGTCCGAGGGTTAAGGTACAGAGCCGTGGGAGTCTCCAAGGAGGGTATCACTGGGCTCGCTGCAGCATCTTGCTTCTGCCCAGATCTGACTTCTCCTTCAGGAACCGACTTCCTCCCATGAAGCTGCCATGGGGGTGGGTCCCTCCGGGCTTTCCACTTCTCACCAGCCCTGGCCTCCAGGCCCAGTGGCTCCGGGAAGCCCTCTGAGGGCAGGCCTGGCGGGGCCGGTGTCACGGGCCCCAAGCCTGCCACACACCCCAGCTTCCTCATCCCAACACCACCAGCTCCATGAGGGACGCACATTGCTTATAGGATTATTTTCTTTTAATAAAGACCAAAAAAGTTTCCAAAGGCAAAATGACAGGCTGGTTAACTTTATATCCCAACTCCAAAAAGATACATTTTCCTCTTTGTAATGCACTAGTTAGTGGTTACTGGCACATTACATTAACTAATTTGAGATCGAATTATCAAATTTGCTCATTGCTGCTAGCGCTAATTTGAAACCTTACAATAAAGAAGGGTTTGAGAGGCACATGAAAGGGCGCCACCCACGGCGGCTCCGAGCCCGGCCCCGAGCATCACAGCGAGCTCGCAAAGGCTTCGGGGTAATTGCAGTCATGAGCCGGAGTTGATTGAAGAAAATTATACCCCAGTTTTTTACTACAAGTTTTTTTTGTGTGGCTTTTCTTAAATTATGCGGTGAAATTCAATTACAAGGGAAGACACATATAGGACTTTTAATAACTGTATTAAGAGCATCTTTTGAGCTCCTTTCTACTCCGTCTTGTCAGGTTGCTAACCTACAGCTTTCTCAGACTTGTTCCTATTCTCGAGGAGGTAGGGTGTCATGTGAGCGTGTGTATGTTTTTAAAGAAAATTATCTGCTTCAAATTTTTTCATTGTCATGTTTTCTTCTTTTTTCATGTCATGTTTCTTCTTACTCTTCTACAACATAAGCCAGAAAGTGTGGGAAAGGAAGCTTCAGCACATCATATATATACACATGCACACACACACTCACATATACTCGTGAGCACACACTCACATACCCACATATACACATACACACACACATATATACACATTCACAGATAGATCACTCCTTTTCCAACTTGGGGTTCTTTGCTCCATCCTTGCCAGCAAACCCTCATTGGCCTCGAACTTCCCTGTAGGTTGGGCAATCTCAATAACCACATTTCCAAATTGCAAGTAACAAAAGTAAATTGATCAGTTCTGCACATCATCTGGATATTTAAGGCATGCCAGAAAGCAATAGAGGGTGTGTTTTCCCCCTGTTTCTTGAAAGATTTGTAACAATAAAAAGTAATCAAAACCACCAAGGGAATTGTGCTTGTGACCAGTGCTCTACCCACTTCCCCTGGAAAGACACAACTGTGAATGAGAAAGAACAGCCCCCGAGTTCTCTAATTAATTCATTTACATTTTTAATGCCACCAGTGGCTACTAACGTGGCACGCCATTTGAAGTGACACCCAGCAATTCCGACCCAGTCTCGTCCCGCTTCCACTGTCTGTGGGAGAAGTTGGGACAAAAATGTTCCTCCAGAACCCAAGGAGCAAAACACTTCTGGGGGATGTCTAGCGCAAATGAGGATGCTGTGGTCAGGGGTCCGGCGGCTCCAAAGGCCACCTCCCTGTCCTGCCTGCAGCCAAGCTGGAGCAGAGGAGCACGGAGTTCAGCTGGGAGGAGGTCTTGCCCATGTGGCTCCGCGTGGGGTCCTCCTGCTTCCTCTGAAGGTCAAAGGAGCGATCAGAAGTTGGCAATAAGGTTCGCTATTTGAAGGGTGAGTCAAAACTGGCCAGTTTTCTTCTGACATGCTTGGACATTTTAAAAAAAATTTTTTTAAAGATTTTATTTATTTGAGAAAGAGTGAGTGAAAGAGAGAGAGAGAGAGAAGGCAGAAGCGGGGGGTGGGGTAGAGGCAGAGGGAGAAGCAGGCTCCCTGCTGACCAAGGAGCCCAACGTGAGCAGACTTTTAACCAACTGAGCCACCCAGGTGCCCTATGCTTGGACATTTATTCCAAACAGTCCAGCTTTCCCTGGCTCAGGAGCGCTGGCCTTTGGGGCAGGAGGGGAATGGTGGGAAGTGATGTGGACTGTGGCTTGCCTTCTGGTTCCAGCAGAGCCGAGGCACAAGTCTGAGGCCATCGAACCAGGTGCAGGGAGAGTGGGGGACAGACAGGGAGAGAAGCCCTCCCAGCGTGGGCATCTTGCTGGCCAGCCCCTGGCTCCAGGGATGGAGGAGGGTAAAGTCTGAGCACCCGTCTGATGTCCCTAGAAGCCATCGTGGGCAGGTATGGCTTTCAGCTGATTCTCCACAGAGCTTTGGCATCTTCTGCCCACACTTGAAGGAAGCCAAGACAGGTCCAGCTGGGGTTAGACGAATGGGGCTTCCCACCTCTGGGAGGCACAGCTGAGTGACTTGGGGCAGCCACCAGCCCAGTCAGGGCGACACTGCCTATATGTAACAAGGGACCGTGAAGGGAGAGAGTAGAAGGCTGTCCCTTAGAGGAGAGTGCTGAGGATTTGCTGCCACAGTGGCCAGGTACGATCTTTTGAGAGACCTACTTCCTTTTTCCTCGATGCAGAGCTGGGCAAGGTGTGCACCTGCGCCCTCTACTGTTAATTAGCTGTACTGCGAAGCCATGATAAAATGCGCAAGTACGCCGAATTCAGAGAAACCCGTAAACCAGGCCAAGACAAGAAAATAAATGTCTGTTAAGGACCAGACCCTACAGGTCCCTGGGAATTTGAATGCGAGGCATTGGCTGTTGCAAGGTCCAACGAAAAGGTAGATGGTGCACTGTGTGTGTGCCCGCGCATATGAGTGTGAGCGTAGGGGTGGGTCTGCAAAGGCCGAGCCCCAGGGCTGCCTGCAGGGTGCAGCCACAGGCAGAGGGGCGGGCGCAGGGCCCCGGGGGCTGGCGGTGCACCTGCCTTCCGGAGGAACAAGAATGTATTCCAGGTGGCCTAGGCCATTGTTATCACCATCCCAGGGCACAAAGTCTGCATCTGTCCACCTTGACCCTGAGCAGGTAGAGAGAGGAATCGATAACATGGACCTGCCTTTCTAAGGAAAAACCTCCTGCTGAAGCCATCCTCCCAGGCACCGCTCACCACACAAAGGTCCTCCTAAGATAAGACAAAGTTCTTTGATCTCCACTGATCCCTCTAAAGGCTTCTCCCCAAGCCCAGGTGACTCAGAGGCCCCGCCCATCCCACCCCAGCCACCGTTGTGACAGGAAGAGCTTCCGGGCTACACCTGCTCAACCGGGTCCAGCCGTGCCCTCCGAGGAGCCGGGTGAGGCCAGGCCCAGGGCAGGGGGTGAGGGGGGGCACCGTTTAGAGGGGACATTGCCCGCACGCCTCCTGCAAGCTTCGTCCTCCGTGACCCCAGCCAGGCAGCACCGCCCCAGCACCCAGGCAGACTTTGTCCCACTCCCAGAGGGACGAATGCCAGACACGGGGGTTTGTCTCTGTCACACGGCACAGGGGACAGCCCCAGGCCGTGTGGGCCACACCACAGGCTCTTTACAAAGGGCAGGGAAGGCAGGGAAGCCAGAGAGGGGAGGGCAGGAGGGTGGAGGCGTGTGGGAGAGTCGCATCCCCCCATGAAGGCTGAAGCCAGGCAGACGGAGCGGGGCCTCCGAGGGTGCGCATGCTGGGGCAGGGTTTGAGCTTGTGTGTGTGTGTGCGGGTGCGTGGCTGTCTGTGAAGGCCACGTGCTCGCCAGGCTGCCTCCGGAGCTCAGAGACAGAGGGGAAACGGGGCCTGGAATAAGCCGTCGGTTGATTGACTCAAGTCACATCATTCTCTTCCCCTCAGAGCCTGTCAATCCCCCTGCTCCTTGGAAAAACAGAATTGAAAAACAGTCGAGACTCCTGGCCAAGCCCAGCTCCAGCCCCTGTGGCCTGTGGACAGGGCGGGTGCATGCTTGTGGGCGGGTCCTGCCCCTGGACCCACTCTGAGGCCGGGGGGCCGGGGCATCCTGCTGGTTTGTGAGCTCTCCTGTCCTCCGAGACCTGGGGCGGGCCCGGACGTCACAGGCAGGCTGTGCACGCAGGAATGCCTGCGCTTGAGGTCCTGGCCTCTCCCCAGACGCCGCCCTGTGACCGGGCAGAGCATCTTGTCACCCAGAACGTGGCCACTGTCACCCTGTCCGTTCATCTTCCTTCTTCCATGCAAAGCTCCACACTGCTGAGGACCCGCCATCCCTGCCAATCCCCTGGGCAGAAATGAAAGAAAATTCCATCTTATTTCTAAATGTGGGGGTTTATGGCATTCTGGACTTTCTCCTTGCTGCGTGTGGCTCGCTTCAGTGGCACTCCCCGCGTTTCAGACTCTGCTGAGGAGGAGCTCAGGTTCCAGGTTGTCGGATTCCCGGGCCCACGGGTGCCCAGGGCAGGGAGCTGGCCAGTGCGTTGGGGCTGGGGGTGCAGCATCCCAGGCAGCCACTGGTTCCCAGGAAATTTCCCCCCAGCTGGATTCTGGATCCCCGCGCGGACTTCGGGAGCACCTGTGCGGAGCTGGCCCATTGGCTTTGGGCAACCCAGCATCCCACAGGGAGCCATCTGGGGTTGTCTGTGCGCCTCTTGCTAGCGCGTGCTGTGTGTGTCCGGCGCGGAAATGAGATGCTGTTGTCATCTTTTCAACCTGGGATGCCGGGGCCAGGGGTCTCTCTTGGGACTTAGTGCCCAGGAACACCGGGGACCCCTGGCACAAGCAGTCCCGTTCCTCAATGGTGCCGATTGGGGCACACCGTGAGCCTGAGAATGACAAGGCATCCCCAAGGGGTCTTTGCGAGGCGGCCGCCTGGGCTTAGAACAGATTGGAACTAAGTTAGAAGCTCAGGCCGCAGAGGGCAGGGGGTCTGAGTCTGACCTTCACACCTCGTGTGCGGCTGGAACCCGTGAACCGCTCCGCAGGCTGACAGGGGCGGTCTCTGCCCCGCCAACCTGGGAGACCATCTCCTTCCCGCTTTCACGAGGCGCTTCTGCCCCGGGACAGCGCCCCCCCCCCCCCCGGGGAGGGAGGTTCATGAGGACCAGGGGGCACCCCGCCAGCCACCTGTGGGTGCCCATGGGCCCCAGGAGGGGAATCCCCGCCCCCACCCCCGGGGCTGGGGACCAAACGCACACAATCAGAAAGCCCCTTTGACGGCGTGCGGAGGTTCCCGGGCCGCCGTGCTTTCCAGCAGGCCTGATTGCCCTTAATCCAGAGCAGTAAAAGCTGCAAGGTCCCATATCCCAGAACCTCATCAACAAAGAGCGCTTTTTCCCTGAGTATTTACAACTTCTGGCGAGGCGGGTAACAATGTGACAGCTTATGTAATGATGTCAAGAGGCCTTTCCAGCTTAAGAGAGCCGCTGGTGGCCCCCGGCTCCGCACACGCAGAACCTCCCCGCGGCGGTGGGGCCACAGGTGGGCCGGGAAGCAGGAACAGCCTCCTCGCTGGAAAGGGAAAGAGAGGGCAAGCTGGGGGCGAGGAGGGGCTCACTATCTCCCCAGTCCCAGGATGGAAGGGAGGCCTGGGCTGAAGAAGGACTCTGGATCAGGACCCCCAGTGGGGGCGGGCCTTGCAGGCAGAGGGACTGGCGGCTCCTGGACGCTCACCTGGTGCAGACACGGTGCAGCCAGGACAGGGCACGGTGGTCCCCGGGACCCCTGTCCCTCCTCAGCCACGCCACAGAGCGGGTCCAGGGCGGGACTCTCACAGCAGGGCCAGGGAAACTGGGTGCTCCAAGGAAGGGTCCTTGCCTTACAGGGCTGCCCCCTCCAGGCCAGCCCACCCCCCTCCCCAGGGTTCCACTGTCCTACCCGCCTCCGCCCTGCTCGTCCTGGGCCCTCCACATCGCTGTTCTGTTAGGACGCTCCGAACAGCCTCCAAGCAATCTCCCTGTGCACGCCCCACGCTGCTGCCAAGCTGGGAGGCCGTCCTAAGACACAAATGTGACAGATTCCTTCTTTCCTTCGTTCCCTGAGGAAAGGCTCCAGGGTCCTCGTCACGGAGGGCCCCCGCGCTGGAGGAGTGCGCCCCCGGGGTCTGGGCAAAGTCCCCGGCTACCTGGGAGGGGCCCATTCTCACTCTGGGGCCCACACACAGGGGGGAGCCACAGCCCCTAGGACGGGCCACCCCACCAGCCCGCCTGCTCTGTGTCCTCCGTTCTCTGCGTTCTGCCCTCAGGAAAACGCTTTCTTGAGGTGGTTACACCAAAACCCCCAGACCCTCTCTGAGGGACACAGAGAGTAGCTTCCAGGAAATCCCTCGCTGTTTGCAAGCCGCAAAGCCCCCCATGTGATGACTGGCCCCGCGGAGCAGGGTGAGCAAGGAGGGTAAGAGGGAACCCGCTGTGAGGTGGCCCCGGGCTCTCAGGATGACGTCAGGCGCCCCCACCCTCTTCGGGGGACACAGCTTCGGGGCCGGCTCTGTTCTGTTGGGTCAGCACTCTTCGGGGAGACAAAAGCAGTGGACGCTCCCCCTGGAGGGGGTGGTGGGTTCCCTGTGGCTGAGGTGCAGGACCCTCCTGTGCCCCTCAGCGTACAGGACACACAGCGGAACAGTCCTTCGGTGACCCTGACCACTGGCCTGAGTGGGTTTCCCGCAGGAGCACCTGGGGATGGCACTCAGGGACAGGCTTAGCGCCCCAGGGCTGCCGTATGCGGCGCTGGGAGGCGTAGACCAGTGCACATGTCTTCTCTCGGGGCTGCCGTCTGGAAGCAGAAATCAAGGCGTCCCGGGGCCCGTCCCTACTGGGGGCCGTGAGGGGAATTTGTCCTGGTGTGGCCAGACATCCTTGCCTCTTCTGGACCCCACACCCCGACCTCTGCCTCTGGGGCCACATGGCTTCTCCCTGTGTGTCTACAAAGATCCTACTTCCAAAGAAGGTGCATTCTGAGGTTCCGGGCAGACGTGAACTTTAGGGGAACACTGCTGAATCCACTATAGGGACCACGGAGAGCTCTGGAAGAGGGCTGGAGGGGTTGGAGGAAGGGGTTGGTGGCCGGCCAAGCAAGGGCCATGGCCCAGGTGACCACTCCCCTCCTCTTCGTGCAGCCCCTCTGTGCTGAACCTCACCCCTGCATAGGTATGCAGCTCCCACTGAGGGCTAATCATAAGAGCAGAAGGAAGGGGCCCTGCCCTGCATGGGATCCAGAGCCCAGGGCTGAGGACGGGGCCAAGCAGGCCTCAGGAAGGCAGGGCGCGACCTGTCCCCACCCGCGCCGACCAGCGGCAGCCCCAACCAGCCCCAACCAGCTCCTGGCCCGGGGGCCCCCGTGCCCACCCTGGCTGCCCCCGGGCCTGACAGCAGGGGCGGCCGCTGTGTCTGGGGGCTGGGGGTACAGAACAGGTTCTCCTGCTCCCTCAAGGCCAAGCCCAGCCTCACTGGCACAGTGTCTCCCCATCTGAGAGAGAAAATAGCTCTCAGAGCCCCCAGGCCACTGTGGACCGCCACAGACAACGCTCCGTGGAACAAAAGGGCCACACACACCGTGGGCGGGCTGGGGACCCCAGCGCCTCCGGGGCCAGCAGGAAGGTCCCGGCCCAAGGGCGGGCAGGCAGGCGCCAACCCTCCAAAACTAATATTCGGCAGTTAAAATCTTCTGTTTTCAACATCCTCCTTTTCTTCCTGAATTGTCACTCAGCATAGAGTTCCCTCAGAGCCCCCCGCCCGCGCCCTCGTGAGGCTCCAGGTACAAAACTGTCCAAACCCGGGTGTCCTCCGCCCCACTGGACTCTGCGCTTCAGGTCTTCGCTCCGGGGGAGGCAGCGCCTCGGGCCGCTGGAGGGGTGGGTTCTGGGGCGTCGGATCCGGCCTGGGGCCCCTCTACCACCCGTCTGCCGCCCCATGTCCGTGGACAGCAGCCCCTCGGTCCCCTTACCCCACCCTCCCTGATCACACACCCAGGAGGCTCTTGCAATACCCCCGTCCACACAATCGGGACCAGCAAACGCGGTGGGTCCTGGGCGGGAATTCCGTTTATCCTGACAATAAGTTATTTGACCCGGACGCCGATCTGGTTACTGATACCAAGCGTATCAGCTCTCTGCTGGCTCGCCACACACGGCTGCCACTCGCATACATCTGGGGTGACAAGCTGGGCCTCGCTTGGGAAGCTGTGTCACGGTGGCAGGGAGGACACATGAAGGGCCCGGGGTGGCACCACAGTGCCCCGACGTACCCCCGGGCATCCCGGCTCGCCTGTCCAGGGGGAAGGGACAGCAGGAGGGTCTGGGAAGCCCCATGCAGGGGGGTCTCAGAACTTCGAGGGTGAAGCTCACTTCCTTCCTGGGTGGCCGCTCACAGCACTGGGCCCGGACAGCGCCCTGGACAGCGGGTGCTCTGACAGAGGGTGGGAGGCCCAGGGCACCCGGGGTTCAGGAGCAGGGTCTCGGGGGACTGGGATTCTCTGGCAGGACGGTGACTCTGGAGGGCTCTCCTGGTGCACAAGCTGTCGGACGCCTCTTTGGGTCCACATCTCATGCCTCCGAGCACTGGGCATCTGAGCACTGAGTCCCAGGGGACAAAGCCCATGCTGGGCTGCGTGGTGAGCTGGCTGGGCTGGGAGGGGCTCCAAGAAGCCCCTGAAACCCCCCCACTCCCAGCTGCTGTGGCCACGGGATTCTGAGTCCTCCCTTGTCAGGGTTTCTCGACCTCGAAACTGCTGATATTCAGGCTCAGACCATTCTGCTGTGGGGGCTGTCCTGTGCACAGTGGGCTGTTTGCAGCATCAGCCTCCACTGACGAGATGACAGGGACAACCAGAACTGTTTCAGACACTGCCAGGTGTCACGGCAGGTGGAGGGGGTCACCCCCTTGCCAAGATGGCTTCCTGCTGTGTCAGCCCAGCATCCTGTGGGTGGGGAGGGTTTGTCACTCAAGGGCCACTGGGGCTCTTGCAAGGGCAGTAGGAAATGTGCAGAGACCCTCCTCGTTCAAGGGGCGGTGGGCCGAAGCATGCTGCCTGGAGCCGACAGGACACGGTGGACCCCTGTGTCTCCAGGACACTGCCACACAGCACGGCCCCTCCTCTGGGACAGAGACCCTGGGACAACTCTTCCTCCCTCCTACAGAACCAGGCTCTGGTGTTGGGACTTGGCAAGGACTCTGGGCCCCCAAGAGCTGGTTCTGCGGCTCTGCAGCCGGGTGGGATCCTGAATGCCTCAGTTTCCCTGCCATAAAAAGGCAAGAAGCACAGAGCTTGCCCGTCGGCTTCTTCTTCGGCGTATGTAAGGCACTGGAGTTCAGCATGGGGTGAGCACCAGTACCGGCAGGACTGGGACTACCCTCCTCCCCTGACAGCCCGCTCCCTCCATCAGCTAGCTCTTCCCCCTGAAGAGCCTCCCAAGCTGTCCCCAAAGCCCCCCGACGCGTTCTGTGAAAGCCAGGTGTCGGTATAGTCTTGGGGGGGCAGCAGGGTGGGGGAACCCGGACTGGACATGGGCGATCCGCCCTGGGAGGGGGCAGGACACACTCCCCGAGCGTGGCGTTAACCTCGGGCTCTAGGGAGGCTGCACCACACACCCTAGGAGCTCCCAGTGCTCCCCTGTTCCTCCCCACCCAGGGGCCCCATTCTGGACCCTGTGGCATTCCAGGTGGCTGTGCTTGGGGTGGGGCTGCAGCTGTGCCGTGCCGGGGGAGGGAGGGGGGCCAGGGGGGCGGAGAGGCCATCCGGGGCTCAGGGCTCTAGGGTGAGAGGTGGGGTGCTATGAGTCTGAGGATGGGGGAGGGGGCTCTCCTCCGGCTTCTTTATCTAAAGGGTTAAGTATTGGAGTAGGGCCCCTCCTACTCAAGTACCACCACCCCCCTGCCCCCAGCATCCCACTGTCTGGATTTGGGCAAGACCGAGTCAGCGGGAGCCCTGAGCGGGGACCTTGGCTGGCTCATCGGGACTGCAGCTCCACACAGGGCCTGGCAGAGAGCAGAGCGGGTTTAGCCATGGATGCTGGGGAGCTTCACGGGGCCGAGGCTCTAGGCACACTGTTGAGAATTGTCCTGACCGCAGCATAAAGGGAAACCCAGAGTGCGGAAGGGGCCGTGGGCCCAGCAGGAAGTGGCCCTTCCGGGAGCAGTCCTTGCTACTCAGAAGGCAGAGCGGGACTCCCTGTGGGTTAGGGGTGAGTCGTGGGAAGAGGGGCGCCTCTGCCCTCTGCATGTTCCGGGGGCACGTCGTCAAGGGGGCCCCAAGCCCCCGCTGGTTAGTGCGGCCCTTGTCATTGCCCTCTCGGTCCTTCACGCCTGCTCGGCCCGTGCCCTGCAGGGCGGCTCTGTGTGGGGCTGAGTTGAGCTCTTCCAGCTGGGAAGAAACGCACCCAGGTGCTGAGCTGGGGAAAGTACCGAGTTCCCAGGGGAGGGAGGTTCTGGACTCACTGTCCCTTTAAGAATGCAAGCCCATCTTGCCGCCGGCATCTCTGATTCCCCCCGACAAGTGATGATGGGAGTCTATCTGGAGAACCACAGCTGGAATTCTCAGCCAAGAGGGGTTAAGGACGCCTTTGAGACCTCTGGCCACCCACTTCACCTTGGACTTGTCAAGTCTCACCGCGGCCTTTAACCCTTGCCTGGCCAGAGCTGCAAGCTGCAGGCGTGCATGACGCTGACCTTGAGCCCAGGGCACGCGCTCCAGCCTGCAGAGCTGCAGGGAGTCCCCGCTCTCCTCTTTGCCAGCTGCGTCTCCTCTCTACTCACCTGCCCCCTGCCCCCACCAGGCCAACCAGCCCCGTGTGCTTTAACTGTCACGGTGCACCATCCGCCCCCACAGTCCAATCAGAGAAAACAAGCAAGCCCCAGGGGCTGGCGGGGGTGGGGGGTGCTGGCTGTTTAGAGAAGCTTCTAGGGAAGAGTCAGACCCTGCAAGACCCTGGGATCTTTGGGCAGAATGAGGGAGCACACCTTTGCTTACTCCAGCTAAAGAGGAAGCGGCTGAGCATACAGCCCCCGCCCCAGGGAGCCCCCGCCCCAGGGGAACCCCGCTGCTCTCCCTGCCCCAAAGCTAGACTTTCTCACCTGCTGCTCGGGGGCAGAAATTAGAGCTGGCCTCCTATGCAGGCCTGGGGTCAGAGGGGGAGGAGATAAGAGCTTGGCTTTCAGCACACAGGAAGTGGGCCTGAATGCGGGGGTGGGGGGGGGTGCGACGGGCTCAGCGGGGGCAGTCAGAGAGCAGCCCGATCCCATCTGATAAGGAAGGACACTAAACCCACACTGACAGGCCCTTGCCCACCCCAGCCCCTCGCAGCCCCAGGCAGCTCCTGCCCGCCAGCCCGGAACGGCCTGCCTGTGGAGCCTTCCTTGGGGAGGGGGGCCTTGGCCTCCAGCCCCCTTACCTGGGTGGGCTTCAGCCCTGGCGGATTGCAACTTCTCCTGGTCCCTTCCCCCTTGCACACCCGACAGGCCCATTCCTTGGGGAGCTACTGGGATTCTGGGTCTGGGGGGTGGCTTCCCCACCTCACCCCCCCACACACTCCCCACGGGGGCTTTGCTGGCAGCCCCTCCTTATCCGAGGGTCCCTTGATTAGGACACAAGGCTGCTTCCTACCCCCCCACATGGAGACCCCGCCCAAGGAGGGTGCCCAGAACACCCTTGCCGAAGGATCGAAGGAATGAATGGATGGATGGACCAAGGAGCAGATGTCCCGGGCTCTATTTCCAGGCTAAGCAGCCGCTGAAATGGTGGCAGGAACTGGGAGGGGGGGGCAGCACAGGGAGGGGCTTCTCTCGGCCTGTTCTTTAAAAATTAAGCCAAATCCTGGAGGAAAAACATGTTTGTCCAAAACCCCTAATTAGCAGCTGAGCAGGATCCTGGTACACAGGACACAGACAGCCCCTCTGGTGGGAACAGGCAGAGATGGCCTTTCTCTCTGTTGCCCGGCACCCTGGGCCGAGGCGTTGGCAAGAGGCTGCGCCGCCGTCACCCCTGGGTCCCCTGTCCTGGGCTCTTGGCGGCTCTGTTCTGGGCTAATTGGTCCTCATTAGCAGGCTCCCTTCCTTGGGTAGAATAGCCATGAGCTGTTGCCCAGCTCCCCTTTCCGTCCGCGCTGTGCATAGTCCTGGAGGGGCTCGGAGGCTCCAGCTTGGGGTCTTTTTTTCATTTGACACAGATGTCCCCAAGTCTCAAAGGATGAGGGAGGGGGGACCTCCATGCCCGTGTCCGGGCACTGGCTCAACCACATCCCCTGAAAAATAAAGCCCGGGGGCGCCTGGGGTGCTCAGTCCCTTAGGCATGCGTTTTGATTTCGGCTCAGGTCATGATCTCAGGGTCGTGGGATCGAGTCCCTTGTTGGGTTCCGTGGTCAGTGGGGAGTCTGCTTGGGGTTCTCTTCCTCCCTCTCCCCTCCCCCTGCTCCTCCCCCTGCTTGTATGCTCTCTCACTCTCTCTCTCTCTCTCTCTCTAATAAATAAACAAATAAAATCTGATAAAAACTAAGTAAAGCCTGACCCTGGGGCTGGATGTGTAGCCCCTGGGCAGTGGACAGGCCTGGGAGACCCCTAGGGCCGTGTCCCAGGCAGAGCCGCCTGCTGGGGCATGCCAGCCCACCTGCCTTCTCCGCAGCATCGGCTGGCCCTGCCCCCATCGCTACAGCCCATCCTCACGCTCAGGTTGCCACTCTGACGGCATATGCTCGCTCTTGATTGGGGAGGTGTGTGCACTTAGAAATTGTAATTAGATTCTGCCTCACGTTGTGTACTAGTTCCCAAGAAAATCATCTATTAATTGATTCCAATTACTCTTAATTGTTTCTCATACATTTCAATTAGGCGGCCCTGTTGTTACAGGCGGGAGCTCCGGGTTAGACAAGCAATCATCACGCCCCTAATGGTGGGGGCTGCAGGGGGAGCTCTGCCGAGGGGTGACGACCAGTGGACGTGGCCAAGGCCAGCCCTCGGCTCCCGCGGCCCCGGCAGAGCACAGAGCCCTGTCCTCTCTTCTGGGGGCTTTGGGGCCTCCTGCCTCCGCCGTAGGCAGGGGGGCAGCCTGGGTCCTCACGGTGCCTTCTGTCCTGGGGGGACGGCAGGCTTCACCCCTGCCTGCGGTCCAGCCACACGAAATGCCCTCAGGGAACCAGGAATCACCGGGCAGGGAGGGGTCTGGTCCTGAAGCTATCCTAAGGCCCAGCTTGCTTTACTTTGGCTTTTTGGTGTTTCCTTTCCCAAATCAGTCTGAAATATCAAGGATTAAATTATCCTTATTGTGGTAAAATACATTAACATACATACATAACATAAATTTACCATTTTAACCACTTTAAGGTATACAATTCAGTGGCATTGAGGACATGCATGACTGGTGCACCCGTCACCACCCTCTGGTCCCAGAACACCTTCAACCCCACGAGCGCTCACCACCCCGGGAAACGGCAGTCTGCTTTCTGGCTCTCTGTATTTGCCTGTTCTGGGCACGTCGTAGAAACTGAATCACACCCCGTGTAGCCTCTGTGTCTGGCTTCCTTCCTCTTAGTGTTTTGGAGGTTCATCCACGATGCAGCAGGGGTCTGCAAAGGATTCCTTTTTCAGGGCTGAATAGTATTCCGTTGCATGGAGGGACCGTATTTTGCTTGTCCAGTCCTCTTTTGATGAAGATTTGGGTTCTTTCCACATTCTTGGCCACGTTCACTGCTGGTTATTGTGAATGTTTGTGTTCAAGTGTCTGTTTGAACTTCAGTTATTTGGGGCCCAGGGGTCTAGGAGTGATTGCTGGGTCATCTGGTCTACCTGCTGATCTGATAGTGACCAAGTGTATGCAATTGGGCAGCAAGGTGAAGGGAAGAGGAGCTACGGTGTTCTGAGGAGATGGGTGCCCGTCCTTCTGGGGAAACTGGGAGACCCCCGGGCAGGGGGCTGGAGCAACTGGGGCAGGAGCATCAGTGACCCCCCTCAGCGGGAAAGGGGTCTGGCCTGGGAAATAAATGCAAGGCCCTGTTGCTCAGTCATCACAGGAGGAGGGCTCGCAGGGCCGGGGGCAATGGTCTGGATGAGGATCGTGGGGTCCTGGGCTGCATCTGAGCCCACGGATTCCAGAATGCTGACACTGGCGCATCCCCTAACTTCTTCATCTCAGTCTGGGATCATGCACTTCCGTGGGCCTCCAGAAACCTTCGGTGATCCTCAGACCAGAGCACGAGACCAGAGAGGAGACAGACGTCCCCGGAATGCGCCAGGGAGGCCTCTCCTCTCTGGACTAAGGTGCCTTCCAACAAAGTCTTCCGGAACCATCTCTCTGTCAAAAGCCCTCGGGGTCCAGCTGTAGACGCAGGTCCACCTGACTTGGCGCACATCTTACTCAGAAGCTGTGTGATCTGTGGTCCCTGAACATCGGCTCACGCCTTGTCAAATGAAGACCGGCTCACGAAGCCGCCCTGCGCCCGGGCACGAGAGTCTGCATGGCCCCACACCCAGTGCAACGTGATCTTCAGAAAACGGCGAGGACAGGGCAGACTCGGACCATGGTGTGGTCCGGAAGCTTCCACGGGAAGAGCCAGAGCCCTGGGCCCCAGCCCAGGGTCCAGGAGTTCCCATCAGCAAGGCCACAAAATCTGAGAGAGATGCCATGGTCGGCGAGGGAGCCCCAAGCCCCACTGTCCCGTTCCCTGAAGGGCACCCTCCATGTGACTTGGGTCATTCCCGAAGTTGAGATGGCCAGGTCCTCCACTTCTGGTCACTGTGGTGTCTCAGAGTTTCCCGGGTCGCGGCCACACACAAGCCCCGCCTGCCTTACCCCTCTTGCCGGCTGGAGCTGCCCAGCAAGGTCTGTCATCGGACAAGAAAGTAGGACACGGAATCCAGGATCCCCACAGTGCCGAGGCCACAGAAGAGATGGTGGGAGCCGGCTCCAGGGCACCCACCCGGACACCACCTGGGCGCAGTTCTCCAGATGTCCCCACTGCCACCCCAGCCACAACCAAACCCTGGGTTTCGGGGGAAAGGCGGCTTCCAAGCTCATCTGTGACCTGCCCCCTCACTGACTGTCACCCATCCCCCCCCCCATAAGACAGCACCCTGTGTGCTTGGAACCAGAGGCCCCGGCCCCACCTCGACACAGGCACAGGCGGCTGGGGACAACACACGCGGTCTCCCAGAGGACCGGGTACTCACTGCAAGGCTCTGGCCCGACCCAGAAGGAGCCCCAGTGTGCGTGGTCCCTGCTGCTCTGTGCAGAAGCCCTCACGGAGGCTGTGTTCCGGGAGCCGGGCCTCCTGCGTGAAGGCAGGCTGAGGTCGGGTGGCTGCCCGGGCCTGGCCCGGGCACGAGGAAGCAGGCCTCTCAGGCAGCCCTTCCTCAGCCTTTCCGCTTTGGAAAGTGAATGAAAGAATGTTATTGACTTTGAGCGAGGGGTGGCGTGAAAGCCTCGGAGGACACCGGGAGGCCCCTCCCGCGAGGTGTCCACAGAGAGCGCGTTCTTCGGCCAATCATGACCACATGGCGTGTGTCCGAAAGTGTGCTTCGTGGAGCCGAGTTTGTGTGTTTTGACTTTTGACTGGCCAACCCAAACAAATAAATAGGACATCAAAGAAGCAGAGTGGGTAGAAGGACATCTGAAATCTAACCCCAGAGGCTGAGGCTTAAAAAAAAAAACACCCTTGGACATAAATCTGCAAATAAACTTTCCAAAGGAAAACATCTACTTCTTTCAAAACCCACCCTGATTCCGTGCTCCATCCCAAGTCCTGGGAGAGAGCTCCAGCTAGCCCTGGGAAGGAGGCGGCCGCGGTCAGGTGGCTCTGAGCCCCTGCCCGCCCGCTCTGCCCCACGCACCCGGCAGCCCCCAGCCAGGGTCACAGGGGCCACGGGGGCTTGTCCCCCTGACCCGGGCCCAGGGCCACTCTCCCTCTGGGTGTCGGAACCTGGCATTCTTGCAACTCTCCCTTGTGGAATTCCAAATTCGGATCCCGCTAGCTGCTGACAGAGAAGCCGTGACACTCATACCCATTACTAAACCAAGAAGTGCCACCCACGTCCTGGAAGCTGTCTCTGGAGGATTGGGGAGGTGATGGGAGGGCGGAGGGTCTGCTCGGCCCAGCCATCACGGGTGTGTGTGAGCCTGCGTGCGCACGCGCACCCGTGAATACGTGCGTGTGTGTATGTGCCCGTGTGCATGCGTGGGGAGAGGTGTTTGGGGGTGCGTGCACCCGTATGTGCGCACACATGTGTTGGCATGTGTCTACACGTGTGCACTCCCCACCACGGAAATCTAAGTCGGGGGAGAGGAGGAGAAGGAGCCGCATGAGGGGGGGCATGTTTCTCTCCTCGATGCTTCGAGCCTCCCAGACGTTTCCTGCACTGAAAGCGTCCAGTACTGCTTCTCTGCACCAGCACCCCCCCTTCTGTTTGGGAGAACAGCCGTCGTGTGAGCTCTGAGGAGCACCCTGACTTCTGCAGCTGCAGTCTGGTGGGGGGGGCAAGCCCCCAGGACCAGGCTGGGTTCCCAGGGCGTCACCTGCAGGGTCGAGATTTCTGCCTGCAGGGACCTCTTTGCTCAAGACCCACCCAGCGGAGCTGCCAGAGGAGGGCTGAGCAGCTGACGGACGCCCACGCCCGCTACACCCCGGCTCTACCCCTGGGCGCTGCTGGGCCAGCCAGGGGGCCGCTGGGGGTGCCCGCCACACAGCCATCACAGCTCTGAGCTGGTGGCCCTCACCTTGCGTGATTTGGGACAGTTTTCCAATTGTTCTCTCTGCTTCGGGACTCCAGGTGGCACAGGAGGAAAGATTTCTTCCTGATTTGCTTTCCCAACCCCTCCTCACCTGGCAATCCAGGGCCACTCGCCGAGCTTTTGTGCTGGAAAGAAAGAAGGTGGGGAGAGACAAACACACACACCAGGCCCACACACAGACACACGCACACACACGTGTCCACACCTACACACACACACAGACCCACAAGCACACACACAAACCTGTGGTCATTTTTCCAGTTCTAGGGAAACAAAAAAACCAAATCCCCTTTGGGGGCTGCAGGCAACCTTCCTTGACTTTTCGGAGGGAGACTCCCACGGGGGAGAAAGGGGGATCTGACAGTAAGGAGGAAAAACAGAACACGCCCCCAACATGATTCAGGGCCTTCCATGTGCCTCCAGAAACCCTCCATGATCCTCAGATAAGATGTATCATCCGGGGCCAGATGCTCCCCTCCCTCCTCTGGGCAGGGATGGAGAGGCCCCCGGAACGTTTGGCTTTGGGCTTTCCACAGTGTACTATTGGACCAGGAGGCTCCTTCTACTCCCCGTTATCTGAGCAACCAACCAAGAAACAAGAACCCAACTCGCTGACTTCAGAGGCTCCTTTCAAAGTGGGGGTGCTGGAGGGTCCTGCCCTGTCTGCTGACCCAGGGCGGGTGGTTGATGAGTATTTCCCGGGCTTGGCGCTGGTGCTGATCACCCAGGTCTATGCCAGGCCAGGCACTCGGCTGGCTGGGGAGGCGCTCAGAACCCCGGGGGGTCCTGGCCACCATGCCCTCCTGGGGCTCCAGAAGCAAGTGGGACAGAAGGTCTCTGAGCGTGGACGAGATGAGGTCTTCTGTGGTCAGCACACCAGCCCTATCTTCCTGGTGCCAAGCTGGGAGCTGGGGTGAGTTTGGAGTTGAGCAGGGCAGACAGAACCCTTGTGGATGGGCTGTTGAGGGAACCCTGTCCGACAGCAGCCACCGAACCATTACTACCCCTCTGCGGGGACTGTGCTGAGCTCCCCAAGCCCCAGCCAGCAGGAAGGACCCAGTTCTCAGGGTGACCAGCAGCCCTGGAGTACTCAGCTGCAGAGTTTTGCCTCTTCAGGCCATTAATTGGGAGCTTCTGAACCATTGGCTCAGCTCAGTCCTCCCCCAGCCCCACCTTCCAGGTCCTCAGGCATCTTCTGATCACTCACCTCCTGAAGCAGTTTCTGGGACACACTCTCCTCCAAGCACCAGTCGGTGGACCATGTTGTGTGGGACACAGCCCGGGTGGAAACAGCCCTCCAGGGATAGGAGGTGACCCGCCCATCTTAGCCCTGGTCCCTGGCCAGAGTGAGGCACAGGCAGGCCTCGGTGCACCAATGCATGGAGCTGTGAACGGACAGATAGACGGATGGACGAGTGATGACAGTCCTGGGCAGTCAGCCCTGGTAAGTGCTCAGAGCACAGTGTAAAGGGCACCTACCTCCCTGGAGAAGGCACTGCTCGGTCCGGAATTCAGAGGGCGTCGAGGCTTGGTGCAGAGAGACACAGGCAGGGAGGCTGGCCAGGCATGGGAGGGGCTTCGGACAGACCGGCGCCTTGGTCTCACGAGACCCCAGCGCCAACAGTGACAGTGGAGGTGACCACCTCACCATGGGCCCCACACACGAGAAACGTGCAAGATGGGGCTGACCCCTTCACCTGCCCCGCACGTTCCCCACCTGCCAGATCAACAGAGAGCCAACCGCTCACGGGGAAGAGCCAACCCACCCAGCCAGGAGGCTGGGGACCAGGGGCAGACGGCCTCCCGCTCCACGGGAAGATGCAGTTCTTCCAGGAAGCAGGCGAAGTTGGGAAAACCATTAGGCAGGCACTGGGAATGGGGAGGGTGTGCTCCACCAAAGCACCCCTCCCTCCGGAGCTGCCAGCAGAACTTCTGAGATGAGCCTGAGGGTAGACAGTCATGCACCCACGCTCTGAAGTCTGCCATCAATGTCTTCACGACGGAGCTCTATCCCCATTTGCTTCTGGTAAAGGGGTCATGCGTGGAGGCTCCAGGTCTGGCGTTTTCCCTGGGTCCTCGGCAGCACTGGCCAAGTTCATACTGGGGTCTTGCTCACGCTGCCCGGGCCCCACCCTCTCTTGCTTCTCCTGGCTGTGGATGTTCCATACCCCAGAGCATCCCCCACACCCCACACAGCCTTGGACACCTCTAACCCTGCGGGGCAAGTCCCCCAAGCTCCCACCTGCCCCTCAGAAGGCCAGCAGGAAGGAGGTGCGGGTCATTGCCCTGCCTTCCCTCCGCCTCTGTCCTGAAATAATTTGGGGATAGGCTGTAACATAATGAGTGCAAGCATTTACCTGATGAACATCTCAGGAGGGGGCAGCAAAATGCCGATAAATGCCAAACTCCTGCTTCTGGAGAGCCAGTGTCATGGATCAGTGCGTCCAGGGGTGTCTGGAACATTCCCAGGGAAAATAAAACAATTATTTTTGACAACTTACATCAATACCATCTACATTTTTTTCCCTGTACGGCTCTCCCCTCCCCCACCCCACGGCCGGCCGTTCTCTGCTCATCTGTGTCTTCAGGAAACAGAGCCGGGAAACTCAATAAGCCAATTGTTAGCCCCATCGATCTTATTTGGGGGCCTGAAAATTCAGCAGACAGCACAGTGTTAAATTATTAACTAAATGTTTCCACTAGCTGGGGACATGCTTCTGTAAAGACCATCTAGATGAACAATGGCCTCTTTATGAAATTAACAGCCAAAGGGACTGGTAAGGACAGGGAGCAGAAGTCACAGAGTGACCAAAGGAAGGTGCCCGCATACCCCTCCACACGGGGGGAGAGGAGCAAAGCGGGGCACTTGGTGAGGGGGGTGCTTCCAGACGGCAGAGCTACTGGGGGCCTCCTGGAGGAGGCAGAGCATGTGGCTGGCAAGATTTAGCCCAGGGCACAGTCATGCCCGACAGTGTGGGCCCAGAGGCCCTGGGCCAGGAAGAAGGACGCGTCAAACCGCATGCCCTGGTTAGCCAAGCGGCTGACTGTGATGGCAGAGCACCCACGGGACAGGAGGAAGCTGGGAGGGCCTGCCAAGCTCCTGGTGCGAAGCGCTCAGACAGGGACCGATGCTGGGAGGAGCTCACAGATGCACCCGCCCCACCCCCAGCCAGGCTTCTGCCCCCACTGGTGTGGGGAGGTCACAGAGGCAGTGACCGGAGCTCACTCAGCCTCCTTCACCCCAAGCAGGGGCCAGGCCGTGTGCCAAGGGCTGGCAACACAGGGATGGGGGTGGAGCGCGTGCAGACAGCCATTCTCTGTGGAAGCTTCCAGTCTGGTGCAAACTTGACTGCTGAGCTTCATGCCTTGTAACCGTCTCCTGAAACGGGTAACCAGGGACACCCCACAGCCCCCATCAGTGTGTCGGACCACCATGAGGAGCAGACAAAAACGAGGAAGCGGGATGCCCCGGATCACACACAGCCTCTTAGTTCAAAGATGAGAAATATCATAACTCAAAACTGGAGTGAGGCCTGCTTCAAGCCAAAGGGCCAAATAATTTTCCCATGCCCGCTTCACCCCGCTCACGGCAGCCGCCGGAGAAGCTCGCACATGGGCCTCTGAGGGCAGCTCTTCGCTCTGAGCCCCAAAACCCACAGTCCACACGGGGTCCATGGGGGAGTGCAGGAGCATTTCCGAGAAGAGAATCCCCTCACGGCTCCCGAAGGACTTCCAGGTGCTTGTGAGACGCTCCGGGAGAAATGAACAACCATGCGTCTGGGGCAGCCATGGGGCCACCCACTAGTTCAGCCATGGGGCCACCCACTAATTCAGCGGCAGCTCCTAGCTCATCTGCTCTCCGCCTGCCAGGAAGGTGGCTCACTGGATCAAGTGGCTACCACTTGGGAACACGCTCAGTGGGGCTCCGGCCCACCTACATGAAAAATAACAAGAGCTCACAAGGGTCCAGCATGTTCTTCTGCACCAGCTCTGTTCTAGGTGTTTACCTGAGTATCTCATTCAGCTGTCACCACGAGCCACATGAATCAGAGACCGGAGGCCCCGAGAAGGTAGGAGACTCACGCAGCCTCCCGTCCGGCCAGGGGTGGAGCCGAGATGGAACCCAGTCCACCTGGCTTCAGAGCCCCACACGCACGACACATCACAGAGACGCTACTCGGCGCAGCTAGGATGGCTCGTGACGGATGCAACACCGCCCGAAACGGAGCTAGAGAGGCTTTGCCTCCCTCCCCCAGCCCTGCCAGCCAGCACCCCCGGGGCAGACCAGCGACCCCGTTCTGATTCCTAGCTCTTCACCAGATTAGTTTCACCCGCCTCTGAGATTCACACGCCGAGACTCATGCTCTCTTGTGTAGCCGCTTTCTGCTCAATGTAATGATGATTGAGATGTATCCACGTGCTGTCGCGCTTTTTGGTAGTTCCTTCCCCGTCATCTCCGAGTAGTATCCTACGGCATAAATAGATCCCAGGTTGCTGATCCGTTGCCCTGTGGGCACGGTGTGTGGGGTTATTTCCAGATTTGGGCTATTGTGAATATAGTCGCTACCAACAGCCATGGACAAGCTTGTGGACCTAAGTTTTTATTTCTCTCATGTAAGTTATGTAGGTGTAAAGTCACTGGGTCACAGGGTAAGTGTATATCTAGGTTTATAAGACATCACCCCGTTGTTTTCTAAAGGAAGGAATCATTCTGCACCCCCACCAGCCATGGTCGGCTGTCCAGGTTGCTCCTTTCCTCGCTGAAATTTAGTGTCATTGGCCTTTTAAATTCTAGCCATTTTAGTGGGTACAAAATAGTATCTCAGTGTGGTTTCAGTATGCATCTCCCTGATGACTAATGAGGAGCCTATTTTCACATCATGGTGCTTTTTAGTCTTGGGTGTAATTGCTTTTGTGAAACCTTTGTTCAACTCTTTTGTCCACTTTTTTTTTTTATTGGATTATTTGTCTTTTTGTTGGTTGATTTTTAGGAGCTCTTTAGAAGATACCGTCCTTAGTCATTTATATGTATGGCAAATATTTTTTCCCAGTACATGGCTTGCCTTTTAACTTCCTTAACTGAGGTTTTTGATTAAAGGATATTTTTAAATGCTTTGTGTTAAGTGCTTTTTTTTTCTGGCTTTTTTTTTTCAAATTTTTTTCTGTTTCATTTTCTATCTCCTCTTTTCTTCTGGGACTTCAGTTACACATACACCAAATAGTGTCCCACAGGTTATTGTGGCCCTGTTCATTTTTGTTTCAATTTTTTTTTTATTATTTCGATTGGATAATTTTTATGGATCTGTCTCCAAGTTCACTTGCGCTTTCTTCTGCCACCTTCAACTTGTTTTTAAAGCCCATCCAAGGACTTGTTCATTTCACACATTGTCCTTTTCAGTTCTAGAAATCCTATTTGGTTCTTCATTACATTTTCCATTTCTCTGGTGGTATTTCCTACCTGTTCACTCCTTATGATCATCTTTTTATTTACATCTTTAGACATATTTGCAGTAGCTTCTTTAAAGTTTTTGTTGCTAATGCCAACATCTGGGTCTTATCAGAGTTGGCTTGTCTTGACTAAGCTTTCTTCTGACTATGGGTCACATTTTCCTGTTTCTTTGTGCATTTGGTACTTGCTTTTTATTTTATCCTATGGGGCATTGCACGTGACACATCTTAGAAACTCTAGTTTCTGTGATTTTCCTCTGGAGAGTGTTGGTTTTTGTTCTAGCAGAACTTTCAGTCTCACCTTGAGCTCACCTTGCAGAAGCTCAGCTAATACTTGGCCAGGATGTGCCTGTCTCAGCCTTGCTGTCACTCTCAGGATGTAGGCTTTACTCTTAAGGCATGGCCTGTCCAGGCTTTTAGTGGAAAACCAAAGACGTTCCCCAAGCCCCTCTAAGTTGACAGGACTCCGATTCCAGATTCTCTCCCCGCCGCTGTGTGGTTGCTCAGCTCTCGAAACCTTCCCGCTGTTGCCTGTGGCTGGGCCTCTTGCCGTCTCCCCCAGGCATGGTCAGCACAGGACTCAGCCCAGGATTTGGAGGGGTTTGATGCACACTGGGGATCCCCTGTCTGTGGCCCCTTCCTCTCCAGGATTTCCTCCTTCCACCCACAGCTGCCCTGGCAACCTCCAACCCCATCCTCTGACACCTCTATCTGATAAGACTATGGCTTTCTACTGGAGTTCTAGCTGCCCCACGGGGTGTGGATGGGGTGGTGGCCTCCACGAGAAAGCCAGATGACTGTGGGACTTCACCAGTAGAAATCTTTCTTTCAAGGGTTGGTGCCCTGAGGTTTCTACCTGCTTCTAGTCACTCCCTAATGCCTTCCATTTTTAAATATATATATATATGTATATATATTTTGTCCAGAATGTATAGTTCTCATCTGCCGGAGGAGGAGTCCAGTGCAAACTACTCTGCCTCACACTCTCCCAGCTGTTGGTTCTGAGTGTGTCACCCGGGCTCCGCAAGACCCCCATCCTGGTCACCCCTCAGACCCTCCATGCTGCCTTCTGGAGCTCAGTTTTTCTTGGCGGCCTTCTTGCTCCACCCAGAGCTGTTTGATGCCCCCACCCCGGGATCCCGGGAGCCAACAGAGCCCCACAGAGGCCGTGTGGCTGTGGGCCAGGGTCTCCACCACGCAGGAGCAGTCTGAGGGGCTGCCGAGGAGCGGGAGTATAAAAGGGGGCATTGAGGGGCGGGCTCCAAGGAGACTCATTCTCCATGAGGGCCCCACAATGTGGGCTTTGTGAGGCCTGGCAGGGCTGAGCTAAGCGGGAATTTTCCTTTTTCTCCTAGGGAGAGATTATTTAATTTAAAAATAATTGAATGTGGAAAATGTTGGATATGGAAACTGTTTATCAGGTTTCCTTTTTTGTTTCTCCCGTTGGCTTTGCCCCATGGTGGTGAGCAGCAGCGCCCTCCCCCCGCAGGTCAGCAGAGGTGTCTGTGCTGTGTGTCCCGTACAAAGTGGGAAGGGGCCTCGGGTTTCCCAGAAGATGAGCCTCCGGCTGCTGATGTGGCTGTTGTGGGTAAAGGGGCTGCAGAGAGTCGGGGGTCTTGGGGGGACGCTGGGGCCAGCCTGCCTGGAGGTAGCGTCCATCTGAATGGATAAGTCTGGCCCGCTGGTCTCTCAACATGTCCCCAGGTGGATTCCCCATCAGTCCTCTCTGGGTGCCCTGTGGTCCCCCCAAGACAGCCAAGGCTTCCTCATGACCCCCCCATTCTGTCCGGGGGCCCCCTTTCCCTCATCTCTACCTGCCCCTGTCTCCCAGGGGTTGTGCAAAAACCACCTCCTCCCTGAAATGTGTCCTGATGGCAAGCCAGGCCCGCTGCCTTCAGGCTTGGATCGCACTTAAAACAGCGTCCACCGTCCCTTTCGATGCACACACTCCACTTTGAATGGGCCAGTGGCTGCGTGGGGAAGGGCCTGCTTCAGGTGCACACTGATCCCTGGTGTCTGGCCAGTGCTTGCCCGTGTCTGCGGAGGGGCTGAGCAGACCGCACATTTGACCAGTCACTTGAATGGCTCTGAGCAGGGGCTGCCGATCATATCCACGTGGCTCCGGCCTCCCTCTCCCCAGGTGTCCGTGTTCTCATCCGAGACAGCCCATGACGTCTGTCTCAGGGGCTCACACTGCAACCTTGCCCTCCCCCAGAAGCACTCGGCACTGGCATGGGGGCCCAACCAGGCTCAGGGAAGCCCAGAAGGTGTCCCACAGCCTCACTGCGAGCTCCTTGAGGACTCAGAAGATCCAGCTATTGAGTCTTGTCCCAGGAGGGTAGGAAGAATCCAGAACGGTGTGTGACCCTGGGAATGCAGGAGGGGGTTGGGATGGTACCTCCCAGGCCACTCACCCTGGGATTATGATCTCTCGTCAGGTTCCATACCAGGCAGACGTGCAGAGAGGAAGCAGGGCAGCCAAGAGCAAGCCGAGATGCTGAAAGGGCCTGTGGCTCCGGTTCCGGATGGGGGATCCAGACGAGGGAGGGAGAGACCCCTGGCCACTAGCTTCAGTCCCAGAAGGGGTCTGGGGTGCCCTGGACCTCCCACGGGGGGTGACTTAGGTCCCTCTGATAAATGCTGTCTGTCTGCCCTACCAGGTCCATCCCCATCCCTTCTGCACCCAAGGTGCACTGTGTATACAGTAGGTGGGTGCCCAAGTGCTGTGGAATGAATGCAAGAGGCAGCCAGGGGCCAGCTGAGGGCAGCACAGTGGGGGAAGTCAAAGCATTCTCATCCTGCTGGGCAGGGTCAATTCCTGTTCAGGGCCGCTGAGCCAGAGTCATGGGGAGGGGTCACTGACCGATTTGGTGCATGGCATTGGTGCCCCTCTGACTTCCGGGCCATGCCATGGTGGACAGGCAGGTCCTGAGCTGGGGAGGAGGCCAAGCTCAGGGCCCCAGTGAGGGCAAGCTGCAGCTCGTGTTGACCTGGCCCTGGCCCCACCTTGAGTTCCCCAGCGCTTTCCCTAGACAAGCCCTGGCCATGGGGGCCCGGGAGGGGGGGGGGCACCACCTGCATCCCTCCTGGCCCTTCCCATGTGGCCACGGGGTCCTCTAGGCATCCCCAGGACTGGTGCTGGGCCCTGGGTCCTCCTGAGGATTTGGCCCCTGGCCTGTGTGTCTCAGCGGCTCCTCCCGCCTAGGCCAGAAGCGAGCTGCCGGTCAGGCTGCTGGGCATGGAGAATGCATCTGGTGGCAGGAAGCAGAGCTTTGCTTGGAATACGGAGAGGAGTGCAGAGGGGAGAGGAGAGGAGCACCGAGGGGAGGGGAGAGGAACATGGAGCGCAAGGGATGGCGCTCAGCGAGGGCAGGAGTGGCCCCAACATGGTCTCAACCCTGGGCCCCGGGTGTTTCTCTGCAGGTCTGACTGTGAGCCTGAGGCCCACGGCTCTGCAGGGTCCCTGGGAACTGCCCCGCCCCCACTGCCCCCCAACCCTGGGCCTGGGCCCTGAGCTTTCTGGAGCAGACATTCACTGCCTGGCTGGGCCCTTGTTAGTATTCGTGTGCAGGCCTGGGGGAAGCAAAGCAAGAGTGCAGGAGAGAGGCGAGCAGGAGGCCTGCTATTCAGCACCGTCCCTAAAATCGTGGGCCCAGGGCAGGGGACAAAGAGCCGTCCACATCAGAGCACCAGAGCGTTCACAAAGGCGGTCTGAGTGTGCAGGGCCACGTGGAGGGGTGCAGAGAGGCATCCTCGGGCCTCTCTTCCAGCTCCTCTTGCGAGGTGACCTTGAGTGCCAGGTGCCCCCCAGCCACAGGCGGGGCTCCTGACACCAGCCCCTGGGGTCTGCAGAGGACAGTCGTCTTCCCGCAACGGGGGCCGGGGCTGGCTGAGTGCAGGCTGGTGGGGGCCAGGGACGAGTGACAGTGGTGGCCCGACAGGCTTCCCGCGCACAGTCACCGTGCATTATTACATTTCAGGAGCCAGAAGGCGATGCGTGTTTGCACTGTTTTGTCAGCAAGAATCCACGACCCGCTCGCCCTGCCCCCGCCCGTGTCAGCAGCCGACGGCCGGACTGTCTGGAGGAGGCATTCCCAGACCTGCTCTCTGGCTCCCAGCGAGGGTCCCCACCCCAAGGCAGATAAGATAGAGCCGTGTCGGGGAGGAGGTGCCGACGGGGCCGCACCGGCACGCTGTGAGTGATAAAAGGGGCTTCAGAAAGGTGCTGACGTGGCCACCGCATTTAATGAGGTCATCGTGCAAGCTGCTGCCCCGATAACCTGGGGGTCAGGCGCCCACCAAGTGGCAGGGGCGGGAAGCGCCACCACCCGTTAAAGCCCGGCGTCCACTCGTTTCAAGCGGTCATCCTAAACCCAGCAGGCGTATCCCTGTCCCAGGGCAGCCCAGGGGAACCCAGCCGGGGCGCTGGTGGCAGAGCTGCAAGCCCAGGGCAGCAGGCGGCCGGGGTCTTGGGGCGGCCGTCAAAGCCAGCTCCCGCTGCGCCTTCTCCTGCCCGCCGGGCCAAGGGTCAGCTCTGGGGGCCTTCACGTCTCCACAGCTGGGTGGCCTGTGGGATCGCTGCTGTCGGGTTACGCACGGCGCTAGGGCCGGCCCGACACCATGCAGGGTGTGGGGAATCAGGGGCCTGGCTGGCCTGGCTCTGGGTTTGCTCAGGCGCCCTCTACCATGATCGCTCAGTTCCGTTGCCTCCAACCCAGGACTCGGGCTGCCTTCCCCAGCCCAAGTCCCTAGCATGAGTGGGGAAACAGAAGTCAGAGGTGCGCTCCCTTCCCTGGGAAGCCTGCTCTCGAAAGAGCTGAGTGCCCTTGGAGAGGCCCCCTGACCCCCTCTCCTGATCCCCATTTCCCCATCTGTGTGGCCTGGGGCTGCGGTCCGGGCCTGGGTAGGTGAGTGTGCAAGTGTGAAGCTCCTGGCAAGCAGGGCCCACAGCACAGGCAGCTTCCCAGGTGGCCCCCAGATCTGGGGGTCCAAGGGGCCTCCTCCAGCTCAAGAGCAGAGCCAGGTGTCCCAGCACACAGCTGCCTCCCCAGGCCAGGGCTCTGGGTCTGTGAGGCACGCCCCACCCCACCCCGATGCAAAGGCCAGTGCTTCCCTCTTTCCAGGCTTCATTTTCGAGCCCAGGGTGGTGGCACCTGGCCAGTCCTAGCCATCCTGGGTCACACGGCCCAGCCCCTACAGAGCCCACTCTGAAGGAGGTGTCACGGCTGCATTTCGGCTCTTTTTACTTCGGGCCTTGGGAAAAAAAACAAATCAGAAAACCATTTCCAAAAATAGCTGGCGGAGAGAGGGGACTGTCTGGGCCGCTGGGGATGACAGAGCTGGCATGAGCGGCCTCCCAGACCCAGGCAGACCAGGCTCACTGCGCAGCCCCCAGTGGGCCCCACGTCCTGGGAACGGTCATCAGTTGGCTAGGGCGGGCATGGTATTGCAGATGGTATGGCCACTGGCTTGGGGGTGTCTGAGCAGAGCCGAGCCCCCAGGGGTGCACCCAGGCCCTGCCCGGTGCCTGTCTGCATCCCGGCCACACCCTCACTTGCTGGGCACTGGGCAGACAGCGGAACCCCCACGGGGCCTGGCAAAAGTTGGGCCCCACCCCCAGCCTTGCAGGTGGAAAAGACCCTCTTCAGGGTAGGTGCTCTGAAGCCCCACTGAGAGATTTCTGACCTGGGAACACATGTTCACCTGGCTGCGTTTAGGAGAAAACTCTGTCCTGGGACCCAGGAGCTCCGCAGGGCCTGTCTCTGTAGGGACTTGCAAGGAAAGGGTGCCAGGCAGCAGGTGCTAGAGCTCTCCAAAGAGGGTGATCTTCACCCCTTGAGGCCGCCCCACCCTCCCTTGTCCTGAAGCTGGGTGCCCAGGTCCGTGGAGGCCTGAAGGACTTAGCCAGGTCCAGGGCCTCGGCCCGCCCCTCCCCTGCGACGGTGGCAGCTGGGTACCCGAGGGCACCAGGAGTACCTTGACCTTTGTTCAGGTAGACTGGGTGATTTTTATACTTTTCATGCAAAAATTCAGAGGAAGTTGTTGCCTTTTATTCACCCCCCCCCCAGCTCCATAATAATAGCCACATTGGCTCTGGAAGGTCTGAGCCCGCCAAGTCCACCTGTCAGAGAAGGAAGCCAGGGGTGGACAGTGAGGTCCCTGCCAGGCAGAGGTTTGTTTGTCCCCTTCTCCCCAAAACAAAGGGGCTCTGAAAAATTTTCAGCGGGCTTCAGCCTCGTTTTCAGATGAAACCAAGCCTCCCTCCCCCTGAACTCCACGTTTTACCATCAGGAATGCCTTCCTTCCAGAGGAAGGACACGGGTCCAAACCACGTCACGGCCCTCAGCAGGACCCGGCTGCCCAGAGCAGGGGCCACAGGGGCCTGGAAGGTGCTGCAGCACCCAGGGCACCCCCCCCCGCGACCCACAGAGCATCTCACTTGGCGCCAGTAGCTGCATGTTTGATCCCTTTCTCTCTTCCTCTGTCTCTGTCTCTCTCTGTCTCTGTCTCTCACTGTCTCTATCTCTCCCTCTGTCTCTTTGTCTGTGTCTGCCTCTCTGTGTCTCTCCCTGTCTCTATCTGTCTCTGTCTGTCTCTCTGTCTCTCTCCATCTGTCTCCCTCTCACCTGGTCTCTCTGTTCCCCCACCACCACTCTCCAGCCCACTTCAGAGGCTCTGGCCCTGGTGGGAACTCACTTCCTCTTCCCGATCAGGGGGCCCCATGGTGCCCACGACTTGGTTCTGAGGCCCCTGGGGGTCAGGAGAGGCAGGTGCTCAAGGGGGCCCAGCTGTGCCAGCATATCAGCCTCAGCCGGGTCCCCACCCCCAGACCCAAGAAGCACGATGGACATCCAGAGGGGACACTCTTGGGAGGGAACATGCCAGCGGCCATCCTCTGGGGGGGGCCCTGCCTGACCCCGCAGTGCAGTGCCGGGGGGGGGGGGGGCTCGGAGCTTGCTGAGCTTGGCCTCGCCAGCCCCCAGGTCGCCCGCCCCTCGCCCCTCGAAGACCACACCGCCCAGCCCAGAGGCTCTGTGGCCTCTGGCAAGGATGGCAGTTTTAATTGTTTTCCTTCCTAAGCGCCCTCCGGGTCCCTTTCCCCTTCACTGCCTCGCCTCGCCCCCGGCTGCTAACTGCGCCCCCGGCTGCTAACTGCGCCCGGGGGGGGGGGGGGGGGGGGGGCGGGATTCCAGTAACGTTTCCGCCTCTGCGTTCTATCACTTTATTTGTTCTCGGCCCCCTTGCCTTTCTTCTCCCTCCTCGGGCCCAGCCTCTGTGATTAAGCCTCAAGGTCTCCTGCTGCTTTTAATAGGCCTGCAGGCCTGGCCATCTGATGAGGGCAGACTGGCGCAGCTCGTCCCAATCCTGGCGCTGGAGCCTCCTGATGCACGGTATCAATCACGACTGTCAAGCCATTCAGGCCCTAAATACATCCACCCAGTATAAAATTATACCAAACAGGAAAAAAGGGCTGTCATTGGCCTCATATTGAAAACAGACATTAGCCCCCGCCCCTGCCTAGCCCCCCCAGTTTCAGGGCCCCCACCGGGGCCTCGGCCCCATCTAATGAACAATAGGTAGCTCGGGGCGTGGGTCAGCCACATTTGGTACTCATAAAAGTTCCGTTTCGTGTGCAAAAGTGACGCAGAGGCTGGGGGCCGGCTGCATCACCGAGGGGGGCCTAGGTGCAAACACAAGGGTGCGCTTTGGGGCGCTCGCCCTCTGGGCTTGGTCCCGAGAGTGTCTGGGGCCTCCGTGCGGAGCCAGCAGGGGGCCAGGCGGAGGGCCATTTCTGGGCAGTACCCCGAGCTGGTGGCTGCGTGGTGCTGAGCCCCCAGTCCCAGCTGCAGGGGCCGGGGGGGGGGTGCTCGCATGCTGGCCCCCAGGCAGATTCCTGCACCCCTGGGGGTCGCCCCTGTGGCCGGGACTGGCCTGCTTCTCCGTGCTCCCCAGCTGCTGCTGCTTCCTCCTGGAGGTTGTCATAAAAGTTAACCGGGTGTGAAATGTGGTAAAAGTTTATGACGGTGGATAATCTACCCCCGACCTGCTCAGAGCAGGAGCTCGGCTGCTCACCTGCAGGCGGCATCACGGGTCCCCGCAGCCACTGGCCGGGTCCCCACAGCTCCGGGGGGCAAGGGGAGGCCCAGGGCACCTCCGCTCACCTCTTGAAGGTAGACCTGGCTGCATCCAGCAGCCCTCTGTGCTGTCTGGGGTCGTCCCAGGTTGCCGCTCTCGAGGCCGGTCCCCACTGTGGCCACGAGTAATCCACATAAATGCTGAGTTGGCCACAGGCTGGTGACATGTACTGTCCACTGACATTTCATTCATATTGCCTCCCGTGAGATCTGCAGATGGACAGCGAGGAGGCTCAGGCCGGCCCCCGTCCTCCTGGGGGGCTCCCAGCTGCAGAGCCCCTCCTCCCCCAGAGATCGTGCTGGTTCCCCGCTGAGCCAGGACCTGCTCTGCAAACCTGCAGGGGTCTCTCCAGAGGCCAACCTGGGGCCTAGGGACCCTCACGCAGCTGAGCCCCGGGCTGCTTGGCGCACACGGGCCTGGCCACAGGTCCTGAGAGAAGGGGAAGCCGTGGTCTTCCAGGCTCTTGGTGGCTCTCCATGCTTGTGGAACTGGTCCTTGGTCTAGACACTTGTCTGGGGAGAGCCTGAGTGGATCACCATTAGTGAGTGAAACAGCATCACAGGTCAGGTGACCAGGAATTCCGAAATTCGTGGCATTGGAGGGACGGTAAGGGATGGATGGAGGACTTGGCCTGGCTCTTGGCATGTGAGTCCCCACGTCACTCCTCAGCTGGTACTGCCCAGGCCTGGGGGTCCCCTCAAGCACAGGCATTTCAGAGGCGCTGACCACAGCAGTGGGCAGGAGGGCAGGGGGCCTCAGGGGACTGTGGGGGAAAAGAAGAGCCCAGAGCCCCTTCCGGGGGCAGAGCATCCCTGGAGGAGGGCTGTCGCTGGGTGCAGCAGGGGTGTTTGCAGAGGGGTCCTTTTCTCTCGGGCAATAGAATGATCTCCTTCCCCTTCGAACTTGGTGAGGAAACGCCGGTTCCATAGCCCAGGCCGAGCGACCCAGGACACGGACCCCTGAAATCCGGACCCAGCTTCCAGCAAGTCCCATCAGGTTAGAGAAGGCAAGGGGCCGTGTGTCTGATGCGCAATCCTGCAGAGGCAGGACAGGGACGCCCGGATGTTGAAGGCCGTGTACGGGGAGTGTGGGTGGGGCTCAGGGAGGGGAGCGCCCTGTACGCAGGTGGGGGAGAGGGGAGCCTGCGGAAGGTGACCAGAGGCAGAAGAACATAGGGGGCTGGCAGGCCCCGCATCACAGTGGGTGCGCTGGAAGGGAGGCGGTCTGCCGGGAGCGTCAAGGGGAGCAAACCACGACAGCGGAGGCAACCGTGGAGGCCAGCTGGGGGGTGCTGGGAGCCAGGGGCC
This sequence comes from Eumetopias jubatus, assembly GCF_037043125.1. Taxonomy (NCBI): domain Eukaryota; kingdom Metazoa; phylum Chordata; class Mammalia; order Carnivora; family Otariidae; genus Eumetopias; species Eumetopias jubatus. The sequence goes on along the minus strand of NW_028274810.1, from coordinate 105,248,524 downwards.
CCGAAGGCCCAGACCAGCAGGGCCGTGGGGCGGGGGGAGCTCTGGGTGCCGCACACGCACCTGGGGCCCGTGGCTGGAGGGGGCAGGAGAGAGGCCACCAGGAGCTGGACACAGAGCCGTGGGGCTGAATCCCTTCCTCCCCTCACAGCCGCTTCTGCCCCTTGCCCCCCGCCGCCGTCTTCCCGAGGGCTCCACACACGCGCCTTTTGTGTCCATTTTGTCAGCGTTGGGGAGCAGCTTGGCCTCGGTTTCCCTGTGAGCAACTGGTAGCTGAGCCCTCCGAGGGCAGGCATGCGGGCCGTGTGCTGACGGTGGCTTGCAGCCAGGATGAGGCAGGGTCCTGGGAGACAGGCTGTGGCCGCCGTGGCTCAGTGGTGTCCCCAGGAGGTGCTGTCAGAGGCTTTCCCGACTCTGGCTCTCAGGGGCATGGTGTGGAGAGGCCCCAGTTTGGGAGGGTGTGCGTCAGTGACAGTAAGAATAGGGACAGCTTCCACTCCCGGGGACCACGCCGCACTGAGTGCCATCCACACGTTCGCCCGCACGACTCTCACGACCTGCCCCCCAGTGGGGACGCTCAGCGCTCTGGGGTCACGTGGATGAGAGGGCCGAGCTGGTGGAGGCTGAGCCCCTGCCCCAGGGAGACAGAGCCGGACGGGGCGCCGGGGCATGGCTCCTGACCGCTTGTGCCACCAGCCGATCCCAGGGCTCTCCTCCCCCAGACACCCCCAGGCATGAGCTCAGGCATGACTGTGGGTGAAGACACTCAGCACCGGCCCCTGGGGCCCCTCGTGAGGACAGCGATCGGCCCCTCGGTGATAGCTGCCGCCTACACCTTGAACCAAGGGCAGTTTTAAGTATCCAAGATCCTCCGCAGTCTCGTGGAGACAGTGCCACTTGCTTCCCCATGACTCTCATGCCCGTTAGCAAGCTTCCCTAATCTTAAGTAAACAGTTCCCGTGCATCCCTCAGCAGGCAGCAGGCAGACGGATGCTGCAGCCTCCCGGAGCAGACCCCGGCCTGGCCTACGGAGCGACGCCCGTGGGAGGGGAGGCCGGTGCTGGAGATCTCGCTCTCCGGAGGAGCAGAATTGTTGCTCTCGTTGAGCCCCCTCCCCTGTTTGCAGAGCGCTGAGCAATGAAAGCCAGAGCTGGCCCTCTGAGTCCTTGTCGCATGCAAACGTCCCTGGTCTTGCTCAAGCCCCAGGGCAGCCCCACCAGACAGGCACTGCCCCCATTTCACAGATGAGCAAGCCCAAGGCCAGGAAAGTGAAGTCAGGGGGCCAGGTCAGGCAGCTGGAGGTGATGAGCGAGCAGCTGGTCGGGGTGCTGCCCTGAGGGCAGGACAAACTCAGAGGCAGGGTCCTGGAAGCTGGCCACCTCACCGCCCCCCCTCCGCCAGCCCCGTGCACTGAGAACATCCCCAAACTGCAGAAATGTTCAGGGAACTGAGCCACCTGCTGTCTAGGTGATTGGGATGCTGGGTCTGCAAGCAGATGGGGCAGATTTGCTTGGAGTAAACGCACAGGCCTGTGCCTTGCCCAGATGCAGGGCCCACACAGACACAGAGTGGGGTCTTCCAGGCCCTCGACCCTGGCCCGGCGGGAGCCACCATGATCCACAAGTGGGCACAGACAAGCTTCTGCCCCACAAACAGCCCCACGCCCAGAAGGAGGACCCGATGCCCAGGAAGCAGATCTTGTCTGCCTTGTTCGAGTGCTCCCGTGGGTCTCGTGCCCCCGCTCAGGCTGTGAACGGGGGGCCTCGTGGTCAAGCCTAGCCAGGAGCCACCTTGGAGAGAGAGGACACTTGCCTCCCTGGGAGCTGTGTTCTCTCTGCCTCTGGAGCCCTGCTGTGTTCGCGATGCCCTTTCTGAGTGAGCAGAACACCTCTTCAAAGCACCCGCAACGGCTATGTGCATCTGGCAGAGGGTCGTCTCTTCCTGAGAAGCCTGCCCGCCCTGGCTGGGCTGGAGAGGCTCCCACAGCCTCCTCCCCTCCCTGGTCCTGGCAGCATCGGCCGTGGGAACCACGGTGCCATCCATGGGGCCGAGCTGAGAAACCCCACCAAGGTGCCTGGGGGCATGCCCTCCGCGTGGCTCACATGCAGAGTTTTCTAGAGCCTTGGGCCTCCCCCCAGCCCCCCTCCTCCCTTCCCTGGATCCAGAAAGCACAGTTCTCCCTACAGGCCCCAGGCGAGCACCCCTGGGAGAGATGCAGATGGCTTCCACAGAGACAGCCCTCCCGGATCCCGCTCTGACGATTAACCCACTTCTCGGCAGAGCGGCTCACGGGCTCCCAGGGGTCCGCCTGTGATGGAGGAGCAAATACCAGTGGTTCTCAACCACGGGCCACATTGCCTTCCACGAGACACTGGCAATGCCCACAGACAATTTTGGCTGCCACCGCAGGGTAGAGCCCAGGAACACTGCTCGCCACCCAGCGGTGCCCAGGACAGCCCCCAACAGCAGAGTGCGGTCCGCAGCGGGGAAGTGGAGAAGCCCGACCCGAGGCTGCGGTCTTAATGAAGCCAGACCACTGACCTGTATTCACGCTGTTGCAAAACGGCACCCCAGGGTGGATCTTGCTGGGCGTTCAGTGTGATGCCAGGATTTGAGAACATAGAAGCCATTGCTCCTGAAGGAAGCCGCGTGCAGGCAGCGCCCACGGTCCCACGGGCCTTGGCCCTCGTGGGCTGTGCCTGTTCCATTCCTGTGCACCTGCTCTGACCTCGGGGCTCAGCGTGGACCATGCAGCCCCGGTTCAGTGGGCCCTTCTCCACCTGGGAGGGCGGTTTGTCCCGGGTCCCCAAATGCAGATAAACGTCCCCCTCAAACTCCAGGCTCAGTCTCCAGGAACTTGGATAAGCCGACCAGAAAGGGGTTTTCTCCAGACACAAGACCCTCACCCGCCCTAAGTTAAGAGGGCACTTAGGGGCGAGCCCCGGACAGCATGAGCCGCCGTAGGAAATCTTCTACCGCCGACCCTCGCCCTCCGCCCTGCCAGGGCCTCCGCGAGCAGCAGGGGTGAGGATGCCCGGGGCCAGAGGCTCTCCCACCAAGCCTGGGAAGAGGCAGGGAGGGACCTCTCGCCACCCCCCACATCTCAGAGTGTGACAGCAAGAGCAGTGGCCTCCCGGGACCGCACAGCACATGGGGCACCAGAAACTAACACACCACACCTGCACCAGCAGCAGCGAAGACAATTTGGCCTGACACTAGGATATGATGTCTGATTTCCTCCTTATTCCATGTCGACCCTGCGTGGCGGTGCATGCCAAGACAGGAGGTGGGCTCACTCCTAATTCAAACTGTTCTGAGGGAGGCAGACGCTCCTCGGTGCCCGAGGGGAAGAGAACCTTGTGGGGCTTGAACACGGGCCAGCACCCGCGACTCGGAGCCAGACAGAGGACGCTGATGCCATCACGGCTAATATTGTCACCGGGGGTCGGCCGGCCCACGGCCTCCATGCCCGCTGCCGCCTTCAATATATATTCGTTGAATTTTTAAATTCAGCACCATTATGTACGCTCAGAGGGTCAGGGGCACACACTGAACCGGGGTCATCCCTTGGGGGCCGCCCAGCTCCTGGATGGGGCCGCCCCCTCTCCCAGGCACTGAAGGACATTAAAACAGCCCTTCCTGAGCCTTGCACTCGAGGCTGCGAGGACGTGCCCGCCGCCGGGGGCTCAGGGCCAGGGTTCCGGGAAGAGGCCCCAGAGCAGGACCCGCGGCCACCCCACCCCCGGCAGCCGCCGTCCGGGAGGCCAGCCCGCCATCTGCAGGAAGTCTCTCTCCCGCAGCTACTCCGGGGCTCGGGTTTCACTCTCTGTTCCACCTGTCACCCCTGTTTATCCTCAGCAGCCCTCTCCACACCATCCTTCGGGCCTGCCTTTAAAGAGTCTTCAGAAAACTGTTGGCAATCGCAACTTCTTTCCCCCCTGGAAAAAACAAACAAACAAAAAACCCCGTGTGTCCTCTGTGTGACTGCAGGGTGGCGGCCACAGAGCTCACGCACGGAGGACGAAGCCAGGACAGCAACAGCCTTGCTGGAAAGTCGGTTTTGTTCGCGAGTTAGCCCCGGACAAGCGCCTCACGTGGGCAGTGTGCAAGGACTCTCAGAAAACGGATGCTTGACACAGGCTCTTGTCTGGGCACGACTCGGGCCCCACGTGCAGATGGGCACGCTCCGAACACAGACGCCGCGGTCGGCAGATGTAATGCGCTCCACGCCTTCCTATCAGCCGGCCACAGTCCCTTGTCCCTAATTGTCACCTATTTGGAAGCTCTGGAAATGAATCAGACGCTTCTTTTATCCCGTCATCTGGGACACGGCGCGTTAACGCTGACCCTATGTGCAGAGCTTGCATGTTCGGCCAGAGACTTCCGGCGGGGGATGCCTCCCACTGCAACAGGGGCCGGTCGCCACTGGAAGCAGCCGGATTCTTCTAGAACTGTGCGGCTCTGTGTTCTCGGACAGAAGGTCCTGTCTGCGGGGAGGGAGGTCGCGGCGCCGTGTGAGGGCCGTGTCCCCTCCTGTCGGGGTCATTGGTGGCTCGCACTCGTCTCTGGCAGACAAGCCCCTGGCAGGGGCGGGCAAGTGTGAGCCGGGCTCCACTGGGAGAGCACGCTCAGCGCTGCGTGGCTGGGGGGTTGCTGGCCTGCCCTCACTGGCGAGGACGCAGGGCCAGCTTCCGGCGCCGGACGCCGCGTTCCTTGGGAAGAGGGGAGACCTCAGCGGGCCGGGCGCTGTGCCGGGCAGGGCAGCGGCCCCAGTGGGAGCAGAGCCTGTCTCGGCCAGCGGCAGGGACGGCAGGAGCCACCGAGCCACGGAGCCACGCCGCGCACGGACCCTCCCGGGGAAGTCACAACAACGATGCCCAACGCGAGGTGTGGTCCCACCGCAGGAGGCAGGGAACGGGCCACAGGCCACGGTTCCACGCTTCCTTTTCCGCGGCAGACCCGCCTCGGCGCGACAGAGTGAAGACACTGGCTCAACAGTCACGGCCACGTCAGCACAGCATGCACCACGGAGCAATGTGAAAAGCCTTTCGGACGTGGGCAGCGGCTTTAAAACCATGGCGTTCCGGTCCCAGGTTTCAGCTCTGACTGCGGTGGGAGAACGGGGCCCCCCGACTCTCCATTGGAGGCTCTGCCTTGGAGCCACGGACCTGCTTTAACTGTCAGCCGGTGGGGGGGGGTCCCTTCCCGTGACCCCTTCCCCATGGCCCCGTTCAGCCTGCAGGCCTCACCCGCACACCAACGCCCAGCAGGAGCTGAGACGGGGGAGCAGAAGGAGATGGGGCCCCCGCCGACAGTGAAGCCACACGGGACCCAGAGCCAACACTGCAACATGAACTACCTAGAACCTTCTCCAATGCTCCAGGAGTTTGGGGAGCCCCACTTCAACACTCAGCCCCTTCAAGCCTGTGTGGAGTCCAGGATAATCATTGTTTGGTTAACGGGGGGGAAAGCTAACACAGAGCTTTGTCAGACACAGTGATCTGTCCGTGGTGTAGTCCAGTGTTACCCAGCTATAACCCTGAAGTCCATTTTGGGCGTAACACCCGGCAAACCCCGACTTCCTCGGAGGAAGGAGCAGTTGAAGAATAAGACCGAATGTGTCCCGGACTTTGGGAAAAGGCCCCAAACAGGCCAGGGAGTAGAATGAGCTGGAAGGAGTTTCGGCAGGCGGGAAGCGACGAGGCCCAACTGGCCACAGCCCCGGGATGTCCGCGTGGAAGGCGAGGGAAAGCACCCCTCCTGGCTCGGTCCCGCTTCCCAGCAAGACGCCTCTGCCGGGAGCCTGGGGCAGACACATATCTGGGGACCGCATCCTTCCTCCTCCCACAGACGCCTCATTCCCCTCCCGGCATTTATAGCGCAAATCTCAAATCCCGCTGGGAACTCTGTAACCAGAGGGGACGTGGTGACGTGGGGCTCGGCCGCTCTGTGCGCAGGGCGTCCTGCAGGTCCTCTGCTGAGAACCAAGGGGATGTCGAGAGACACGGCTGTGCAGCCACACATCACGGTTCCTGCAAGAAGAGGAAGAAACTGAACAGAAGACCCACTGGGTCGGGAGGCTCCCGGGAGGTCAGGAGCTGGGACAGCGAGGGCACAGGTGGGGCCGGCAAGGCGGAGGCTGGACGGTCACGAGACGACCAGCCCGGAGGTGGCTTGCGGACATGGGGCTCCAGGCTCGCCTGCCTGGCCAAGGGCATTGGGAGCTTGATTTAAAAGAGTTCGTCTCCTTCTAAAGAACAGGAGGTTGTCTCTCCAGAACTCCCTGAAAAGCAGGGATTTGAAGGCACCACCACGTGCAGCCTTGTTGCTTAGAAGGTGGTGAAGGGCCCCCCGTGAAGGCTCCCCAGGGAGGAGAGGGAGAGACCCAGAACCTGGGCGGCTGGAGGCAGCCCAGGGGCTGTCTGACCCCGCGGATCCAGGTGTGTGAAGAGAGGACCCGCGGGGGCCAGCCGGTTCTCAGCGGGTCGGGTGCCAGAGGCCGCCATCTTCCCCCGACAAGGGGAGCGTTGGAGGGGCCGCACAGCCCGTGGGCTGGCGTCCCCGCGATTGCTGTCCATCTGCTGTCCCTGCCCTGGGACAACTGGTTTAACCATCCACCTAAAGCGGACGCACCGTCCCTGATTCAACATTCCGCGGGGAGGTGTTCATTTCTGGGGAATCCCACCCCCTGTGGAGAGAGTCACTGAGTGGACGGGCCCGGGGGCCTCGGGGAGGAGCCCAGACGAGCACGGGTGAGCCGAGACTTCCAGGTCCTCCCTGGGCCCCGCGTGAGGCTGCTTCGCCCGTGCCTCATTCACAGAGTCTTCGTTTAGGAGAGTGTGATCCAGCCTCAACACTCGCAGGGACATGCAGTCCTTAGCAAGCAACCCTGACCCCCAGAAAGGCCCCTTCCAAACAGTTCCCAGCACTGGCCCCCAGACAGCACAGCCCGGAAGCTGCCGCCTGATGGTCGCCTCCCAAAATGATGACAGCAGCCCCACGGAAATGCTTCCGGGAGCTACATGTCGAGACGAAAATCCTTTTTGAAGAAGGTAGGAGGCAGGAGGAAAAGGACCCAAAACAAGCCAAACCCAGATCCACACAGGTCCCACCTCCGGTGAAAACCACCCGAGAGCAGGTGCCCCCAGATCCGAGACCAGAGGCACCCAAACGAGCAGCCCAGGGCCTCCTTAGAAGCATGGGGAAGCCACGTCTTTTCCTGGGGCCGGGCTGTGATTTAGGCTACGGGGGCCCTGAGCATGGGAACTCCCAGATGAAATTCCAAGTGCTGCTCCCTCGTGGCTGACACGGGTTCACGTCTCCAAGGGCTTCAGGCGGGCGTCTGGACGGGTGTAGCGCTCAGACCAGCCCAAGCCCACCCCATTCCCACCTTGGCGTGGGAGTTCCTCTGCTCAAGAAGCTTTTCCTCCCGGTGTGAGGTCTGGGGTGCAGGTCTGTACTGTAGGTGGTTCAGTGGGGCTCTTTGGGGCTCCTGGTTTGTTTGCCATCACGTAGACCCCAGCGAGCGGCCTTTGGAGAGCTCACCTTGACCTTGCCACTTGAGAACACACGGGGGCCTGGTGATGGCCCAGGTGGTGCTCATGCTGGGTCACAGCCACCCCGGCCAGGGTGCTTCTGGATGAGGCCAGCAGCTCACTTCCCAATTCCTTGTCCAGTTCAGCCCAGGCTAACGGAAACTCTACGTCCAGAATACCCACTCCCCGCGCCCTGGCAACGGCCTAGTAATGACCCTGCGCCCCTGCATGCGGCCCCCTGGCGCAAGAGCAAAATTGAACCAGGCTGATGGCCACAGAGTTATTTGCTGCCAGAGCAGTGACTTCTTGCCCCGCCCCACTGCCCCAGGCGGACAGGAGGGCCTTCTGGAAACCAGAGTCAGAGCACAGCTGGAAGTGTCATGGTCCGGCCAGGAGGACCAAAAGCCTGACATAGGGGCCCACTCCTGCCCAAGACCCCAGAAAGACACTTTGCTTCTTAAGGAAGCAAAGTGTTTTCAGGCAGCTCAGTCCTTTCGAGCACCGCTCTTCCCACACCTGTGCATGCTGCCTCTGGACCGAGCGGAGAACCCCCAGGACAGGGCTGCACGTGGAGGCCAAGGGGAGCAGAAGTGCAGGGCTCCCCTGGATAAACAGGGTTTGACCCGGCCAGGGAGCAGCTGGGCCAGTGGGCAAGGCCATGCAGGAGGAGGGGGCTGAGAAGCAGCCTGGAGTCCGCGGGCTGTGGGTCCCCTGTGGTCCGTGCGGTGTGGGACATGCAAGTCGAGTTGCAAAGACCTTGCCTGGCTGCTGGGGGGGGGCTCCTGTTGGATTCCCACTGGCTCCACCGGCCTGCAGCCCCTCCTCTGCCCCCCGCACAGCCCGTGCTGAGCCACAAACATCCCCCGAGCACCTACTGTGCATGCTGCCCCGGGTCGCAGGTAGATCAGACGCAGTCCCATCTCTGAGTCGGGTCGGTCTCTGCTGGGCTCCACGGGGGCCGCCGACCCTCCCCGGAGGTCAGGGAGAGGAAAGGGGGTTTGGGGCTTCTCTTGGGAAGGAAAGTGGGAGATTTGCTGGCAACACCAGAGGCCCTCCTGCTTCTTCCTCATCCCACACCCAGAATCCCCCTTCCCTTGCTCTGCAGCTGTGCACGAGGAGGGTGTCCCGGGGCTGGTTGGCATCCCTGAGGTCAGGCGAGGAGAAGAGACATGAAGGGCTCTGTGCTGGGTGGCAACAGCCCAAGCGTCGGCCGTGATGTCAGCCACAGGCCAGAGGGGTCAGGGCCCAGGGCTGCCACTGCACACACAAGTCATAAATACCGTCTAAGGGGCTCCTGTCACCTCACTGACGCCTGATTTCCATTCTGCAGCCACTGAAGGTGATTAATGAGAATTATCATTAACGCTAATCAGAGCCGTTTGGAGGAGGGCTGGGGTGGAAGGAAATGCCCCTTGTGGGGCTGCAGGGGCCACGCTGCCGGGCGTCGGTTGCATGTATGCGCATGCTAGGTGTGCACACAAACGTGCACGCAGGACAGGGCGCTCAGGCTGGCTGGTGGGAGCGGCTCTGGGCAGATGGGGAGGAGCCGACGCTTAGAAATAGGCCTTGGGGTGTCGTGAGCGAGGCTGCTCACACAGCCGGGACCACAGGCCTCCCATCTGAGCCCGGCTGGAAGGAATTCTCCCCCCACCTCCGAGCACGCTCATGACCTGACGTGCTTGGCAACCCGGACGGGCTTTGCACAAAATGACTGCGGTGTGGTGCCGGGTGGGCACCCCCGCAGGTTCCGTCTTCTTCCCTCAGCGTTCAGCCTTGACCACGGCGCTCAGCCCGCGGCTGCCCCCTTCCTGCCCTTCCCCGAGGAAGAGGCTGACCGCGCTGCCCAGCGGGCTTCTCTGCCCTTCGAATCCTCGCTCGGGTGTGGGGGGGCACCCGTGTGGCTTAAAGATACAAAGTGTCCTTTTATTGGAAATATCAATTCAGAAAGGGGCTAGTAGTAAGCTGAGAATATTTGGATAAACTTGACAGCCCTTACGACTAAGAAAGACCTTTTGTTCCTCCTAGAAAAAGGCTGTTGCACCACCCTGGGCTCGCTGGAGCCCTTCCAGAAAAAACTGAAGTGGGGGCAGAAAAATGATGAGGGTGTCTCGTGAAGGAGCTTTACTCGAGGTCGAATGTTTATTAGTATTTATTTTATTTTATTATTAGAATGTGTGGTTAACATCCTATCGCATCACACTGGGCCGTCACCGCGTCTTCGCACACCGAGCCTGGTCCGCCCCGGTCGGCGGGCGCACAAAGGGAACTCTGTGGCCCCGGGGGGCCATGGGGGGCTGCACCGGCGTGTTCTTTTCTCCACTTTGTGTTCAAGATGTCAGCCAGTTAAAGAATCAGCACACGGCTGCAGTGTTGGTGCTCCGAGGGGCACAGGGGGTCTCTGCAGCAGGGGGATGTGGCCGTCCCAGGAAGGGGGCCACCCCCCTTCCCGTGTCCACTGACAGGAGGTCGTGGGTGTGGATGGCAGGGCAGGTGTGGCCTGCGGCTTGGGAGGGGTCTCCTACAGCAGAGAGGAAGGTCAAAGACAAGCTCTTTGCTTTGCTGGCGGGGTGGGGGACCTGGAGAGGAGCTACCTTTCAGGTGACCCTCACGTCCAGCACACAGCCAGATGGCTTTTCAGGGGTCACTGGGACATGGTGGGGCTCCGATCCCCCCAGAAACGCTGTGCCCCAATGTCTGTTGTCCAAAACGTGCGTGCAGCCCTGCGGTTCTCCAATTTCATGGCTGTGTCTGGACTTAGCAGCTCCTCAAAGATCCTCGAAGATCCAGAAGCCACAACACGACAAAAATCTCAAACCTAATTTGAATCCTCTCCCACCCAAACATGAGAAGCTAAAGAGCCCCTCAGAGGCGGGTTGCTGGAGGAGACGCCGAGCTGGAGGAGACGCCAATGTCTAACCACCGCCTGCCTGTGAACTGTTCACTGAAACTTCCCAGGATCTGAAGTCCGTGCAAATCCAGCCATGTCTCCACCAACCTCTGTAGAAAAGCCAAGGATGGAGGCTCTTCTCCTGGGTGGTTACGATGCAAGGACCCCTTGGTGTGTCTGTGGAGCACGCAGCCTTGGGAATCTGCCTCAGTGTGGTCATGCCCCATGCCATGAGACACGTGGCCGTGGGTCAGGCCAGCAAGCAGTCATCCTCTGGGTGCATCTCCCTGTGCCACGGTTCCTGCCCCATCCCTCCCCAGGGCACAAAGAGCCTGATTCCAGGACCTAGGATGGAGCTCTGTTCCCAGGGATAGCTCTACGTGACTTGCAACATCCCCAGGGGCCTTGACCAGGCCCCCAGACAGCAGCTCTCCGCGGAGCCATGGCACCATCCAGCCTGGAGTCCTCCATCACAGCCAGCCTCTGAGACTCAGAAGAAATGCACTTGACCACAGGGAGCTATACCAGGCAGCTGCCTAGAACTGCCCCCCCCCAGATTGTGCCAGGTTGCAAGTCTTAGTCTAAAAGAGCACCCAGATGGCGCTAGGGGAAGCCACACAGGCAGCGGGGGCTCATCGGCAAACACGCCAGGTTGGGGCCTTGTACTGGCAAGATGCCAAATTCAGAACACCCCACAGACGCACCTGTGGCTGCAATGCGCGCTCCAAGATTTTAGGGAGATGATGGTTTCAGAGAGGATTTCTGCTTCTGCTATAGAATATAATACGTAAATGGGAAATATTGACCAAAATGGAGGTAGTCGTGTATTTTCAAGTAATTACACGTCTGAAGCTGGCTTTCACGATTTGTAGTTGATACGACAAATGAATCACCGGGATGGGGAGTGTACCTAATTTTAAATGTTTCAATTCTGTTGTATTTTTCATTATGTTGTTAAAACAGTAAATTGGGTGGTAAAATGAGGAAGCCTCGTCTTCAACACAAGGCACTCAGGAAAGAATCAACCTGGAGATCATTTTTACTGAAGAAATAATTTCAAAATGATCATCTAGAGGAGAGGACTGAACAAAAAATCATTGACAATACAAGTAAAGAGATACATTGTTTCGAGAGACATAGAACCTTCTAGAAAAGAGCCTATGCCTCAAGAGAAAGGAGGACTGTGTGCCATGCCTGGGAAACCACCAGCTCCCGACCTTCGAGGGATCGCAGAGGACCTCCTTGTCTGGAGTGGAGCTAGGTGCCGGCTCCCCTGACTAAGAACCCACGAGGCACCAAGGAGACCAGGTCTCCAGCACCTCCATCTGGAGGACGTTCGGGGGTCCTGGCCACCGGAGTGGGGCCCCATGAGCAAGGCCTGGGTGGGAAGACGTCAGAGGAAACTCTTCTGACCCATAGCTGTTCTCACCGTCCATGGGGTGGGGGGGCCCAAGATCCAGAAAGCCAAGCTGGAACGGTGACCAGCACCCAGCCCTGCCCCCAGAGTTGGGGCCCCGAGGAGAGAAGGAGCCGTCCACCCTCACGGCTTCTCCTCCCGAGAGACCGCCTGTCCAATCCCCTGCTGGCAGGCCCGGCTCAGGACAGCTGAAGGGAGCCGCCCTGAGCCACGCTGAGCCACTTAATTAAGCAGGCAGGGTGTTCTCTCTTCCCATGGGTTTATATTCACATCCTGACAGCATCAATAGAAACAGATCTGCCAGAATAAGTCATATATTCTTATATCACTCAAGGGAGGAAAGTGAATGCGCCCTCCCATCCTTTGCCTTTTTTCAAGTGAAAAAAAAATACAATAGCAGAATCCACAAAGAAAAATCCCCATTAAAATGTTCCCAGGCTCTTAAACACCCCCATTTAAATTCTGGGTAATCGGCTGCATTGTGTTGCCCCTGGGAGGGGCTGTGGGGTGGTGGGTGCCGTTCAGAACCATTTGTGTTGTATAAATGCTTGTGATTAGGTTTTTAATAAACCGTTTCGATTCTATTTCCTGGGCTTGAATAGATGTTTGAACTTGGCTGGTGTGGACCTGAAAGGGATCCAGGTAATATCATTGTGGGGGACATACTTCTAATTCCTTTGACGTATCTCGTCAGAGGTGACTGGCTGGAACATGGCTGGAACATGGGGAAAGAGGGAGCGCTACTGAATTTAATTGGTCCCATTTGTCATTCAAGACTGACTTTGCCCACTTCTGTCTATGAATCATTTTCAAACTTGCCGATCAGACCAAATGCGCCCCTGGCTTGGGAAGGAAGCCGATTTCGGGCTCCCGGGGAGATGTCTCAGGCTGAGCTCACATCTGAGGGCAGGCCTGGCGAGTGGCTCAAGGTGCATCCCTGAGAACCTGGATGGCCTCTGGCCGGGATGACAGCTCGATAGAAGCCCATGAGTTCCAGAAAGCAGGCACCGCCATTCCCTGTCTGTCTTCCGCGTCTGAGACTCGGCGAGGGTTGGGTATGAGAGAAAGGAAGGGCCCATTAGGTTACGGCTACAGGACCCTGGGGCCTCGCCCCACTCAACCAACTAGACAGTGACCGAGCTCTGCGTCCCCTGGGAAGAAAGAAATCCTAGGAAGCAGAATCTTTACAACAAGCTATTTGGAGGAAAAGCACACCTCCGATCTCCCTAGAGCCAGAACAAAGGTGCAGACACAGGCCCAGGCCCACATTTTTGTGCACGTAGACCTGGGCCTTCTGGGGAAGGAACCAGCGTTGCCTATTTGCAAGGCATCCAAAGACAACACCATCTGCACCAGAAGCCCTCTGCCAATGACCATTTTTGTATGTCAAAGAGCAGCAAGAAGTGCTCCTTCTGGGGATTGGCAGGTATTTGCTTAGCTTTGGCGTGTTGAGATTTGAGCTATTTGCAGGAGCTGATCTCAAAACACAAGGCCTGATATGGAAGGCAATGAGTCATGGAGCTTCTCTAGACCGACGTGTCCCCAAGGAGGAAGAAGGATAGGCTCAGAGAGACTGAGTCAGTGGCAGGGGAAGCACTAAATATACCCAGTTGGCTCCATCCTGGCCACCTTGCTGAGAACCTACTGTGTGCTGAGTCCCACAGGATGCTGAGATGGACAAGTTAGCATGGCCTCTGTCCTGAGAAAGAGGATGCTGTCACATTGACCCAGGGGGGAATCATACTGTCACACTGGACCCCGGAGAAATTGCAACTCTGATTTCTAGCGAGGTAGGGCAGCTAGAAGGAGGGTGTATACTTCCCTGAGCAGAACCCATGGAGGAACAAGAAAGAAGGGGTCCAGAGTGTGACAGGGGGAGATGAGGAAAGAAAGATCCATTGGGCAAAGCACAAAGCCCTGTGGAATATGGTGAGGGGAGTTGCAGGTGTCCAGAAGCACCATCCCTATTTGTCTCCCAAATATTCCCTGAGCATCCATTGTCTGCCTGGCTCTGGGAAGCAGCCAGATGGAACAAGAATGCCATTGTCAGGGAAAGAGAAAGGAATGATGTGGACAAGACAGGGATGGCCCACTATAATCTGTACTGTGATGGGGCAGGGACCGTGAGGGCCCCTCAGAGGGGCCCACTCTGATGTGGGAGAGGTGTCCTTGTGTTCTGCTGCCTTTGCAACTCCTGGAAGGATGTTCCTTTATATCTCACTTTGGGAAGTGAAGGAAGCCAAAAGTGTCAGGGCAGGTCTGGAAAACTGTACCCCATCCATCCATCCTTCCTTCCATCCATCCAACCATCCATCCATCCATCCATCCAACCAACCATCCATCCATCCAACAATCCACTCATCTCTCCACCCATCCAACAATCCACTCATCCATCCAACAATCCACTCATCCATCCATCCATCCAGCAATCCACTAAACCATCCTTCCAACCATCTATCCACTCATCCATCCAACAACCTATTCATCCACCTATCTACTCACTCACCTACCATCTATCCATCCATCCATCCATCCACCACCTATCTACCCATCCATCCATCCATCCATCCAACCATCCATCCAACCATCCACTCATCCATCCATCCATCCAACCATCCATCCATCCATCCAATAATCCACTAAACCACCCATCCATCCATCCATCCATCCATCCATCCATCCACCACCTCTCCATCTGTTTATCCATCCATCCATCCAACCAACCATCCATTCATCCATCCATCCATCCATCCATCCATCCATCTGTGGAGATGTTCAGTGAGCCCCAACTGAACACTAGTCCTTGGCAAGACTCTGGGGAAGTCTTAGTTCTTCTTGGCCAGCATCCTCAGGTAGAAGAGAGGTGAGAAGGATAAGACCAGCCAGGATATGAAGCACTGGTCCCCACAGATCATAAAAGGGGTGAGCCGGGCAGCTTGTACCCATCATCCAGCCTGTCTGCCACTTTCTTGCTGTGCAACATTGGGCCAGTTACTGAACTCCTCTGTGTAAACTTTCCTCATCTACAAAGGTGGCTACAGCAGTGGCTGCCCCTTTGGGGGGGTGTGCCTCGGTGTGACTCTCCTGACTCTGCGGGGGGTGGCTGGTGGCTAGAGCAGTGATGACTACAGTGTAGCTGTCTGCACGGTGGTGGTGGCTGGAGGAACATGTCGCCTCCTCATGACCGAGTGTGGTGGGAAGAGCCCAATGGGCAGCCTCCAGGGAGATCATCTAGAGAGGAAGGGGTGGAGAAACTCTGAACCTCTCTCCACCCAGCCACGTCTGGTTCTCTGAGCAGTACATCTAGAAGTCAGTCCTGGGTGCAGCCTGCACAGTTGTCCACATAGACAGGGATGACCAAGAGGGTGTGAGGACAAGGCCCTGGACTTCTGATCACTGCTCCAAAGCTCATGGGCTGGAGGATGCAGAAGCCCCAGCCAAGGGACTGAGTTGGGCGAGAGGGTCTTTGGCGGACTTCTCAGCCTGGCTTCCACATTGGCTTCCACACTTGGGGCTTTTGTCCAGCAAGAGAAAGGTCCCGGGGAACGTGCTGGCTATGCTTGGAAATCTCCAGCCCCCGGTTTGCAGCAGCTCAGCTGCTGTGAGAATTCCTCCTGCACCTGCTGCGGGGGGGGGGGGGGGGGGATGCCTACTCACAAGCTTTGCAGTTTGTCACCATCTGTGTGGCCAGAGAAGGGTTATGAATGTGACACCTTTTGGGGCCTCGCATCAACTTGACGGTGGAACCACTTCCTGTGGGCAGACCCTGGGCTCTCGCCTACCCCTGGGCAAGGATGCCACAAGGGTTTGGTTTGGTTGTTTGGGCTTTTTTTCCAATCTTTTTTATGATCAAGAACAAAACAAAAGTGTCTCACTTCAGAATGTCGCAGCTGAGTCTGTGGTAATATGCAGCCCTTAGGCTCAGAGACTTCTGCTC
The DNA here is from genome assembly GCF_037043125.1 of Eumetopias jubatus. Taxonomy (NCBI): domain Eukaryota; kingdom Metazoa; phylum Chordata; class Mammalia; order Carnivora; family Otariidae; genus Eumetopias; species Eumetopias jubatus. The sequence continues at coordinate 105,232,751 of NW_028274810.1, read as the reverse complement.
CTGACCCAACTTCAAGTCAAATTAGGGTTGGAAAAAACGTTTGGGCTGTTAACATTTTAACCACATCAGCCCAAGGGGCAGGGGCGGGCCGGCCGGGGCCTGGGAGGGGCGTGTATGTGGAACCTGCCAGCTGGGGGACTTCGCAAGCCAGGCCAGGGCTTGGGGGGCTTCTCAGCGCTGGTAGCCCTCACCTGCCCAAACTGTCCCAGGTGTCAGCAAGTCGGTGGCTCTTCGTGGCTCTGCCCTGCCCTGGGCATCAAACCCCTGGTTAGCCTCCAAGCCCAGCCACCAGCAGCCGAGTCAGATGTGAAATTTCTACCCCGCCAGGAGCAGAACACCCGTGAGCCAGGGCAGAGTAGGGCTGGGACCCTCTGCACTGGGGTTTGCTGGGGGCCCTGGTGGGACCCTGCTTCTACACATGGGCACCCACAAGACGGCTCTCGCTACCCCCATGCTGTCCCAGCTCGGGGCGGGGGTGCACATAGGCACAGAGCATTTGCACCCAGATTATACCTGGATTATTTGAGGTCAGAAACCTCTGCAAGACCCGCTCTGCCAAGTACCACCGTTGTGACTCCAGCTGTCCCCTCAGAGGGTCAGAAGGAAGGGAGGCCCAGGGTCTGAGGTTGCTTGCTTTCCTGGGCGAGTTCAGGCCACACAGCGTGGGCCCCACTCACTTCTCGGCAGCAGACAGTAGGCACCTGGGGCACCCCCCTGGGGGTGAGAGCAGCTGGGTATTGGGTGTGAAGAACCCCCTCCATCCAGCAGTGGGGAGTGGCTGAGGCTTCATGGGGACGTAGGTCCAGTCCTGGGGTGTTGGGTTCGGGACTGCCCACAGGGAGAGGACAGAGCGGGACCCAGGCGCCGGTATCAAGTCAACCCAGTTGTTTTTCCTGGGAAGTGTGGGTAGAGTTTGACCCACTCCAGTGTCCTTCTGGGGTTGGCTGGGAGGAAATGACGTCACCACGGATGGAGGCGGGCCCCCGGCCAACACACAGTCCTCCCTGCAGGGATGTGGAGAATGTTAGCATTGGGCTCGTCCATCGGGAGCTCTGGTGCCGAACCTGGGGTCCCAGCTGTCTCCCGGGAGGGGGCTGGGCCAGTTCCTCATCAGTGCACCTGCTTCGATGTCCCCTCCTGCCTCCTCTCCACCCCACTCCCAATGGAAACCAGGCTGTCACACACAGGGTGCTCACCTTCTGGAAGAACTCTCCATTCGATCACAATGCAGGACACATTTAAGGAGGATGCACCTGTAAACAGGCCCCCCCCACTACAGAAATTCAGTTTATAGACAACGTCATAGGTGAGAGGCTCATGCAATCATGTGCTCCCATCAGTGACGGCTAAAGACAGAGCCTCCGGGCACAGTGGCCCCCGGGGAGTGGCTATAGCAGCCTGCCACCCCCCGGGGGGCGGGGCAAGGGGAGCCTTGCCTTCAGCCTCTGGCTCAGCAGGCCCCATCGGGATACTGGCGCAGGTCTGTGACAAGGGCCCTCTCCTGCTGGGGGCTGATGCTGGGCCCAGGGTTCTCTGCAGTGACCAGGGGCTTTCTCTTTGGAAACACCCCAGAAAGCTCCAGAAAGCCCCACACACGAGTGGACAACAGGGCTCTTGAAGGGAGACACAGAAGATGGAGTCTCTTTGCTGGGTATCCCTCTCCTACTCTTGGCGAGAGCTGGTTTGTCCCCTTTGGGGTCCTGGGGCCACCCCTTAAAGATTCCTGGTTGACCAGGTGACTACTTCCTGACCACCCAAAAGGCCCAGGGAAGGGCCCTGCTTCTGGCCAGTACCCTTGTCACCCTGCGGTGGGCAGAGCCCCCAGCCTATCTCTGAAGAGCCCACAAGCAGGTGCAACCAGCCAGGGAAGTCACTGCCCCCACAGCCATCAGTAGCCAGAAATATGGCCCCACAGCGCACACACACTTGAACACACTCGGGGCCAGGCACCGTGTGGGCCCGAGGCTCCACTTTGGGTGTCTTCAACAAGCTTCCAAGGAGAAACCAACCGTTCACACTAGTGCACCCCCGTGTGCCGAGCCACAGGCCTCCACACGGCCAGAAATCAGGAGAGAGGCTTTCTGGTTCCCAAGGAGAAACTGAGGCAGGACCCCAGACAACACCCCCAGGGTTGTCAAATGAAGAATTATGTAATTTCAGAGCTGGGAAAGCACGTGGAGTTCAAAAAGTCCAGCCACCATTCTGAGCACCCTGAAGGGATGGCCACCAAGTCCTCCTTGAATTCCCCCAGTGACGGGGTGCTTGCCCCTTTGCAAGGCTCCTTGCCCACCTCACAGGCTGCCTGTGGGGACGTCTCAGCTGCTGGGCCTAAGGTCTGCACAGACCTCACCGCCGCCACCGTCGCTGACCCTTCTGAGGGGTTTTTCATTCCTTTATTTCCTTGGACACTTGAACTTGCTAGTCTGATCACCATTTTGCCGGTGTGTCTGTCTTGGGTCAGGACCACAGCCCATGGCTGATGGACGTACATTTGGGAGGAAGCCCAGCCCCCAACCGTGCCCTCAGCCCACAGAGTGCAGGGGACACCCCTGGAGCGGGGTCGTGTTCAGCTCACACCAAGAGCCCGTGAACGGGGTTCTGCCCCAGGCAGCTCAGAAGAGCCCTGCCGGGCCCTTCTCCTTGTCCCCTGTGCTATTGACGATCGGGGAGTCTGAGTCCCACTCAGGGGACCCGGGGAGGGCTCGGGTGCAGCACGACACCAGGCTGAAACTCTGTGCTTCCCCCACAGCTTTCTGAGAACCCCACCACTGCTGGGAGGGTCTCCCCGCCTGGGCAGGAGAAGGGGAATGAACATCTGAGTCTGATGGGAGGATGGGAGGGCCGGAGTAGGAGGCAGAGAGAGCCGAGAGGAAGCCCAGCGGCGGAAGCAGGCTTGGGCGCCCAGCCACGCACCCCGGGAGAGCCGCACGCCCGCGTGTCTGGGCGCCTAGCGGGAGACGGTCCGGGAACCCTGCGCGCTCTGCGTGGCATCTGGTCGCCTGAGGAATTGCTGGGCTGTGGATTTCTTCAGATTTTTGAAGGCATTTGTGGCTCCACAACACTACGGGGGTCTGGCTTCGGGGGTCTGGCTCTGAACAGAGGCTGTGCGCCTTGCGGGCTCGAGAGCAAAGCCTCCGGCGTGAACCGTCAGAGCCCGTGCCGGGCGCCCCAGCTGCTTCTTGCACCACCCTCATCCTGCACCGTGCTCTTAGGTCTCTGTGACCAACGACCTTGGCCCTTGTCTCCCCGAAATACCCCAGCCTCTGCTCGGGAGGCGATCTGGGAGCCCCACCCAGCTTCTTCTGGGCAAAGCCCCAGAAAACATGGGCTGTCTAGCCCCTGTTTCTGCACGAGCTCAGGAGCCAGGCTGGCCTCTGTCTTAGGGAAACGGCCTCCACGAGCTCTACCTGTGTTTCCTGGAAGCAGCCCCCTTCTGGCCTGCAACCCCCCCCCGCCCTCCCTCCCCCTCTCTCCCCCACCTCCCTCGCAGCCAGAGCAGGTGGGGGGGCCAGGCCCACGACCTGCCTGCCGGGACTCCTGTCTGCCGTATTGCTGGTTAGTGCTTGGTCCTATCACCGCCGAGCCCCATAATGAGAGGCAGGACGGGGATTTATGAACTCATCCAGGCTCCGTGTCCGCACCCGGACAGAGGTGTTTCCAGAATGCTTTTCCCCTACCTCCTTCTGTCACAAGAATGGACTTTCTGTTTCAGCTACTCATGGACCCCATAAATCATAACCACGGTGTGTGTGTATATGCGTGTGTGCGCCTATGGACAGAAAAGAGACCTACGCGGCTGTGTGGGCCCTTAGAGAAGGGGTTGGGGTTGGAGAAAGAGGCCCTCCCCCATTGCCCCCACCACTGCCACGGGCGGACACCGTGCCCGGGCTTCCATGGAGCCGCCTGACTGCCCCAGACTGGGGTGGCGGGAGGGCAGACTCCCAGGCCCACGCCTTGCTACATGCTCAGAATCCATTAGGTGAGCTGACGACAGACGCCTTGGCATTCCCGCCTGTGTGCACACCCCGGACGGGGCCGGTGGCTGGCCGGACCTATTAAATGTGAGAGAACCAGCCCAGCAGAGAGCCCACAAATTAGAAGTGCAGGAAACCTCAAATGATGTGCAAAAAAAATTGTCAAGGTTACGAGAATTTTTCCATCCTTTTGCTTCATAACTCAGCATTTCTGATGGGGGTGATTTATGAGCTGGGGGACCTGGCAGGGGGACCAGGGGTGGGGAGGCCCGTGAGGCTGAGTGGGGAGAATGGGCAGGAGGGCAGCTTCCTTTGGAGGCTCTGGGATTCCCGAGGCTCGGCCCCAAATAACCTGGAGCAAGGCTTTGTATTGGGATCAGGCAGGAGAGCCAGATTTCAAATCTGGAAAGAGACTCGGCCCCAAGGCCTTGGAGGCCCCTGCTGGCTAAAGGGGCCAGGAGCCCAGAGGAGGTGCCTGGAGGGCTGGGCCACCCCTTCCTCCCTCCTCTTGCATCCTGCAGCATCGGGGCTCAGCCCTCATCCTTCCCATGCACTTGTGACTGTCTTGGCCTCCTGGGGCCAGAGCAGGCCTCAGCCCTGCCGCCAAGCTGGGGAGGGGTGGCCTTCACCTATCCCACGGGCACTGGAGTGTCTCACTGTGAAAGAGGCAGAGAGAGGGACCTGTGGTGTCCAGGCCTGTGTTCCCAACTCCAGGACCCTGCAGGTCTTGGAGCAGGCACAGAGACCCTCCCTCTGGCCCCTGATGCAGCTCCAGAGCCCCGCTCCTGGCACCTCCATCTCTTCTTATGGGAAACAGGACAATACCAGCCCCTTCCTCAGAGGCCTGTGGTGACCGGGGAGCGGTTGCGAAGGCACAAAGAAAGACCCGTGCCCACACCGTGGGCACTTGGTGTGAGCTTCCCAAAGGCCCAGCTCAGCCACTGCAGAGTCCCCGGGGGAACACGGAGAGATGAAAGGAAGGGAAGCAAGGGGGAGGCAAATGTCTGCACCCATTTCTCCCTTTCTGGAGTCCGAGAGGGCATGGGCCCGTGCACCACAAGCAAGAGCCAGGCCTGCGGTGTCCTGCCCGCCGAGCCGGAGGCACGGGCCCTGGGTGCCCAGGGAGCACTTCCCTGGTCTGAAGAAGAAAAACAGCAGCTTCCTAGGCTCCGGCCCCTCCGTCTCACTCCATTATTCAGGTGGGCCCAGGTGCACCCTGGTGAGGCCCCTGATGCCCAACCGTGATGGCAGACACAGGCCTGGGCCCTCTCCCCATGCGTGCACTGCTGGTTCAGGGCCCCCACACCAGGGCTTCTGCCTTCTCTGGAGGAAAGGGACTGCAGCTCACTTGACGCTGCTCAGAGGAAGGGTTTCAGGGAGAAGGGGTTTCCTCCGACCCTCAGCGCCTGCCAGGAGGTAACTCCCACCCCGTGACCAGCCAAATGGTCAGGGGCTGGGGGACCAGGTTTTCTGGGTTGAAGGGGGCGGGGCATTTCCCAGGAGTCACCAGGAGGGAAGTTGCTGGCCCGAGTGGAAACACACCGGAGCTGCACCCGGACAGGGACAGGGACACATCGGTGTCCGTGTGGCTGAGTGACCAGCCCTTCACACACGCTTGAGGGACCCGCAGCGGTTTGCCCAGCACAGGGAAGGGTTAGGACACAGGGGCCAACCTACGGGAAAGAGACAGGCTGGTCGGACCAGGCCCGAGCCAGCTCACCAGAAGGCAGGGCTTGCCCATCGAGAAGCGTTGCCCGTGGTGCCGTGGGGTCACAGACAACCAGGCCGCCAGCAGCGCGGTGGGCTCCTGGGCACACAGGGGTGCTCGCAGTGGGGTGTGCTGCCTCACAGACGGCAGGCATGGGGGGAGGGGGGTGGGGGCAGGACCCCGCAGGAGCCCAAGCACCACAGGCAGTTCGGGTGCCTCTGCTTTTCCTCACCCGCCCCCACGACAAGTCCCTGGGGCACCCGAAGGATCAAGCACCCTCTCTGGGGTGACAGAGACAGGGGGTCAGCAGAGGAGTTGCCCCCCATGTGGCACGGAGCTCCCCTCCTGGTAGAAAGCCAAGAACCCCTTGGGGAGGGAGCCTGCAGGACAGAGTCCCCGCCCGGTGTCAGGGGCTTGGCCTGCAACCCCCAAGTCTGCGTTTGAGACCCGCATCCCAGGACCTTCCCACGCGGGGCAGTGTGGGGAAGACAGACGGGAGGGGGCCGTGGAGGAAGGTGGTACAGAAGGACTTGGAAGGGAAAGGACCCCCAGGGAGGGTGCAGGCTCGGGAAACTGGGGCCTCTGGTGGGGGCAGGTGGGCCCCACAGGCTGCCTCGGGCCACTTCCTCATTGGGACTACTTTGTCTTTTCCCAAAAACACAACGGGCTGCCCCCCACCCCCACCGGAGTGTCCCTCACACACTCACACTCACACACACTCACACACACTCACACACACACTCACACACACTCACCCGTGAGCAAACGGGATGGAGAGGAGCTTCCAAGCACTTAGAGCAGGGATTAGCTAGTTAGTTAGGGATTACTCCTACCAGCCACTTGGGGAGACGGCCTCATGCCCGTCAAGGTAAAGCAACAGGCCTGAGGCTACAAGTAGAGGCCCCGAGGGGCGGCGGGCAGGGGGTGGGGGCAGAGCCGGGCAGCCAGCACCTCTTCCCCAGCCTGTGCCACGGGCACGGGTGGACAGAGAGGGAGGCCGTGGGGTGGGCACCCCGCAGAGCCCGGGTCCCCGCGGGGGGGAGGGGGTGCATGTGTTCTGGCCGCTCAGCCCCCCGTCCTCCCTACAGCGCTGCTGCCCCATCAGTTGAGATGCCTCGAACCACAGGTTTTGCTTTGTGGGTCTTCTCTGCGGGTTTCCTGCAGTTGGGGTTGGAGGCGCAAGGGGAGGCCCCTCAGAGGCATTAGTGCCCAGAGAGGGGCCCCTCCCATGTGGGCCTGTGGTCCTCCCCCTGCCGGCCAGCCCACGGTGGCCTCCTGATGCCCCCCGTGCCCCCTGGCGCTCCGAGGGTCTAGACACAGGCGGCAGAGGGCTGGGGGCTGGACAGAGGGCTTCTCTGTGCCATGCTGCCCCTCCAACCCCACCCATCTCTCTGTCTCCCTGCTGGTTAGGACTCCTGGCCCCTCTCTCCTCTCTCAGAAGTAGGCCCATTTGGGAAAAGTCCCCCCAGAAAGGAGAATCACAGATCCGAGGCACCCAGGTTCCAAGTCCCTTCCGGATCAGCCTCCGGAGACGTCAGCCAAGCTGGGCCCAGGCCTATCGGCTCTGAGACTTGTCGTGCGTGGAAGGGGCTGCGTGGGCTCCAGGAGGGGTTTCCGGGAGCCCCTCGTGTGCAGGGGCAGGTTCTGTGCATCCTACAGCAACACTCCTGCCTCCCAGAACCGTGTTTCCTCGTGGCCCAGAGTCCAGGCGCAGCCCTTGGCCATTCAGAGAGTGTCAGTGGACATCTGGGGAGCGTCTGAACTGTTACAAAGCATTCTGAGTCGCTGGCCAGAAGCTGCTTCTCCAGGCCTCGGGGGGACAGCCTCTTGCCCTTCCCAGGTCCCTATTATTCAGAACAGGCCCTTGGGACACGCTCCAGGGATCAGAGGTAGTGACCTGTCGCGGCAAAGACCGAGGCCTGTGGTGACCGGGGCACAGGTGTCCTGGTGGGCCGGGTGTCAGAAAGATCTGGTAAAGTCAGGGCAGGGGGTAGTGACCTGTCGCAGCAAAGACCGAGGAGACCGATTCCTCGGAGAATCGGTCAGCAAAGACCGAGGAGACCGAATCGGTGCCTGGAATCGGTCTCCTCGGTCTTTGCTGCGACAGGTCACTACCCCCTGCCCTGACTTTACCAGATCTTTCTGACACCCGGCCCACCAGGACACCCCTGCTCACTAGGACACACCAGACCTGGATACCCCCTCCTACTTTGAGGCTTCAGCCCCTCCCTCATGCCCTCTAAGAGCTGGGGCTGGACTTCCCAGGAAGTTGGCCCAAGATGCTGCTGGCTCCCAGGCTCTGGATTCAGAACCCGGAGCAGGCACTGAACAGAGCAGGTGTGGGGATGGGAGGGGACCCTGCTGCAGCTTCCCCGCAGGGTCCAGAGGTCCAACGGCGTCCCTCTCTCAGCAGGGGACAGCATTCGGGTCTCCTAGTAAATGACCCGCTCAGAGATGCACACCCTAAGAAGCACGTTCAGAAATCAGTGGCAACAACAAAGTTAATAATGCCAGTCACAGGCGTGCTGGCCGCCAAGGGTGTGCTGAGAGGCCGGGCCTCTGCAGGCCCCAGGTGTCAAATGGAAACTTTCCACCCTTTAAGAAAACGGCATGTTTTTCTTACGTTCGAGTGATCTGCATGCTAGTGTGGGCATGCACACGCGCACACACGCACACATGCATGCACATGCACACTCACACCGACTCATACGCAGCCACACACCCCAACAACACCTTTACCTTCTAGAATGTTTTTCCGCAGCCCAACGCCCCAACTCCCCTTGACAGAAGGCTCTGTTCTTAGATGCAGTGGCCTCTGCTTTCTCACATGTGGGATGGCTCTGCTGGGGCTTCTTGCAACCCTGGGGGCTCCCTTCATCACCAGGCCAGGGCAGCAGTCTGCTCGGTGAGCAAAAGGGCCATCCTGCCGCCTCTCTGCCGGGCTCCAGGGGCTCCTGGGACAGGCATCTGGTACAACAAGGGCCTTGCCATTGCCCAGGGGGTCTGCTGAGGCCCAGGTGCTGGGCTGCCTTCCCACGGGGCCCGAATACCTGGTCCCTCATTGGGCAAACGGCAGAGTGTGCAGACTCTCGCACACAGGATGCCTCTGACCCTCCCCGGTTCTCTCTCCCCTCACCAGATCTCCGAAGACCTGAGCACTGAGAGGCTCTGCATGGATGCTGGTCAGGCAGGCTCCGGCAGCTGGCTCAAGTACATCCGGGTGGCATGCTCCTGCGATGACCAGAACCTCACCATGTGCCAGATCAATGAGCAGGTAGGTGCAGAGTTTGCACACGGGCCTTCAGAGCAGTCCTGGGGGTGGGGCGGGGGGGGCCTCTGCCCCCAGCCCGATGAGAGGGGCCTGCTGAGGTGAAGGGTCAGCTGCGGCTCTGCCAAGGACTTTTGCCCAGCCCTGTCCCACGGCGGGGGCAGCGATTTGACACTTGGCCAGCACTGAGTTTCTGGGAGATCAGCGACGCCTCACTGTTGCTCCATCAGAGACCTCGGGGCAGCTTGCCAGGGCTCAAGAACCAAAAGATGGCGGTTTCCGTGAAGGAAAGCCACGGAGCGGCAGGTCCTGAAACCACACGGGTCCCCTTCCCTGCTCATGTTGCCCCAGGAGGGAGAGCCGGCCGATCACTTATGAACTGTTGTCTCTGGGGCTCGGTCTGGCCAAGCTCTCTCAAAAAGGGCCAGCACTGCCCTCCGGCAGTGCCCTGCAATCCCTGTGGCTTCCCAGCCAGTCTGCGGAGGAAACCGGCCTTGTTTGGGCAAAAAATCCTGGCCCCGCTGGTAGCCAACTGATCTTTCCTGAGCTCGGTGGCCCTGACTTCAGCCCCTGGCCCCACCAGGGCCAAGGGACACCTCACTTCTGCTGCCAACCCTCCTGAGGTCGAGGACACCGCTCAGCACGCTGGATCCACGCTAGCGATGGTCCGTGCTGCCCGAGGACCACAAGCACTGCTGGTCCTCATTCCTTGTGGTGGCTGTCCAGGCCGTGAGTGGAGCAGGACAGAAGATGCCATATGCAGAGTTTCTTTCGACCAAGAAGGCCACGCATCCCCGGTGCTGGGAACTCTTAGTCCATGTCTTTAATTACAAGTTTGCAAATGGCCCCTGGAGCCTCCACGCTCCGGAGCCAGGCCCCTCAGGCACATTTCCACTGAGCTCCCAAAGCGCCGGGCTCCTTGGGACGCTGGGGGGCCCAGCCCCTCCCATCAGAACAATTTGCCTTTGCCTATAATATCTTGGGGTTACACATGAGATTTCATCTGCAAAAGGGATTCCACTGCTTTCAAAAATGTTTTCAGAGACCACATAACAAAGGGTACATTCTCCCATCGCCTGTGCAAACCATTAAAAGCGGTTCGAGGCTCTTGACTTCAGAGAAACAGTTTTGCATTAAGAAACACAGAGAGCACACACCAGGGAGGTCCCTAGGACCCCCATCAGCTGTCCTCCAGCCCCCTCCCTCTTCTGCTCAGGCTCCTTCTCGGCCCTGGGGCCCAGCCTGGATTGAGCAGATTCCTGCTGGACACAAGCTGGTGCTTGCTTCACAAACCGGTGAAATTTGAATCCACCGCTGCTCCTGGGATGTCTACAGCTTGTACTTAGAACCCAGCATTTTGAAAATTAGGTGGTTTTTTCCCCTATTACCAAAAAATACTGCAGAAATTAAAGCAAAAGAAGAATCATAAAAAATTAGAACTTAAAAAAAATACTTTTCCTTACTCCAAATGAAGGTGAAATGTGAGTGAAGGAGAATCGGATGTAGGCACGTGGAAAGAGATGTGCTATCCAATGCCCCTTCCTCTGTGGACCGCGGTGTCCTTGGTCGTGTGTCCACAAGCTGGGGGGCCACGGAAGGAGCACCGTGGGGCCAGGCCCGGGAGGGCACTTTTGTGAGATACAGAATAGAATAACGAAAGATCCGGATTCTTTATTTAAAAAAGACGTTTGTTAGAGTGTTTGAGCCAAACTTTAGTAGCAAAGTAGGTACCTTTTTGTGGCCAGCTTCTGGAAAAGCAAACAGATGCGTGAGCTTCTCAAAGAGGGGCCTGTCTTCAAGCATCCTTGTTTTATTATTAAATTTCAGGGGAACGTGCATGTCCGCTCCACGTGAAATGGACTGCTTTGCAGCAACGTCTTTCCATCTCTTTCCACCAGGGGGTAGATACTTTCCGCTGGGATGGAATGATAATCCTTAACTCTTACTGGTTCTCTTAGCCCCACTTTGGTCCCCAAATGCTTACTGTTCCCAAGGGTCCACCATAGGGTCAGAAACGCTCCCAGCTCTTTTACTCAAACCCGATATGACATCAAGTGTCCTTCAGACCCCTCCCCACCTGCTGGATGTTTCTCTCCAGCACGGCCTCGGGGGATTAACTATCCCTGGTTCAGCTCACAAGCTCAGAGGGAACTTGGGGTGCCCATTTAAGCATATGCAACACTGACATCACCCGAAGCATCGAAATTGTTCTACCTGGGGCATTTCAGATCCCCAGCCCTCTGAGGGAGAGAGGAGCCCCCCACCCTTGCAGCACCTCTGAGGATCAAGCGGTTGCCCCTGGTGTTACAGAGCAATGAGGTGCCCACCAGCATCCCTCCTGAGGAGGCGCACCTGTAGGCTTAACCAGCCACGTGGAGTGGCTCCCAAGTCATGCAGGGAAGCAGGAGTAGGGCAGATGTGGGAGGCTGGTCACCTGGGCACCAGGTCAGGAGGTGCTCGGAAGACTGTCAGGTGCCTCAAATTTCATTCCAAAGTCTTGCCTTTGCGTTTCAGATATCAGAGGAAAATGTGCAAATTGTGGGGCACAGTTTCCTTTGCAAAATAATACTAATAATTTTAAACTCTAATAATATGAGAAACTGCTCTTAGATAAATCCACACAGGACTCAATAGTCATTGGATGAATAAAGCGAATTTTAGAAATGCCTTTTTTTCAATTATTTATTTATGTTGAGAGAGAGAGCGTGAGCAGGGAGAGGGGCAGAAGGGCAGGGAGAAAGAGAATCCCAGGCGGACTCCATGCTGAGCACGGAGCGCGAAGCAGGGCTGGATCTCACAACTGTGAGATCATGACCCGAGCTGAAATCAAGAGTTGGACACTCAACCAACTGAGCCACCCAGGTGCCCCGTGCCCCTAGAAATGTCTTTTTTTAAAAATGATTTTATTTATTTATTTGACAGAGAGAGACACAGCGAGAGAGGGAACACAAGCAGGGGGAGTGGGAGAGGGAGAAGCAGGCTCCCCACTGAGCAGGGAGCCCGATGCGGGGCTCGATCCCAGGACCCCGGGATCATGACCTGAGCCGAAGGCAGACGCTTAACGGCTGAGCCCCCCAGGCGCCCCTCTAGAAATGTCTTTTTGAAAGGGATATAATAGACTGTTTTTAGTTTAAAAAAAAAAAAACAGTTTTTTCAACAGTCTCCCCAAGGCTGACTTGCTCCCTCTCGGTGGCCACAGAAAGTGCCTCCATCCCCGTCCTGACACCGGTTGCTACCAAGTGGAATAAAAATGTCCCTGAAATATTAATAATAAAACAAAGATTTTTGAAGACAGGCTTCTCTTTGAGAAGGAAACATTACATGATATTAATGGGGTTTCTCAGATTTCCGTAATCCCAAGGGTTTCAACCAGGATTTCCTGCACTTACGGACACCCCCTGCCACGCACACACACAAACGCACGGAAGTGCACAATCCCCCTTTCTCTCTCTCCATCTCACACACACACACACACACCAGCTCCCAACAGCACGGACATAGAAGGGACAGCATCCAGACTGAAAGTCGAAGATCCATAATGCAGGGTGAGGTTTGCCAGATGGTTTTCAGAAGCTCAAGTCACATGACCTCAGCCTCAATTTTGAGAGGACGAAGGAGACGGGGCAGGAGGAGGTCTCAGGGTCGAGAAGGGAAAGTCTCTGAAGTCACGGCCCCCAGAAGAAATGATCGGGCAGAGGAGGAGGCAGCTCTGAATGGGAGACGTGTCCTCTGGAGAGAGCCACACATCTCCATTCACTGTGGCACCCGCGCCGTGAGCTCAACCCTGCCTGCAGCTTCTCATTTGTGCCACGAGACCCCCTGCTTGGTGCCCTGTGGCTCTGAGCGGTCCCAGCCCCAGGGGCCCTCGAGGACAGGTGGCCTGCTGGTCACTCTGCTCTGTCTTCTCTGTGGCTCCGGATGGGGGAGCCCAGCTCAGCAGAGGCCACGCCGGGCCATGAATTTCCTCCTGGACTCAGGCCCATCAACTCAACAGTGACCTGGGGCTTGTTACCCGCATGGAGCCTGCAGACGGGTGGCCAGGCTGCTGGGAACAAAGCGTCCACAGCAGGCAGCTAGGGGGACGGAGCTTTTCTCCGGGATTTTTGGGGGTGGTCAGATCACAGCCGAAGAGACTGGGGTGCTTTGATTTACCTTTCCCGCTTAGTGTAAACGGGAGGCAAGGGAGAGCCCACGGGCACCTCAGTTCAGTCTGGGTGGCATGACGCCTCCTCCGGCCCCGGGCGACTTCACCTCCCTCTCCCCCTGCTGCCTGTCAGCTCCTGCTTTTCCTTTCGGAAAATCTGAGACACTCAGATCACCCCTGGGTGGTTCTTTCTCCTGCAATTATGAGCAAACGAGTTCATTTGAAATGTTTCAGGAGACAGACAGGGTCTGTCCCTGGATCGGTTTCAATGTTCAGAGTGAAAACAAGAGCTGGGGAGTAAGGCACGCGCGGAGGCCTGGTCACTGCGCGGCTCTCTCCCTGCCCCGCCTCACCTCCCCAGGGCAAGGATGTTGGTGGCGGGACGTCACGTGGCCAGCGAGGCTGAGGATGGTGTGACACGGTGCTGGGGTCACAAACAGACATTGGGGAGCATGAGTCAGGGGCTCCAGACCGCCCCCAGCACACCGAGGAGAGGCCAAGAGGCCCCCGCCGCACCCCCAGGGCCGGCCGGGCGGCGGGGGATCCCCAACAGCACCGGCACATTCCCCGGAGCAGAGGGGCCGGGGCTCCCGAAAGTGGAAGCAGACGAGCGTGTTAAAGAAAGGCATTTTGTTCGCAGATGAGCCGACTGATAACCACGCGGGCATGAGAGCTAAGGCTCGTTCGTAATGCAAACCCGGTGCTCCCGGCCGAGCGTGCTGCCCAGGCGGCTTCGCTTTTGCTTTCGCTTCCTCTCCCTCAACGCGGACCCCTCCGCCTGTCGCCCGTCGCCCGTCGCCTGTTGCAGCGTGCGAGCGATCCGCCGGGGTTGGCACTCGCGGGATGGCATCCAGCACCCTGTTCCTTCCTCCCTCTGCTCTCGTCCCCCACGATTTTCTCAATTAAACATTGTAAACGGATTGGCCGGTTTCAATGGTAGCTCGCAAACAATTAGATACAATTTCCCCTTTGAAATGAAAAGGGCAGGGGATTCATTGTAGCGTTTCTTGGCGGGTTTACAAAAGACTCAACGTATATATCAAATGCCTTTGAGTCCGAAAGCTGCCGAATTTTCCGGCACCCTCTTCAGAGCGGATTCTCTCTCTTCGGCAAAGAATAAGATATAAATTCAACCGTGCCATCACAATATGGGCTGTGATCACTTGTCAGGATTCATCAAATGGAATACTTTAGTAGGAGACGCCACCTAAGAGGGCTGAAGACGTCCCTCTAACGGTGGCCAGGCACGTCTTTGTATGCATAGATGCACTCTCCAGGTCCAAACTGCACCGCCAAGGCAGAGAGAAATGGGCCGGACTTTTCCCCACGTGTGTGCAGCTGGGAAGGTGACCGGACAGAGCAGCAAGACCGCGAGGACATGGACACAATTGCCTCAGCCCCGCAGGGAAGACAGGAGCGTGGCGAGCCCCAGGCATGCCGAGCCGTCTCCTCTGTCGCCCAGAGGAAGGAACTGTTTGCGTGTCCCTGCTCTGGATTCCATGGTTTTGTAAACTCCAAATGCTCAAGCCCCTAGGCAGCCTCAGGGCCGGGTGTCCATAGCCTTCTCCCAGGCACAGACGGCCCACGGTTTGGGGAGAGCAAGCAGTGAAGACTCACAGGAGCATTGGCAGAGTCCCTGAAGCCGTGAGACCGCACGGGCCTCTTCAGCGGCCCCCGAGAGACAAAGAAGCCCAAGAGCCGGCGTCCTCCCTCCAGCCAGGCCACTCTGCTTCCGCTCGCTGGGTGGAATTGTCTCTCGTGAACAGACCCTCACATAGCACACCGGGGGTCTCCGCAAATTCCAGCATGATTCCCAAAGCCAGGATGGACAGACAAACACACTGAAAGACACTTTGCCCATGTTACCGAGACACTCCTTGAACGTTTCTCAAACTGGTCCAAGCAGGGAGCGCTGGACCACCCTCATGTTTCTGAGAAATGCATCTGCTCTGGGCGGCGGAGGGGGGGGGGGCAGCGGGGGGAGCGTGGCCACCCCCTCCCGGCCTCCTCACTGCCCCCCAGGGTAGTTTGGGTGGAGTTCCTCATAATTTAAATTGTAAGGTTCTACAATTAAGTAGGAATGAAAATCGTGGAACTTAAATCCCCATATTCAAGATCAGTGTCTATCCCTGTGAGTTGATTTGATATTTAAAAAACAAATTCGAGGAAGTGGACCAACCTGACAGCCATTTTAAATTTGAACTATTTGGTCTGAAAGAATGTTGTTAAGGGGACAGTGACGTTCGTCTTTAGCAAGGGTCTGTGTGCATGAGCATGGCCTGTGTGAAATCCAACTTTTCTCAGGCAATTTCCCCACCTGGCATTGAGAACATGGCCATTCACTCGTGCCCGAGCTCCGTCCACCTGCAAGGAGCCGCCTCCCCGTGTCGGGACAAAGAGAGCACAGTTGTCGCTCGGAGGACCTGGGTTTGGTGCAGTTCGCCCATACTTGGTGGACCCGCCGACTTTGAAACAAGGACCTGACTTCAGACAGGGTCTGTTTGGCCTCGTTCCTTTGAAAGCTCTTTAAGAGCAGACGTGGATTGGCTCCCGTGAACTCAGCTGTTGTGGCTTCCCTAGCTCTCAGATCCTGAAACCAGAAGGAAGGTTCCAGCTGGGCTTTGCCCAGCTGCACACCCGGAGCCCCGAGACAGGGTTTCAGGGACCTGGGGGCTGCAGCTGTTTGGGGGGGGAGGGGGAGGGGAGGCTCTGGGGTGCTGTCCCCTGCACGGACCTCGTTCCTTTCCCTGCGGAGGCTGACCTGGCATCAGAGGGGAGGGAGCTCTGTCTCCTGGAGGAACAGACCCCCACCCCCCCAAGGGGCGCGGAGTGGAAGGGAGCTTACCAACCCACATCGGGAATTTTGCAGGGGCTTCGGGAATCGTGGATTACAGGCTCAGCTCAGTAAATGCCAATCTGTAACGCCCCAGAAGCCTCAGTCCTACCGAAGCCGAAGCCGGCCTTTGTCCCGGGAAGTGGGCAGAGCCCGCAGACCTGGAACCGTGACTTTCTCCGCGTGTCTGGCTGATAAGGCCTTTGTGCCCCTGGGAACAAGTCGTAAAAACACCCGGCTTCTGTGTGCACCAGAGTCGCCCTCACACCTCCGTGCCCTCGGCACCCGTGGAGTTTGGCAAAGTTCATGCCGACTCTGGTTCACCTCCCGCCCCCCTTCCAGGTGGAGGCAGGTTGGGGACACCCCCACCCCGCACCCGGCCCGGCCCTGCAATTAGCACTAATAGCGATTAATTCCATCTGCCGCTCAAAGTCCAGGCCACTGCCCTCGTGCCCTGCGCTCCAGCCCCGCCAGGAGCCCGGAGGACTGTCTCGTGGTCCTGGACTGGGGAGGGGGGGCCTGCGGTGCACAAAACTGCTCCCCACGGCCAAAAGCGCTAGACCCTCCCTCTGCTCCGTGGCTCTGGGCTGTGCCGGCAGCGGGAACGTGGGTCCCGGGGAGGCTGGGCAGCCTGGGAGTGCGGGTGGGGGCTGCGGAGGGGTCCCAGCAAGGTCGGGCAGCCCTTGAAGCTGGGAGGGGTGTGGGGGCGGGGACCTCGGCGGCCCTGAGCGCGGGTAGGGGATTCCAGGAGGTCCAGCAGCCCAGAGAGCCAGGGTGGGGGGTCCCAGGAGAGCCAGCGGCCCTCGGAGGAGGGGGTGAGGAGGGTGGGGGGTCCCGGGAGAGCCAGCGGCCCTCGGAGGAGGGGGTGAGGAGGGTGGGGGGTCCCGGGAGAGCCAGCGGCCCTCGGAGGAGGGGGTGAGGAGGGTGGGGGGTCCCGGGAGAGCCAGCGGCCCTCGGAGGAGGGGGTGAGGAGGGTGGGGGGTCCCGGGAGAGCCAGCGGCCCTCGGAGGAGGGGGTGAGGAGGGTGGGGGGTCCCGGGAGGCCGGGTGGCCCTCAGAGGGGGTCGGACAGGGAGGCGGAGAGGGGAGGCGGGACGCGCCCAGCGCCCCCCCCCGCCCCCCCGCCAGCCCCGGCCGGCCGGAGTAGGAGCCCAGCAGCCTGGCCGGAGGGAGGACGGGGCCCCAGGAGCCGCGCACGCACGGAGCGGGACGCCAGGTCAGAGCGGGGTCTCGGGGAGGGACGCGGCGGCGGGCGGGCCCACATTGCCCTCTAACGGGGCCCCGAGGGAAGCCAGCCGCGGACCCTCCTCTGTCCCCAGCCGGGCCCCAGCCTGCGCGCCACGGTGGCGCTGAACGCACTTGCCGGATGCGCTGGCCCATGGAAGGGTGCTGAGCCTGCTGATGAATGACCCACCTAACCAGTCGCTCGCTCAGGGCTTCCTGGGCTTTGTTGGAGTGTCCCATATACTTTGGACCCCATTTTGAAATGCAGGGGCTCAAGTGTGATTTTTGTAAAACAATTATTTGGCCACTGGCCTTTTTTAGATAAAATGACACAAAACTGGGATCTTAACAGTTGGCTTAATTACAAGAGTTAGTAAGGTCCAGATTGTACTCTCCATTTTAAAATCTCGTCCCTAATTCGCAATGTATCCGAGAACAATTGCCAATAAAATTAACGAGTGCAGGGGAGAGGAAGTTTGTGCACTCCGTTGGTACCGCGTGTGGTGCCCCGGGAGTAAATCCAGGCGAGGGCTGGGGACCCAGTGGGGCTTTGTGTGTCATCTTGGGAGTTCCCTGCTGTTGTGCCGGGGTGAGTCAGGACCCGCGGTTTGTGAGGGAGTCCACACGGACAGGGCCTGTGGAGGGGAAAAGGGGCCCGACAAGAGAGGAGGAAGCTCAGCCTCCCGGATGTTTCCCAGAGCCTGGGGACGAGGGGAGAGGCAGGAATGGTGTGCGGGCCTGTGCCCAGCTCAGTCTCTGGGTATCTGGGCCACATCCCACTGCTGCTGGACAGTCTGGCCTGACCCCTCACCCCCAGGTCTTCCATGAGGAGGGCAGTGCTAGAGGGCCTCCGGCGGGGGGTCGGGGGTGAGATCAGTCTGGAGAGGCTAGGACCCCTGCATTTCCCAGGGCAGATGGAATCGTCTTGGTCTTTCCCTGGCCTCCTGGTTGGTCCTGCGGCTGGGCCTTCGGGCTCCTTGGTTACGGTTCTCTGGATAGAGACCCAAGGTGGTAGGCAGATGATTGGCCGTTTGACATTTCTGTACTTGAGATGCAAGATCCCTGGTGTCAGCCCCACTCATGTGAGGAGTTGGGACCTGCCCTCCACCCAGGACCTGTGTCACTGCTCTCCAGAGAGGACAGGGGGTTCCAGGCAGGGAAGACCCCAGTCCTCTCCCACAGTCACCCAGGCCTTTGGAGCCCATTCCCTGGCTGCCTTCCCAAACGGGCCTGCCCTGGTGCCCTTCTGAGCCGTAGGGTTTTCCAGATCTTGGCCACACCTCCAGGGCAGACGGCCCCTTTTCCAGATGTGTGTCGGCAAACTACAGAGCTCCTCGGAGTACTGAGGCTGGATGTTCCAAATTCACCTCCCCTTGACCTCAGAGTCTGCTTCTCCAGGCTGCAGTATCTGCCCTGAGCCCCCTGCGCCCCTCCCTGTTCTCAGGGACACCCCCATCTAGCCCCCGATGGCTGTCAGGCACCGAGCTTGCTGCAGGCACACGTGCCCCTCTGCCTTCCCTTGCAAAGGGTGTCCGCGCTCGTGTGAGACTCCCAGCCTGCTGCCCTGGCCCACAGAGCCTCTGTCTGAGCTCATGGCCATTTTCAAAACATGCAGAATCACTCTCGACCCCCTCTAGACCCCAAGCCCACACCCCCCAGCAGCAAAGGGTGTGTTGTATACACACTGAGAAGAGGAGCCTCAGAACCAAGCCGGGCGCTGCTCCCGGATGAAAAGAGAGACCCTCCCTGATATTTCCCACTGGGACACCACCTGCCTGGGAACTTTCGGGCTGATCCTCACTGATTTCAACTTGCATCCCCTTTACCAACATCCAACAACTGGATGAAACAAATTAAAAGGGACTCTAGTCCTTCTGAGCATATTCTACCAAGTTCCAGAGGGGAACCTCTTAGCAGCAATTAGTAGGCAGGTGGAGGGGCCAGCAGGCCGGGCCCTGCGAGGAGCAGCATCGCCTGCGTGTGCCCAGAGTGGCTCTCCGAGCTACAAGGGCGGCTGCCCTCACCCCTTCTCTCTGCTTTTCCGTCCTAGATTTATTATAAAGTCATCAAGGACATTGAGCCTGGGGAAGAGCTGCTGGTGCACGTGAAGGAAGGCGCATACTCCCTGGGGACGGTGCCCCCCAATCTGGATGGTAAGCCCCCCGCCCTGCAGGCGCTCCTGAGGCCTCCCCATCACGTCACACCGCATGACAGGGGCCGCACTTCTGCGCTCCGGCCCCAGGCCCCCCTCCCAACCTCTCAGCTGAAGCGTCTGCGGGTTATACAAGCTACACGCCGCCTTTGAGATAGCCCTTCGGAGAATAGGAGTGAATGGGCGTCGTGTGGCATTGTATCTTTGCCGTGGTAGAATCCTGGGGGAGTTTGTTAAACTATATTATTATTATCAGCAGCAGCATGGTTTGCTCTCCTCAGTACTTAAAAACAAAAAACCAAACAAAAAACACAAAGTTTTGTGGCTTGGAAACCTTCGCCCTCCAGAGCCATGGGAGACATTTGGGGCTCATTTAAGAGAGGGCAGTGACGGCGTGTGAGAGTCTTTGAAAGCCATGCCTGTCCGTAGGGAACAGCAAAAAGTCCAAGAGAAAGGTTAAGGGAAAACTGATTTCGAGAGAGGGAACTCGGGGGGCTGAGGGGGGTCCCCCAGGGGCAGGGATGGTGGCTGAGCTCCTCCAACTGTCCACCCAAAGTGTTCCCACAGCCCTCCGCTCGGTGCTTGTCCAGTGGGCTCGCTCCCCCCAACACCCATCCACACCCGAGTGCATCGCAGAGGATGTTAGAAAAATTCCTGCTGCAAAGAGGCTAGGATTTCTGAAATGCAGATTTATTTTCCTTCATCCACATTGTGAAGCAATGTGCCATTCACCTTGGGGTTCTGGAACCGTTTTTAAGTCCATTCGAGGAGCAGCGCTGTGTTGGCAGCGGACGACTATCCATTAACTCCCTGCGTGCCGCCGCCGAGCACACAGTGTCTTTTTTTGGAATGAGACCCCGCGAGTGAGCAGAAAAGCAGCCTCCCCTCCTGGGGGGGGGGGAGGCTGGTGATTCCACTCACGCTGGAGCAGGGGGGAGTTGGTTTTCTCCTTCCTGTCTTTCTTTCCCTCCCCTCCAAAGGCACAGAGGCTTAATGATTAATGCCACTTACCGCAAGTTCCTCTGATAATGTCACGTGCGGGAGTGGCCCTGGCTGGGCCTGGGAGCAGACGCAGCGACCTCTGCCTTAATTTACCCTTCCGATCCCGAGCGTGGCCCAGCAGTGAGGGTCCTTCCTCCACGCGGGCCATTCTCCAGAGGCCACAGAGCCGGGTCCTATCTGTACGTGCCTCTGAAGTTTGGTTTCAATTAGGCCATCGAGAAAAGAAAAATAAATGGCTGAGGTCTGGGTCGTGAGGGGATGGTCTCATTTTCCTTAAAATAATTGTTGAGAAGACCTATAGAGCTCAGGTAACTCAGCAGAACTCGGGAAGATAAACCCACCTACCTCAGGGAGCACCCGGCGAGGAGGTTTCGTTTGTGTAATGAAAACTTCTTTCTTCCAAAAGGTTTTAAAAACCTTGATTGCTATCCACCACCATGCCCCCCAACCCCCAACCCTGGCCTCCGATCTCAAATAAGCTGGGTCCACATTTCCCTAATAATTCATCAAACATTTGTGGGCTAATTGCTTGCCACACATAATAGTCCAGCATCAAACGTCTGACTTTTCATACTCTCTGCTGTCGCGGTCACCCCCTTGCCCCCCAACAGCCGCCCCCTCCCCAGCTAAACTCGGAATCGCACAGAAAGAAAATGCAAAAATGTTCCTCACTAAGATAATTATCATAAAAAATCTTTTATCCCAGCCCCAGCTAAATGCAGAGGCCCCTTATCACGGCAGGAATTTGGAGTGGGCTCTCGAGCGCTTTTGAGCCTCAGTCTGGTAGATTAGCATGTAGATGCCACATAATTGTGTCCCCCTCGGCTCTCTGAAGCCATTAGGCACTGATTTATTTTTCTGTTACAACTGCAGATAGACAACCAGGCACACACCTGACATGCCACATCGGGCTGCCACGCCCGGGTCCCATCTGGTTTGGGGAGAACGTGGAGCTTCTGCCCCAGCCCGCGGCCCCCACGGACCCCCCACCAGATTCAGATGGAGGGAGTTCAGTTTCGAATCACAATTTTTGTGTGCTGCCGTTGGGGACAGGGGCCTTTGCGGGGGGACAACGTTCAGGTATCGCGGAAGAAACGGAGGCCCCGGGTTGCCAGCCCACTGGGGGCAGAGCGAGCTGGGCCTGCGGGTCTGAGCCTGGGAATGCTCTTTCAAAGCCGCAGCTTTGCAAAGAAATGCACTTCCAATTTCCCTGCAAGTGACTCAGAGCAGAGGGAAGCCACTTTCGGATTCATTAGTTCCGGCGACTTTTTATTTTGTTTTTACTCTCAGTGGAGAGGGGAAAGATTTCTCTTTCAGGAAAGCTTCTTGCACTTGGGAGAAAATAAAGAAAATCATTTCCATTCAAATATGCTTTTCTTTTGAGAAAGGCTCAAAATTGTTAACTTCCCCCCCCATAAGAAGTCAAGAGGATGCAGTGAACTGCGTATAAAGCATATGAGACAGATTATAATATAATATAACATAACATAACATAATACAACAACATGATCTACTACAATACCATATAATACAATGTAACATAATATAACCAGAATGTAACATATTCTTTTAGTTTTTTTTTAATATGGAATTATTGTGGTGGGCAGTGGAGCACATGGGCTGTGCACATCCTTTGTGGCGCATCCAGCGAGCCCTGGGCATGGGCTCTGCATGCCCGCCTTACCTGCGTGGAGGATGCTGGGACACCTGTCCACACTGCAGCACGGGGGGGAGGTGGCCAGGCTCACCCACGGCCAGCCCCCAGCTCCATCCTGCACCCAGGGCAAACTTGGGTCCGTGGAGGGTTGAGCAGGCAGGGGAGAAGGGCGACAGTTATCTCCCTGGTCCGTTTCACGGCCTCAGGATGTCCTCCCGTGCCATCAGCGTGGGAATCGGGCTCAGTTTTCATTTTAAGTCCAAATTCCAGATCAAAACTGAGAAAGTTAAGTTGGTCGGTGGTATGGATGGGTGGGGTTGGCCTTTCTTCTTGTCTTTGTTTTCAAATTTCAACTTCTGTGACTGTTCCCAGTCGGGTCCAGAAAGAGTAAACTACCGACTGGCATTTCGAACTGACTCACGGCGCCAGTGGCGGTGGGAGGGCCCCAGGAAGTCAGAACAAACCCACAGGGGCAGCTTTGTGGGGTCGAGGCATCCGGCTCCGTTCTGAGATGGTGTTCTCCGTCCTCAGATGGAGAGGAAATCCACATCTCTAAAGACGAGGAGGGCCTGCGGGGAATGCCAGGCCGTTCGGAGCGCACACGCCACGCTTGGCGCTCTTCTGGGCCCCTGGCGGGAAGCTGGGACTCTGCCACCGGCTTCCCGGGCCCCGCCCGGCACCACGGCTCTGGTTACACGGCTCTACCACCTCCTCTCCCAGCACCCCAGCCTCCGTTTACCCGTCATCAAGCGGGCATAAAAAGCGACTCCCCCTGGGTGCGCGTGGATGCCTTCGATGCACCAGCAGCATGAAGCTCCGAGCTCGGTGCCGGCTGGGCGCGGGCCCCCGAGACCTCGAGTGTCCCCACGGCTGTTCACGTTCTTTTCCCAGGAGACATTTCTCCTGAAGGGTTCACGCGCTCGAATTCTACTTCAAAGGCAATGCTGTGTAGACTTGCAGGGGGATTATTTTGTGATGTGCATCCTCCCTGGCCTTCGTGCCTGGCATTCCACCCCGCTACCTGGGGACCGGCCCCGTGCTTGGATGGCTTTTGTTTTAGAATCTTCGCCTTCACGCTTCAGGCGGCCGCGGGCCCCACCGCTCCCATTCCTCCTGCCCCTGCTCTGCCTGGGTGCTGCTGGCCTCGGTGTCAGCCGGCACACCCTCCCTGTCTCCTCCAGCCCCGCGTCTGCGGTTTGCATGGACCGGCTGGCCTTGCCTCCCTCCCGTCAATTCTGCAGCTCAGCATGTGTCCGGGACAAGCTCCAGGGGCGGCCTTTCTGGGAGATGTTTGGGGCAGAGACTTCCAAGCCCGGAGCCTCAAACCCATGTTCTCAGCCCCAGACTGCCAGACTCAGTGTGAGCTGCTTTTCCCCATTTGTGTTGTATTCTTCCAAGCGAACACTTCCTTGACAGCAGGCCGTCCGCAGCAAGCCGGCTGGGATGCCTGGACCGGCACAGGGGCCCACCCGGCCCGTCCCCAGAGCCCTTCCCTGGCACCCACATACCTACCTCCATGCACAGATGTGAACAGAAATCACATTTGTGCCTCTGAGGGTGTCATCCAAGCCCTGCGGGTCCAGCCAGGGGCACCCCAGAGCCAGCTCCCATGGAGTCTGCCTCGTGGTGTCAGGGAGGAGGGGGGATCCTGGTGCCGACCGGTGGAGATGCCGGGTGTGACCAGACACCGGGAGTGGCACCTCCAACATAGTCTCAGGGAAGCTTCCAGTCGTGAGCAGGTGGCCCTCACTCTCCCCAGCCCTCTCCCCTAAGCCCCTGCCCAGGCTGCAAAGCTCCCCTGCCCTTTCCTCGGCACTCAGATGGTTATGGTGGTCTCTCTGACAGGAGAGGAGACAGAGGGCAGCCCCCTTCTGCCTGCCCCCTATGTCCTTGCCTCCTTGGCTTTGACATCCCTCGGGGTCAGGCCATTTCGGTCAGCAGTCAGCCCAAGGTCACTAAAGCTCAGCGCTGCACCTGCACACACATTCACACTCAGACACATTCTCAAACACACTTTCACAGTTGCACAGACAGACACACATGCACGTAAACACACACTAAAACATGCACACACCTGCACACTCATACACGTGACACACAAGCACACATACATATGTGTGCTGACGCATTCACACTTAACATGAGCACAAATGCGGGTACATAACAGGCACACCCACGTGCATATGGCACACAAATGCACACACGTGTGCACTGAAACATACGTTCAGATGTGTGATGTAAGCATAAACATTAATGCACAACACGCACACCTGCCCTAGCGCCCACGCACGCTTGCACACCCACGTGAACATATGGAAAGACAAATTTTCACACGTGTAGCCACATACAGAAGCATATGCACACTCACACACATGCAGGTGAGAACATATGTACACACCCACATGAACAAGTGTAGGTGCACAAATATTCCTACACATTCCCACAGAGATACACAGACGTGGATGCAGATATGTTCAAATGCACAGGCACACTTTGTGCACACACATGCTCACCCACACACACATGCACACCTACACAGTTACACGCCTGTGCACAAGCACACGTGCGTTCCCACACTCACTACAAGCACACACATGCACACCTTTTAATCCATTTGTGCAAGAGCTTTTATTGCACATGTTCTCTCCCCACCTCGGGCAGGGAGGGGGACACCCGCTCTGGGAGAAGCTACTGTTAGGCCGTCTCCTGGGGATGGGCCCAGAGGTCGTCTCTCCGGGGGAAATTTATGGCTTTGAGCTGATTGTTTGGCTTGGCACGGTGGTCAGGATGCCGCCTCGTAAACTGAATAATAGCTGCCCCCCCCTTTAATTTGTTTGACCTTGGCGAAGGTAATTTATGAGATGCATTAGAGCTCGGCCGGTGTTTTCTCCTAATTCATAAACAAAGCGCTCGCCAGCTTCCTTCTTTGCTCCCCAGTGCAGGGCCTCCTCAAGCCCAGGGTGGCCTCCTGCCATGCGGGGTGGGGCCCAGCGCTTCTCGGTGGTTCTGATGCAGACACGGGGTCCACGCGGGCCCCAGCTCCCTGAGGCAACCACACCTAGGTCTGGGAAGCGGGGCCAGGAAGGAAGCAGGAACAGCCCGCGTGGAAGGCAGGGCCCCCTGCACCCCCCCCGCCATGGGTCCGGGGCCTGGGCCCCATCTCGTGCTCCCCACCCACCTCCCTCCTGTCTCCCCAGCAGAGGAGCCCACGTTCCGCTGTGACGCCTGTGACGAGCTCTTCCAGTCCAAGCCGGACCTGCGGCGCCATAAGAAGTACGCGTGCGGCTCCGTGGGGGCCCCGCTCTATGAGGGCCTGGGTGACGAGCTCAAGCCAGAGGGGCTCGGCGGCGGGGGCAGCAGCGAGCAGGCCCACGAGTGCAAGGACTGTGAGCGGATGTTCCCCACCAAGTACAGGTGCCGCCCCTTCCCCGCCCTCACCCCTCCCCCACCCCCTCCTCCAGCCTCCAGGCCCCCCAGGAGCCCCCCCCGCCCCCCTGCAGCCTCACTGGGCCCTGGCAGCACAGAGGGAGACCGGGGAAAGGCAGACGTCTGTCCTGGCCCCTCAGCCCTGTCCACACTGACACATGGAGAGCTCCAGGGACAGGTGGAGACAGGGTCCCCTCTAGTGTGGCACCCCTCGGGGGCAGGTACCCCCTAGTCATCCAGCATCAGGGACCGAGTAGCCCAGGAGCTGGTGGTGGCAGGCCACAGGAGATCCTGACTCTGGCTGCGAAGGCCAGGCCCCTGGTCCAAGCCCGCTGCCCCTAGAAGATCTGCAAGTGGGCCGGCAGAGACTTTGCTGTGCTGGCCCCACCATTGTGCAGGCAGGGCTCAGCTGTGGGGACAGGCTAGGAGCAGAGTGAGAGATGCAGGCCAGACCCCAAGATGTGCAGGGTCAAGCCCCAAGGAGACTTCTGAAGCAGGGTCCAAGACCAGGATGGGGGGATGGCAGCACCCTGCTGCCCAGGGATCTGTGGAGTGACCTGACCCTCTGGATACACAGGACTCCTTCTCACACGGCAGGCAGGGGCTGGAAAGGGCCACCCAGGGATCCCTTATCCCCCACCCCAGGCACCTGCCTCTGCTCCCCACGGATGGACCCCACCTGTCCTGGGAGACCTCACAGGCATGGGCGCATTATGACAGCAGGACACGGGCACTAGCCGGCCCTCCCCTGGGAGGTGGGCACCCTGAGGACCCATGGGAACCCTGAGGAAAGATGAACCTTCTGGGCTGTGTGGGGAGAGAGCCAGGACTGAGGTCCCAGTGCTCCAGGGAACCCTGAAGACTTTTCCAAGTTGGGCGCCTCCTCCGGCCTCTGAGAATGTCTCTGGGACGGCCTCACAAGGTCAGAGTAAAGCCCCATCAGGTCACTAAGTGGCTCTGGTACTGCTGGGAACCGGACGCCAATCCCACCATGGCCTCCCCCGGGGCCGGGAAACCCTCCGCCCCGAACAGATGACTGAGAAAATAAGCGTTTGGGCAAATCCCGACTGAGGGCCTCGGCGGTAAGCGCTGCTCAAGAGGGTCCGTGTTTTCTTTACATAAACACATAAATCACAATTAACAACAGGGAAAAAGATACAATCTGCCAGTGCTCAAGAACCAAGCGTTTCTGATGTAAATGGATGGCTGGGCCCCGTAATTAACGGGTCATGATGTATTGCTGCTTTGCTCACAGAGATTAACGGTCACACCTGGGACAGGAGGGGAAACAGGACGTCCCCCAAGAGGAGGGGGTCAGGAGCTGTGCCTTCATCCGAGTGCAGCCGCCCCTGCCCAGCAGCTGGGCGCTCCCCACCTTATCAGGCCGCAGTTGGAGACCCACCCGCTCACCCCCAGCCCACCTCCCTGCTGTGTGCCTGGCGGGGAGGCCAGGGGTGGCCTTGGTTTCCTGCACCTCACCCCCTCTCTGGGGCTCACGGCAATGTCGGAAGTTTCTGTGCCCCTTTACCTAGGCCCAAGGTTAGCCTCAAGGTTAAGATCATCTTGACGAGCAGCCAAGCATTGTGAGCTGGGGTCCTGCCCTGCCTCTGGCTGCCTGGAGGAGTGGTCTTGGATGAGGGCCTGAGCTTTGTGCAGGCACCACTTCCTCCCCATGTGCTGTGGGAGGGCCGTCTCTGCCCCTCCATCCTGTTGACCTGTCCAGAGAGGAGGTGGACAGACCTGCTGCCAAGACCACTCTCATCTCTGAGTGGGGGCTGGGGGGCTGGGGGCCACTAGGCAGTGGGCAGGCAGGCAGGCCCCCAGTGACCCCGTCCCCTGTCCGCGTGCAGCCTGGAGCAGCACATGGTTGTGCACACAGAGGAACGGGAGTACAAGTGTGACCAGTGTCCCAAGGCCTTCAACTGGAAGTCCAACCTCATCCGCCACCAGATGTCCCATGACAGCGGCAAGCGCTTCGAATGTGAGAACTGCGTGAAGGTAACATGCACACGCACCTGCTGCTCCCGCCCACACACCCCCCGCCCCGCCCAACGAAAATGCTGATGAACTGTGCAGAGCCGATAAGATGCCTTAAGTCCTTTGGGTCCTTCAGTTTGCCAGGGAAGAAGGAAGCGCGCCAGGTCACACAGCTAGGGAGGAGGCCAGGGAGACCAGACGCTGTCCTCTCCGCGGTGGGATCCTATCCCCGCCCGTGTGTCAGAGCTCTTGGGCCTAGAAATGCATTCTGAGCTCCTGCTTCAAGCATCCTAACCGCAGCTCCCCCGGGAATGATTGTCGGAGACACAGAGTCTGGGGAGAGGCTCAGCGGCTCCCCTGAGGTCATCCAGGGCAGTCACCCCGACCGCAGAGACCCCTCCCGGCCAGGCTCAGTGAAGGGGCCAGAGCAGCACTGAGAGCCCAACCCAGCGGCCAGAACTGGGCCAACGGAGGGGGGGGCGGCAAGCAATGGCATCTCTCCCCACAGGTGTTCACCGACCCCAGCAACCTGCAGCGCCACATCCGCTCCCAGCACGTAGGAGCCCGGGCTCACGCCTGCCCCGACTGCGGGAAGACGTTCGCCACGTCCTCGGGCCTCAAGCAGCACAAGCACATTCACAGCACCGTCAAACCTTTCATATGTAAGTGATCCTCCAGCCTGGCCCCCCCACCGGCCTCTGTGGGGGTTGCTCAGAGGTCAGGCCAAGGCATGCAATCCCTGGGCTCTCCCATTCGCAGGACCCCTGCTTGCTCAGAATCCTCTGCCAGGTGAAGCCCAGGCCGCGGACCCCCTCCTGGTACCGCCTCTTCACCACTTGGCTCTGCCGCACCTGCTCATCTTGTGACCTACCTCTCTCTTGCTGTGGCCTCATTTTCCCCTCCTGCTCTGCTTGGTTCCTCCCCCTTGCTTACCCCTTCAGTGGCCAGAGGTGGGTGGTAGGAGGCGGGGAAGGACCGTTTCAGCAGTCCTGGGTCCTGCAGAAGGAGCCAGCAGCCCACTCCACCCCTGTTCCCTCTACTCTCCCCTGTACTCACACCCCAACCTGAGCTCTGGGAGGCATAGAAATCCTAGTGACACTCACTGAGCTCTGCTCATCCCCACAGCAGCCTTTAGGGAGCCCAGCCTGTGTAGCCTGCGCCGTCCGGGCCGCAGGGGCCAGGTGTAAATGCCCCTCTCATCACAGAGCTTACATGCAGCGCAGGAGACAGAGGCTAAGCCGTATGAGCAGTAACGACACATGGGACCAGCCTATCAGCATAGAGGTGGTGGCGCAGGGTTAGGAGGCTCTCCAAGTGCTCAGGTCGACCCAGGTGGGTCCTGGCCCTGTAAATACAGTGGGAGCCAGGACGGCTTGTCAAATGAGAGGCATTCTAGCAGAGACCTGGAGGAAGGGCAGGTGTGAGCCAAGGGGGCACCTGCGGGACAGGGGGGTGCTCGGGACGGGGACTGGGAGCAGAGAGGCCTTAAGGCCACCATGTTTGAGGGAGTAAGTGAGGGGGAATAATAGAAGATTGGAGAGAGGTCACAGGGCCAGGTTTTGGGGACCATGTGAGCCAGCGCAGGGGCATGAATCTTATTCTCAGTCAGTTTGGAAGCCACAGAAGATTCTTCTCTACCTAGCAGTGTGCTGACTTAGTCATACAAGATTGCGCTAAGTCATCATTTCATGTGAATTGCACTGTCATCATCCACACGAGGTCATGCGGGGTCATCATCCTCACGAGGTTGTATGGGCTCATCATCCACACGAAGTCATGCAGGGTCATCACCCACACTAGGTCTCACAGGGTCACCATCCACACGACGTCGTGCAAACTCATCATCCACACGACGTCGTGCAAACTCATCATCCACACGAGGTCGTGTGGGGTCATCATCCACACGAGGTCGTGCAGACTCATTATCCACATGAGATCCTTTGGGATCATCATCCACACAAGGTCATGTAGACTTACCATCCGCACGAGGTCATGTAGACTTATCATCCACACGGGTCATGCAGCGTCACCATCCACACGAGGTCGTGCAGACTCACTATCCACACGAGGT
This sequence comes from Eumetopias jubatus, assembly GCF_037043125.1. Taxonomy (NCBI): domain Eukaryota; kingdom Metazoa; phylum Chordata; class Mammalia; order Carnivora; family Otariidae; genus Eumetopias; species Eumetopias jubatus. The sequence goes on along the minus strand of NW_028274810.1, from coordinate 105,203,316 downwards.
CGTGTGGGGTCATCATCCACACGAGGTCGTGCAGACTCATTATCCACATGAGATCCTTTGGGATCATCATCCACACAAGGTCATGTAGACTTACCATCCGCACGAGGTCATGTAGACTTATCATCCACACGGGTCATGCAGCGTCACCATCCACACGAGGTCGTGCAGACTCACTATCCACACGAGGTCGTGTGGGGTCATCATCCACATGAGGTCGTGCTGACTCATCACACGAATTGTGCTGAGTCATCATCTCACGGGAGATTGTGCAGGGTTGTTCACATGGATTGTGCAGAGTCATCATCCACACACACTATCTCATAGCATTCTTCAAAAATCCAACCAAGGAAGGACCACACTGTCTACACCTGACAGAGAGGGAAACTGAGGCTCATGGACATTAAGTGACCAGGTGCTCATGGCCACACTGTGGAGTGGGATTGTGGCCCCTGAGCCTGGCTGGGGGGCCGGAACCCCTCGGACCCCATGGCATCAGTGGGAGGAGTAACTGGATGCTTGGGGCCTGGGCTTGGGGTAGTTTCCGAGTGCTGTTCAGGTGCAGGACCCCTGACCCTTGGGGCCACACGCCGACTGGCTGGTCCGGCCTTTGTTGCATGGCTGGACTGTGCCCTCCTCCTGCCCCTAGCCCAAGCTTCCAGTCCCCTGCTGGAGACGACCCAGACACCAGTGTCCCATGGGTCACGTGCCCTGCCCCCAGTCACTGGCAGGTTCTAGAGAGAGACGGGAGCACTGGTGCCGCAGGGCCCGTTCCCTCTGGGAGGGGTCAGGAAGCGGCGAGATGGGTGGGGGCAGGGATGGGGGGCTTTGACGGGGACCAGAGACGCATGTCCTGCTTTCTGTGCATGAGAGTCCCAGGAGGTCCCACTGTGGGGCATGAAATAGAGCTTGGAATTTTGAAGTGAGCTTAGGAGCAGGAAATTGTGTGGAAGTTCAAAAGTCGCTACCTTTCTGAGCACCTAGACACAAAGTTTGGTGAAGTCTCCCTGGAGCGTATTTAGTAATGTAAGTTCCAGGAACCATCGCGCTCTGCCAGGGTCTGAGCCTCCTGTTTCCACGGCCCACGCAGACGCCTGGCGTGGACAAGCAGAGCCTGGGCAGCCCGGCCCTGCCGGGTGCTCCCTCCAGCTCCTGTCCATGCTGCACGCTCACCTGGGTGTCTCGGCTTTTGGCTAAAGGGTGAAGCTAAAGAGAAAACCCCAAACATGGCCAGGTGGCCTGCATGGACATGTCGTTCAGATAGGGTGGCAGAGATTTCAGGAAGTGAAATGTGATTCTGCACGTCCCGCAAGCCACAGCCGAGCATGCTTTGGGCCACGGTAAAAGGCCGTGTTGGGCTCGGGAAAGCAGCTCTGCAAACAAGTGCGGAGGGTGCACACATCCTCGCCCCTCGCAGGAAAGATGGGTGGCTGGGAGGGGTACAGGCTCACGGTGACGCCGTCTCCAGTGTACCCAGACAGCAGCCACCTGGGGGCATGCGCAGCACGCTCGGATCTGCACTAAAACCCGGCTGCAAGCCCCGGAGCTCTTCCCTCGCTGGGCACCCGGCCGAGGCAGAGTTCCTTCCCAGCGGTGCCTCATGTACCAGGGAGCTGGGGTGTGTGCCGGGGTGTGCGGGAGGGTGGTATCCAGGCACACAGGGGGTCAGTCTCCTGGTGGGCACTCGCCACAAAAGGACCTTCTCTAGAGTGTGTGTGTGTGCGCGCACATCCACACACTTGCCCTACAAGGACAGGAAACTGCTGTGAGCAGTCAGGGCCCCTCTGCATCCCACCAGGGCCTGCGGGCACCCTCTGCCAGGCGCTGCTCTCATGTCCAGGCCGCCGTGGGCTGCCCAGGCCTTCCTCGGCCCCTGCGGGCAGCCACCTCCCTTTGCTGGCTCTGAGCCAGCTGGCTGCTCATGTTCTGGGCCCAGGACTGCCTTTCTGGGGGCCTCTGTCTCCCAGGGGTCTCTCTGTAACCCCAGCATCTCTGCCAGACCCCTCCATCCTGTGAGCGGAGGGGTGGGCATGGAGGGTCCCAGGCTCCCCACGACCAGGCGTGGCGCTGGCCCAGAGGCTCTTCTGGGAGCTGCCCCAGGTGGGGGGCCTGGTCAAGACCATTTTCCAAGCTAGGTTGGCAGCAGGTGCAAACTAGGCCCTGGGGACCTGAGCTGGGGGTGCTGCGAGGGGTCACGTGTTTGGCCAGCGAGGCTCAAGCTGAGGTAGGGCCCGGCTCCCCCGAGGCCAGGTGGGTGACCTGAGTGTATTTATCGACCGGCTCCGTGGCTCGGCACCTCTGGATCAGCCGCTTCCCAAAGAGGGCAGAAATGATCAGATCGAGGTCATGCTCTTTCCCCTTAGCCTTGGAAACGTCCCACCGTATGGATGACGGGAAGGCAGGGCCCTTAACATGAATAGATACTGTGCCGAAAGAACTCGGTAATGTGGGGCCAGAGTGCCAGTGTGAATGGCGGGGCACCAGGCAGTCAGGATTTGTGGTGAACAAGAAACAGGCTAGATTCATTGTTTCCACCGGGCTGCATTTAGGAAGCAAATTGTCCTGCCGAGAGGTGTGTGTGTGTGTGTGTGTGTGTGTGTGTGTGTTCCTCCCTTTCTGGTTAGAAAAACAAGAAAGAAAGAAAAGCTTGTGATTCACTGACAACACTCAACTCACAGGCCATGGGGGAAATGGCCAGGTGGGGTCCCCAGGGCCCCTGGGTCCTGGCGTTGGGCTCCAGCTGGCACCGCCCCCTCCTGTCAAGGGCAGAGGCCGGTGCCCATCAGCCTGAGCCTGGCTCTGCTTCTTCATCCTAATCCGGGGAGGCTTCATTTCCCTTAAACATGGAGCCAGCCCCTCTCCACACGGCCCTGCCTGCCTTCCCTCCCACCCCCAGCTTCAAGCCAGGCCCAGACGGTGACCACCGCATGCCACCGGGAGCCGTGCTCCCAAGCCCAGACTCCCTAAGAATCCCCCGAGTGGGCCAGTCACCCCCGAGGCCCCTCTCCCGGGACAGAAGGCAGGAGAGTTGATCTGGCGGTTGGTGTTTCCTCTCTCCCCTGTTGAGCCAGCTCCTCTGAGGGCGACAGGGAGTGGCGGGAAGCTCTGGGGGAGCCTGAGCAAGTGCACACTTGGCTGCATGCTGTGGCGTCGTCCACCCTGGGAGTGATTTCAGAAGACCTGGGCCCCCGTGTTACAAACACTCCCGGGGAGAATGGCACAAAGAGCAGACGTACCCCAGCTTCCAATGGGGAAGCTGAGAAACCTGAGATCTGTCCAAGTGGGAAGGCACAGGTGGTCCTCACCAATCTGCTGGTCCCTGGAGGCCAGCCCCAGGGAAGGATGCGCGCACACACACATAAATATGTGTGTGCACACGCATACAGGCACACGGGCGGACATGCACACACGCAGACACAGCACACACATGACATGCACGTGCATGCACACTCATGCACACATACATACATATGCCCGTGGTACGTGTACACAGAGGTGTGCAAGCATGCGTGCAGACACATACATGTGCACACTTACACACGTGCCCATAGGTACGTGTGCACGTGTGCAAGCGTGCGTGCAGACACATACATGTGCACACTTACACACGTGCCCATAGGTACGTGTACACAGAGGTGTGCAGGCATGCGTGCAGACACATACATGTGCACGCTTACACATGTGCCCATAGGTACGTGTGCACGTGTGCAAGCATGCGTGCAGACACATACGTGTGCACACTTACACATGTGCATGCCGGCATGCACACACACAGTGTGACGTGTATGCATGCACATACACACCCGTGTGCTCACACGCACAAGCACAGAGGGCTCCGGATCGCGGGGCCCAGCCTCCCCCCGCCCCCACGGCCAGAGGGTTTCCTGGTAATTTCATATTGTGTTTGTGTTTGCTTTCTGCTGATGTTTTAGGTGAGGTCTGCCACAAGTCCTACACGCAGTTCTCCAACCTGTGCCGGCACAAGCGGATGCACGCCGACTGCCGCACGCAGATCAAGTGCAAGGACTGTGGGCAGATGTTCAGCACTACCTCCTCCCTCAACAAGCACCGACGTTTCTGTGAGGGCAAGAACCATTACACGCCGGGCGGCATCTTCGCCCCGGGCCTGCCCTTGACCCCCAGCCCCATGATGGACAAGCCGAAGCCCGCCCCCAACCTCAACCACGCCAGCCTGGGCTTCAGCGAGTACTTCCCGTCCAGGCCGCACCCGGGCAGCCTGCCCTTCTCGGCAGCGCCCCCCGCCTTCCCCGCGCTCGCTCCGGGCTTCCCCGGTCTCTTCCCTCCGTCCCTGTACCCCCGGCCACCTTTGCTACCTCCCACACCGCTGCTCAAGAGCCCCCTAAACCACACCCAGGACGCCAAGCTCCCCAGCCCCCTGGGGAACCCGGCGCTGCCCCTCGTCTCTGCCGTGGGCAACAGCGGCCAGGGCACCACAGCCGCCGCAGGGCCTGAGGACACGTTCGAGCGTCGCCTGGGGGACTCCTACACTGAGAAGCTCAAGACGAGGGGCAGCGACATGTCGGACGGCAGTGACTTCGAGGACGTCAACACCACGACGGGGACCGACCTGGACACGACCACAGGCTCGGGCTCGGACCTGGACAGCGACGCGGACAGCGACCGGGACAAGGCCAGGGACAAGAGCAAGGCGGCGGAGGGCAAGCCTGAGTGTGGGGGCGGCGGCGCGGCGCCCCCGGGGGCCCCGGACGGCGCGGGCGAGGTGCCGGTCTTCTTCCCGCCGCACGCCTTCTTCCCGCCGCCCGATGAGCAGCTGCTGACGGCCCCAGGCGCCGCGGGCGACTCCATCAAGGCCATCGCCTCCATCGCCGAGAAGTACTTCGGCCCCGGCCTCGTGGGCATGCAGGAGAAGAAGCTGGGCTCGCTGCCCTACCACTCCGTCTTCCCCTTCCAGTTCCTGCCCAACTTCCCCCCAGCCCTCTGCCCCTTCGCGGACCGCTCCCTCGCCCACAACTTGCTGGTCAAGGCCGAGCCAAGGTCGCCCCGGGACGCCCTCAAGGGGGGCGGCCCCAGCGCCGAGTCCCCCTTCGACCTCACCACCAAACCAAAAGAGGCCAAGCCCGTGCTGCCCGTGCCCAAGGCGCCCCCGGCCCCGGTGTCCGGAGAGGAGCAGCCGCTGGACCTGAGCATCGGCAGTCGCGTCCGAGCCAGCCAGAACGGAGGGGGGCGGGAGCCCCGCAAGAACCACATCTACGGGGAGCGCAAGCTGGGGGCCGGGGAGGGGCTGCCCAAGGCGTGCCCGGCGCAGCTGCCCCAGCAGCCGGCCCTGCACTACGCCAAGCCTTCACCCTTCTTCATGGACCCCATTTACAGGTATTAACACGCCCCACCTTCACCTGCTCTCCCAAAGGGGCCTCGACCTGGCTGGGCAGCGGGACTGACAGCCACTGGGACCCCCAGCCTCCCCTCAGACCCCACGCGGGCCCCCCGATGTCGCCAGCCGTCTTCTCTGGACCAACTCTGCCTCCTGCAAAACTATCCCCTGGTCCCAGCACCTGCACTTCCCCGAGGCTGCCCTGGTGGCCCCCACCTGCCCCTGGAGCCACAGTGGGGGGGGTTCTGGTGGCCCAGGGGAGAGCAGAGAAGGAGCCGCTGGTCTGGGGGGGGCGGTTGGGGGAAGGAGGAGGAGGAAGCTCCAGAGGGTTTGCAAACAATCAGCACCCACCCCTCTGATAGCCCTCCCGAGAGGGGGGAACGATTTAATCCCCCTCCCCAGTCTCTGGGCTTTGAATCGGGTGGGTTTATTCGGTGGGCGTGTCCCCCTCACATGCATCCTGCGGGTGCTGGATGGGAGGCCTGGAGGTGCAGGGACCATGCCCGGGGCACGGCTGCAGGGCTCAGGCCGTGCCCATGTGGAACAGAAGCCCGCGTGCAGACACACGTGCGTGTGCACCCAGTGTCCAGGGAGCACGGGAGCATGCGGCCTGCGTTCCGCAAGGTGCCAGCTGCAGCCTGGTGGCGGGCGTGCGGGTGAGGAGCCCAGGCCCACTGATGGTGCACGTGGGACAGAATGATACCAGCAAGACAGCAGCCCGGTGGGGGGAGGCCAGGCCGTTTGCGGGTCCTACCCTCTGCGCTCAGCCCCTGTGGCCCTGGCCGCCTGTGTCTGCAGCCCGTCCTGTTTCCCTCCAGGGCCTGATGTCATCATCAGGGGAGACAGGGAACATGCCCCTCTAGGTGTTTCTTTCAGAACACACCATCCATAGACGGTTTGAGGGAGTTGAGCAGAGGTTCGAGGAGGAGCCGTGACTCACATGCCAAAGGCGCTCCTTAGCTTTCTGGGGCAAACATGGCCGTCAAAAGGCCTAGGGCGTGCCTGACCATTAAATGAGACTCTCCAGAGCCCCAGGTGAGGCCCAGAGTGCCCCACGGGACGCACAGCCCTTGTGCAGACAACGGGACAGTGACTGGAGCCCCAGACGCGGGACCTTCCGCTCAGGCTGCAGAGCTGGAATCAGCAGGCTCTCAGTTCACTTCCTGCCGCTCTGTCCCTGACCCCCCTGCCCTCTCCCCAGGCCCTCACTCTGCCCCTCTGCCCCCTCTCACTTGCTTCAGAGCCATGAGCCTTTTTCTGGAAGCTGGAAGAACAGATGGTGAGGCCAAAAAGGGCACGTCCGCTCAGGGGTCTTCTGAGACCCAGTGTGTCCCCGGCTCTGGCCACTGGATCTAGGTCCATGGGCTGAGGGAGGGGCTGCCTGGGCCCCCACTTGGCCCATAAACACCAGCAAGATGTTCGAGTGCACCGTCTCCCTGCACCCCCAAGCCCGTCCAGATAAACAAGGCCCCTCCCCAAGCAAAGCTGAGTGACCACAACTGCTCGAAAACAGGCTGGGCCCTAGGGCTAGGGGTCAGGGCCTCCTCCGCTCCTGGGGGACTCCAGGAAAACCTCACACCGTCCCCACAGGCCAGCCCCTGGATCCTGTTCCCCCTTCACACGCATAACCCCCCATCCTCCATCCCCCGGGTTCAAGGAACCCTAACACCGCCAGGCTGGCCACCCTGCACACATGCCCACCAGTGGTCCGCTGGGGTCAGCTGGCCTTGGTTGCTCAGGGGCCAAGCTGACACAGACCCACATGCCCCTCCCGTGGGGCTCCCCCTGCTATAGGCTCATCTTGCTGAAAGGCCGAGTCCCATACAGCCCAGCTTTGAACGGGGCGCTGGGAAGGCCCTTCAGAGCAAGATGCCCTCCAAGCCAACTCCCCACACAATTAACACTGCCTCTCCAGGAGGGGACCCGTCGCACCCTCCCCCTCATCCTCTCCCTCCTGGGCCAGGCTGGGGGTCCGGTGGGGTTCCCAGGTCCCGAGGGGATGCTCCCTGGGGGGCTGTGCTGTCTGCCCACAGCTCACCCTCCTCTCCTTGCGCCGTACCTCCCCACCCCCCGCCCCCGTCCTGCCCTGGTCGCTGTCCCTGCCAGGCCCTGGTGGGCAGCTGTGCGTTAGTGAGGCCCTCACGTGGACCAAACGGGAGCAGCTGGTGCGGGGTGTGCTCAGAGGGGCCACGTCTGCGGGCGGAGAAGCGGCGGGTTTCCCCAGACAGCGCTTTGGGAATCTCTGCCGCCACGAGGAGACTGAGGCTGGCGTTGCTGGGAGACAGAGTGCGGAGGGAATCTCAGGACCCGCCCCGGCCACTTTCTCCACTTGCTCTGTGAGGAACAGAGTTGTCAGCAGCATTTGGAAAATATTCTAGAATTGTCCTCTCCAGCAGCCATTTCTAGTGTTTAGGTAGCCCCTACCTGGCAGCCATGGGGAGGCCCCGGAGACCCCCGGGGTGACGGCTGGGGTGGTTGGGGGAGTCTGGGGAGCCCCTAGAGGACGTGGAGCAAGCATTCAGGCAGGTGGCAGGGGCCGTGGAGGTGAGCAGGCGCGCTCCATCACGACACCCCCCCCACTGTCAGGTGAGACACAGTAACTGGGGGCCAGAAGCAGGGGCCCCTGCCTCGTGAGTAGGGGGCACAGGTGGGTACGGTCCCTGCGCAGCCCCCGGCGGCGCGGTGAGGTACGTAACCCTCTGTGTTGTTGTCCAGCAGGGTAGAGAAGCGGAAGGTGACGGACCCCGTGGGAGTCCTGAAGGAGAAGTACCTGCGGCCGTCCCCACTGCTCTTCCACCCCCAGGTAAGACCCATGGGGGGGCCAAGCCACCTGGGAGGGCATGCCTTGGGACCCCCATTCTGGGACCCTCCAGCCGGGCTGCCCAGGCGGGCAGGTCTGTGCTGGGGGCAGGCCCTGAGCGTACATCCAGGAGGGCCTCAGCTTCCCTGCCCATCACATGCCCAGGGGCCTTCTCTCCCTGTAGCCCCATGGGTCACTGAGAGGCCAAAGAGGGTGAGAAGGGCCAGGACGTGTGAGGAAGGAGGCTAGTGCTCTGTGGGGCAGCCCCATGGGTCCCTCGGAGGTGGCCAAAGACCCCAGACCATGGGAGCACTCACCGACCCACGGCTCGGGCTCTTGGAGGGGCAGTGAGCATCAACAAAGCAGCGGGCAAAAGCTTGGATGCAGGGAGTCCAAGAATTTGGAATGTAGGGGCCAGACGCGGGAGGCATGGGTGTGAGCAGGACACCTACGTACGACCAGGAGGCGGGGGTCTGAGCACGGGGCATGGGGGGCATGGGGGATGGGGAACAAGACAGAAGCAGTCGGACTGGCCCCAAGGACAGAGGGTCCCAGGAGGTGGTGGGCAGGAGGAGCCTCCTCCCCCACGGCTGCAGGGGTGGGGGATCAGGGCTGTCCACCAAGACTAAGGTTGGGGGTCTGGGAAAGAGAACCCCCAAGTCTGGGCAGTGGCCACACACCCTGCCTGCAGGCACCCCGTCCACTGCCCGGCCTTGTCCCCCCAAGGCGTAGGCACAGAGATGTCGCAGACGCAGGGATGAGCAGCAGAGCTGGGCAGAGGCTCCCCAACTCCTGCCCGAGGGCTCACCTGTGCTCCCTCCTTGGGGCCCCGCCTCCTCCCCTGAGCCACAGCCTCCCCCACCCCACTTGCGGGGTCCTGGGAGCTGAACTGTGGGATGGCCTGAACCAGACTCCAGACCGGGGCATTGTTCTGTTTCTCGATGTTTCCCACCTTGGACACACACCCCCAGTTTGTGAAACCTGCCCCCTGCCTGGGTTCACAGCTAAACTTAGCGCCTCCCATTGTTTCGCTGGGGCCATGAGCTTAGCTTAATAACTTCCCCCGATTTTCCTCGGGTCGGGCTGGAAAAAGCTGACAAGCCCGCCAGGCGCATCCTGTGTTTGTGTTTGTGCGGGAGCTCAGCCGGGAATATCTGATCAGGCGGAGCAGGCGGGCAGGCCGGACCTGCGGACCGGCCTCGGGGAGACCCACCCAGGCCTGAGGAGAGGAGGCCTGGCAGGGGGCCGGCGGCCCATTGTCCCTCCTGCCTGCTACCCCACCTTGAGCCCTGCCACCCCCAGGCCTGCCCATGGGCCAGAGCAGGGGGAGGGGGAGGGGAGGGGCACTAGGAAGTCACCTAATGAAGTGGTCTGAGGTCAGGCCACCACTCAGGCGCGATGACTGATGGCCTCTACGAAGTACGGGGTCACTCCTAGTGAGGACATCAGCCTGTGGTGGTCAGGTGCCAGGCGGGACTCTGCCAGGGCCTTTGGTTTGGGAGGCCTGACACGCGTGTGCACAGCCCTGGGGTGCAGGGTGGGCCTCGGCCCCTCACCACCTCTGGAGCTCCAGGGAGTCTCTGTGTGGAGAGTTCCAGAAACTTTCAAGGCTGCGGCTGAAACTGAGACGCAGAGCCAGGCGGACAGCAATCTTCGCACCTGGGTCCCCCGCGTCCCGGCCGTGAAGGGGCCACAGCCGAGGGGCGAGGCAGCTCCCATTTGCCCGTCGGCGGGACAGGGCGGGCAGCGCACGCGGGCAGCATCGTGCCTCTGAGGACGGCACAGGCTTTCCCGGGGGGATGGAGAGCCGAACAGCACCCCCTGCCCTGTGTTGTCCCCCAACCCAAGCCCTCGGGGCAGGCGCCGTCTGGGGCTCCGACCACAACTCTGCCCACCGGGTGGAAATGGCCAGTGCCACCCCCTCGAATCCTCCCCAGGCAAGCACCTGGCACCTCCAAGTCCTGGAGAGGTGGGTCCTCCGGTCCATGTCACCGTGTCCCGGGCTGCGTCATGTGGTTTCATCCTCTGGAGGTTCCGTCAGCAGCATCTGGCGCCAGGCTGTTGGACTCCCAGAGAACTTTGCCTGCAATCATGACCCGGTGCCACCAGACAGCGCTGCCCAGACCCGTGGCCGCTTTTAACCGGGAGGCAGGGAGCTGTCTTATTTCGAGAGAGGGAGACAGACAGACAGACAGACAGAGGAGAAGAGCGGGATGTGATTCTGTCTTTAAACGGAGCCAGCCCTCCAAGGGTGCTGGCCGGGCTCAAGCCAGTAGGGCGGTGCTGGGGGTTTCCAGATCAGGGGACGTGTCACCCTGCGGCCGGAGCCTGCCTCCCACCCCACCTGCCCCCCGACAGGCAGAGATGCAGGCT